>NC_088098.1:30877700-31209060 GCF_036370855.1 Dromaius novaehollandiae
TATTAAATGCCTTTTCCAGTGTTCAGAACAAGTTAAATTTAAACTGACTGCTTCAGACTTTCCCCATTTTTAAGGCAGCCCAAATACCTAAGTTTGGACATGTATTTTTTGAGCAACTGTAAAAAAAAAAAAAAAAAAAAAAAAAAGATACACATCATCATTGTAAATCGTAGAATGTATTACTGTTTCGTGCTGTTTTGTTCAACTAGGAAATATTTAATAGCCAGTAACTGTAGAAAAACATCCAGTCTCAGAATATTTGTGCTGTGGAGGAAAAAAAAAAAAAAAGAAAGTAGGATCCTATGCATTTAGCTTAGTAGTAAAAACGTGTATATTACTGTATGATTGCCAGGCCTTTGTCATCTGTATTTTAGCACTTGTTAGTATAATAGTTGCATGTGGGAGTTCGATGTAGGCTTGCTGTCATTTAGCTGTTAATAGCTCCAAGTTGTTGGTGACAAATCTGATTTTCCAAAGTTGATTGAGGGAGAGAATAACTAGTAATTTGTGTTTTATGTGTCACACGAATGCATACAATACTAACATTAAATACATAATAGAAATCATGTATTTATCTGTTCCAAAAATACAGTATTTTCTTCAGTGTAAGTTATTTCAGTTGAAGCCAATGTTCATTAGAATGAGGGGGAAAGAAAGGTCTTGTGGCCTTTAGTGAACTTCGGATCAGGAACATAGTCATTAAGAATTTCTGTTTTGGCTTAAATCTACAGCATCTTCCTGAGAATGAGTAGAAACCTCTACAATAAAAAAAGCAAAACTATTTGATATGGATTCCAGGTAGGGTATGTTTTTTAAATTAAGAAATCCCTCATATTTGCAGTTAAAGTTCTGATGAAGTGTTTCTCAGTACAATAAGGATGTTAATAGCACCTGTTGCTGAAGTAAACATTATTTCTCATTATCAGTCAGAATTTTCTAGTGCTTGTAAATAATCAGCGCAGTAACAGAGAACTTATTTTGTTGGTATATGTTTTTCTCCTGCTTCACACTATTGCGACATCCTTGCCTGGAAGGAGAAAAAGCAGTAGGAATTGTTTGAATCCGCTCTTTCCCCCATTAATTTGTGCTAGACTTTGCTTGATGATATAGTGCCTGATGTTCTGTAGTGTCTAATGGCAGGGCTGGGGTGCACAAACATCAGTGTTAATTAATGCCTGCCTACTTACATTTTGGGGCAAAGCACATACTAGGTTCAAAAATTGTATTCTTACTAAAAATATTTTGCTTTCTTTTTTTCTAGTTGCGTTTTTTGTTGTTGTTCAGGAGCATCTCAGTTGTTCTTGTTGGGGCATGCTTTCACTCTCCAGCACTGAAGAAGGAAAAGCCCTGAAGCACAAAGGAGGTTTGACTTCAATTCCTGTCCCTGCCAAAGACTCCCTTTGTGACTTTCAGCAAGTCCTGTCATGTGGAACTGCTTCATCTGCTGTAACACAGAGATCACAGCACTGCCCTGCCTTGTGGGAAGAGAAATCAGTGGTTTATTATGATATGATGATGCGCACTAGCTAGGGATACCCATAATCATCCAATCACGCTCTTTCTGCCTTCTGCACCTTTTCTACCAGGTTATTATTATGTTGTCAGTTGTTCTTTGCACGGATGGCTACAGAGAGCTTTGTGGCTGATGTCCTGCCACATGTCGAGTAACTTCATGTGTGCACAGACTGCGGAGGCTGGCATGGGCAGTGAATTGAAGCTTGTGAAGCCAAAACCTCCTTTTCTGCACTTCTGTGCCACGGCGTGTTCTTTGGGCCGTTCAGGGTGACAGTGCTGTAGGTGGTGAGCCGTGCAGAGCTGAATCAGCTGGGCAAAGGGGGGTTTTACACAGTATTTTGAGCTTGTGTCATTTTCTAGTGGTGAAGTCAAGTCTGGTTGTTACAAGATAAATGGTTTTCACTGGTTGGTTTGTGGTGTTTCTGGCAAGATGGTAACGTGTTTCTAAATCACTGCAACATCAAAACCGTCTTCTTTGGTTTTAATAGTCTGTTGTGTTTTACCTGGTTGCGTTATAGTTCATATCTCACAGCATCATTGCCCTTTGTGTCTTGGCTTCTCCCCAGCTGTGATAAGATAACCAGAGATTAATCTGAATTAAATCCTTTAAAAAAAAAGCAGGAGAACAGGTAAGCTGTTCTACTTTTAAAGATGGCAGTTGCACAGTTGCTGTAGATCCTCACAGATGGTTTTTACCTTAAATGAAAAGAAATGCAGTTATTAGATTAGCAAAAATCTCATAGAGATAAAGCTGTATTCATGGTAAGTTCTATCTTCTGGTCCTATGTGAAAAGAGGAAAGCCGTCCGGTGGGCTTTTTGACAAATGCTTTAAGGTAGCCTTTGAATATCTTTAGGTGGATGTGCTGCAAATAATGTTTTGAGAGCGCTTGCTGGTGTTCTTGTGCTTTAGGTTTTTAAATCTTCGTGTTCAAAGGTAACTTTCTATCCTGGATAAGAGTAATAAATTTTCCAATACCCAAATGTCTATTTGTTCCTTACCTTTGGGGCAGGGCTGTCTGTGTTTATATTGTTTAGGAAGGAGTTATGTGGCAAATCATAAAGTATAAAACAACTCTTCCTGGTTGTATCTTCATCCCAGCTTCTGCCAGGTCTGCTACAGGCCTCAGTGGGCTCCTCCGTGGCCACCACAGAATCCTGGGAGATTAACCTGGAGTTCAGGCACGTTGCAGATCTCTGCTGAAGGGAGCAGTAAGGGAGGAAGACGGCTGGTATGTCTTCTTCTTTTGGAATAAGATCCTAGAAACAGTGAGTCTGCACCGTAACAAAAATTAATAGGTTAGGTTGTTCCTTTAGAACTCATTGGAGGTAATGAAGACATGGAACATATGCTCTTCTGGGTGTGTATGCTTTAGACTGCCTCCCTGTGCCACTCACACAGGACTTAACTTCGCAACCTGAGAGCTCTGTCACTATTCAAGAATAGATAGCAGCTCTGAGCATCCTGGTGAGCCAGTGGTGCTATCCTGCCGGCTTTGTCTGAGATGGATCAGGTTTAGAAGGACTGCAATTTCAAATCTCTGTTCCCTCATAAACCTGTGTAAAGTCTTGGCCAATCTACCTATGGCTAACCCCATAATAAACTTCACCATGCATCAAAAGTTCAATCCATAGCACAAGGTGCCTACACTTAATAGTTGTATATGTGTTTTGTATTTCCCTGGATGCCAAGATGTGTATCTCTGTATGTTTATCAGGACTTTCAGATTTAAGTAGCCTTTGAATCCTATGCAGGAACTATCCTGGGACAAAACTGCAGCCTAGGACTTGACTTCTCAGTTGAGTGCCCCGAACACATGGCAGTGGAAGTCAATCTCCTTGTGCACCCTTGGCTTAATGATTCCTCCATCACTGCACAGCAGTGCTGCATCAACAAGATGCAAGGAGGTGATGAATCTCTTAGAGAGGAGGGTCTCCCACATTGTGGGTTGGTTATTTAATCGTTCATTATTCAGGGCTGCTGAGCATTAGGTGACAAAGGTGTGTGCATTGCAGAGGGAGCAGGAGCTCAGTAGAATATTGGCATTAATCAGAGACAGATCTTGTGCCTCCAAGAGATGTCATAGTATTTTCTGGGAGGAATATGTTAGAGGTTACCAGTCTGATATGGTAATTTAACTATCAGATATCACATGCAGAAGCTCAACAATGTAAACATAACACTACTTTCACAGGAAGGATATTAAAATACTATTTGGGAAAAAAACTGTCAATCACCCTCCCTTGAGAGTGCATCTTCCCATTTCAAAATAGAGACACTTTGCCACAGCCATTACTTGATTTGCCCAAGGTGTCACAGGAGAGGATTTAGGATCCTGAGTGACTTCTGGCTCCGTTTTCAACTACTAGGCAGCAGGCATAAATATGCGAGGGGAGCTCTGCTTGTTTCTTGGGACTGTGTCAGCTGTTTTGGGCAGAAACCATCATCTAGGTCATCTTCTGTACAGCCTCAAGTACAGTTGGGTCCTAGCCTGTGACTGAGTCTCCTTGGCACTTAGCAGTAAATAATGAATAAACTGAGTTTCTGACCAGCCTTTTTTTCCCCGGGCAAACCTCAAATGACAGATTTGCCTTTTTGCTGGGGGCACGTGTGCCCTGGGGCTTCAAGCCTCTGTGCAGTGCAGGGTGCCCTTAGACCTCAAGCCTCCTCTGAAAGGAAGAAGCTCCTCTCTCCTCTTGGCTTTGGGATGAAGAAAGTTATTGTCTCTGCTCTGACCGTTAGTGCTCCTTATGTTAAACATCTACACTGTAAGTACAGGTATGCCTGATGCCCCTTTATAATTCAGAGAGGAAAAAGGCAGCAATGTTAACGCCTCAAGTTAGATGAGACTCTACGCACCATGTGTAAGCTACCTTTCTGTTCCCTGAGAGCACTAAATTTTTGTATAGGTTCTAGAATTTGTAAGTAATCTCTCCGTTGTTGAAGTTCCAAGAATGGGGTTGTTGGTGTTCCCTCCGCCCCCATCCCACCTGCTATTGCGCTGAAGCATCTAGGAATCCCTGGCTTTTTGATTGATTTTCCTCATTAAAAAATCCGTGGTTGTAGGTGTCATTTCTGCAACATTTTAGGGCTAATTATATGACAGTCTGCTGCCAAAATTTCTTGGGTTTGGCTCTTGCAGTATTTTTTCTCTGTGTTGGATTCCACTCTGGTTTTATTTGTTTACTGTATATAATAAGTACATACTGTCTTGCTATAATTCCCTGTATTTATTGCACTGATGCTATGAAAATGAAGATCTGGCTGAACTCTTATTATTGGCAGATAAGTCTCTGGGAGTTGTGACTCACTAATACTGCAAAAATAAGAATCAAGTTTAAGTCAGGTTCAGTATTCCAGCCTGTGCTTTCTCATTAATTCATCTCCTTTTATGGAAGTGGTTAATTGTTCTTTTTTCTTTCCTAATTTCTAAAAGTTAGTGGGTTTTTTTGTTGCTTAATATTCATAGATGCTCCATTGATTATTTTGAAAACTGCTCCTTCTAATAACTCTCCTTTAATTATTGAAATTTATTACCTAGTTTGTTGTGCTTACTCATGCCCATGTTTTTTTTTAAGTATTGATGAATGTGAATACTGTAATACGTATTAATAATTAAAAATCTTGCCAGAGTAGTTGCATGTCAGTGATTCAAAAGGTGAGATGCCATATGGGTCTGCTTCAGAGTCGCATAATCACTGAGACTGGCTGGCACCTCTGGAGGTTGCCTAGTCCAACCAGTCTAGGGTCACCTACAGCAGGTTGCTCAGGGCTGTGGCTAGTCAGGTTTGAGTATCTCCAAGGACGGAGACTTCAAAACCCTCCCTGAGCAACTTTTTCCAGGGTTAAAACACCCTCCCAGTAAAGAAGTTTCCTTATGTTTAAATGGAATTTCTTGTGGTTTCAGTTTGTGCTCGTTGCCTCTTGTCCTATCCTTGGTCTTCACTGAGAAGAGTCTGGCCCCATCCTCTTGACACCCTCCCTTCAGATCGATAAGATCCCCCACTCAGCATTCTCTTCTCCAGGTTGAACAGTCCCAGCTCTCTCAGCCTTTCCTCATATGAGATGCTCCAGTCCCTTCATCATCTTAGTAGCCCTTCATTGGACCTGCTCCAGTAGCTCCATGTCTCTTTTGTACTGGGGAGCCCAGAACGGGAGACAGTTCTCCAAGTGTGGCCTCACTAGGGCTGAGTAGAGGGGAAGGATGACCTCCCTTGATCTGCTGGCAATGCTCTTCGTAATGCAGCCAGGAGGCTGTTGGCCGCCTTTGCCACCAGAGCACACTGCTAGCTCATGGTCACCTTGTTGTCCATCTGGAACTCCAGGGCCTTTTTCTGCAAACCTACTTTCCAGGAAGTCATTCCCCAGCCTGTACTGGTGCACGGGGTTGTTCATCCCTAGGTGAAGGGCCCTGCACTTCCCTTTGAACTTCATGAGGTTCCTCTCTGCCCATCTCTCCAGCCTGTTGAGGTGCCTCTGAGTGGCAGCACAGCCCTCTGGTGTATCAGTCACTCCTCCCAGTTTTGTGTCATCAGCAAACTTGCTGAGGGTGCACTCTGTCCCTTCATCCAGGTCATTGATGAATAAGTTGAACAATACTGGACCCACTTGACCCGGGGGGACACCACTAGTGACTGGCCTCCAACTGCACTTCATGCCACTGAACACAGCCTTCTGAGCCTGGCAGTTCAGGCAGTTTTCAATCCACCTTATTGTTTACTTATCTAGCCTGTACTTCATCAGTTTGTCTATGAAGATTTTATGGGGGACTGTTGAAAGCCTTACTGAAGTCAAGGGAGATGACATCCACTCCTCTCCCCTCATCTACCCAGCCAGTCATCTCATCATAGTAGGCCGTATCAAGTTTACTAAGAGTGCTTTCTCCCTCATAAATCCATGTTGACTATTCCCAATTACTTTCTTGTACTTCATGTGTCTGGAAGTGGTATCCAGAATTAGTTGCTCTGTCACCTTCCCAGGAATTGAGGTGAGGCTGACTGGCCTGTATGTAGTTCCCCAGATTTTCCTTCTTGCCAATTCTTGGAGATCAGGATGATGTTTCCTTTCTTCCAGTTCCAGTCTGTTTCCTAATCTGGGCCTCCTCCACTGATGGTAAGTCTTTATTGCTCTAGATTTCTCTTCTGGTCTCAAGGGCTTGGGATTTCTGAGGGCTGGTCTTACCAGTAAAGAGTGAGGTGAGGCAGGCATTCAGGACCTCGACCTTTTCTGTATCCTTTGCCACCAGGGACCCCATTTAGCAGCATTAGCATGTTTTCCCTAGCCTTCCTTTTACTATGTACTTGTAGAAGCTTTTCTAGTTGCCCTTCATGTCCCTTGACAATTTCAATTCCAGGTGGGGTTTAGTTCTCCTAACCCCATCCCTGCTTGCTCAGACAGTGTCCCGCTATTCCTCCTGGGTCACTGATCTCTGCTGCTACCGCTTGTACACTTCCCTTTTATGTTTGAGTTTTTCAGGAGCTCCTTGTTCACCCATGCAGGCCTTCTGCTGGCTTTGTTTAATTTTGCTTTTCAGGATGGTTGCTTCCTGAGTTTAGAAGAGACGATCCCTGAAAATCAACCAGCACTTCTGACCCCCTCTTCCAGGGCTATATTCCACAGGAGTCTTCCAAGCAAGGCTGTGAATGGGCCAAAGTCTGCTCTCCTGAAGTCCAGGGTTGTGATCCTGCTTTTTTCCCCTGCACAGTTTCCTGTGAGAAGTCCAGGCTGTCAGTCCCTGCATGAGCCCCCTCACCAAGCAAAGCAGTCACTGGATCAAGTATGTAAGACATGCCCCCCCCCCCGCCACACATTTTCTCCTGTCTTTTTTTTTTTTTTTTTTTGGGGGGGGGGGGGGGAATGACAATCCCCCAGAGGGGAGGGAAAAGATCTGGCTGTAAATATTGGGGGTGAGGGAGCAGGCACTGATACCTGAATTAAGTTATGCCCCTGAGAGATTTTTGCAGTGATGGGAGCTCAACTTTTTTTTACTGCATAAACCCCTGGTAGCAGTCAGAATAACAGGTTTGTGGCCTGTGCACAAGTGCCAAGTGTCTATCGTATGTGTAGGAAAACCAAACACTGTGAACAAGTCTTGTGTTTTCCATAAATCATTCTGCTTCATTTCTGAAGTAGAGTAATTGGCAGTCTGCACCCTATGTGCACATATGTGAGTAGTTTGATTTTAAATGTATGAAACTACTCATCTACTTAATTTTAAGTGCACAAATTTGCAGGATACAGAGCAAGATCTTTGCAGGCACAAAATGAGTATCTATGAAACCAAAGCTCAGCATGAGAGAGTTGCAAATCAAAGCTCCATAGGGTCAAGTCATCTACCAGTTGCGCTCCCTTAATAAACCAGTAACTAAGTCACTGCAAGGCAAGAAGGCAGTTAAAATACTGAGTTGTAGTTCAAGCTCATGTGTTTTCTCAGTGGTAACACCTGGCCTTTGCTCTCCACCCACCCCTGTGCTGTTGGGCAGCACAGCCTTGTGCATGGGTTGCAGCAAAGTCTTGGTGACACCTGAGGGGTAGATGTGGCTGGTGTGGGACCTGACCTGGGACTGTTTGTGGTTCCCTGGCAGCCCTCCAGCCTGGCTGCTGCACTGCCAAGAGGGCACAGGCAGGAACACATGCATGGCAGTGGGCACTCCCATAGCATGATTGGCAGTTGGCAAAAGACTGGTCTCTTTTTAAGGGCTCACATGTGTAATGCTGACACTGAAAGGGTGACTCACAGCTTGCTTAAGCCTGCTACAGCTACTGCTGTACCTATACAGACAGGTATTTGTTTCATGACAGCAGTACATCATAGTCACTGCTTTTCAGATTATTTTTTGGGGGCATCCACTGCTCAGCACTATGTTCGGTAAACCTTTAATGTTCCTTTATTCACACCTATGGAAATCTTGTTAATGCTTATGTATGAAGGGGAATGAAGGAATCACTTTTGAGTCTTGAGTTCTGGGTAACTTCAGTAGAGCGACAGCTCATGTATGAATATAGGGCAGTGTTGGTTTGCTGAGATAACCCACACATGAGCTGACGTGTGCTGGCAGAATCACTCCAGGATTTTCTCATTCTACCGCTGGAAAACTGCAGCTAACCCTTACAGTGTGGAAACAATGAAGACTCAGCATGCAATCAGTGCAGGGAACCTCCCTAAGGTCTGACTGCATATTTAAGAAACAGAAAACATTTACAGTTCACATACTGTTAGTTATAGTTTACATTTTGTTAAGCATAATTATAGTTATGAAAGCTCTTTGCAACAGTAGAAATGTTAATTTTTGTTTTTAGTATCCCTGAAAGGACCATGGGCCGAAGGAGGAATGTGGAAGTAAGACTGGCTCACAACTTAGTGATTAATTTTTAATTAATTTAAACCAATTGCCTGCAGAGTTTTGTTTTTTATATATATATTTTTGAAATAATATCCTTCAGCACATCTTCCAGTGATCTAAATAACTGTCTTCATCTACTTGAGGTAACAATACTCATGATGAGTGACAATGCTTTCTGTGGACTCAAATAGTAAAAAGCAAGCACAGCAGCAGTTAGCCTCACTAACACAGCTTTACTAGCTGATTACAGATGCAGCAAATGCTTTGACACAACTAAGATGTTCCAGCTGTTGCCTTTACCTACCTATTCTTCCCTCCAATGAGTGCTGTCTTCAACAGCCAGACACCTTCTCCAAGTCTCATGCTTCCCCATGAACAGCCTCACCCAGCCCCTTAATTCTTGGCCTTCATCTCCACCCCTGCTCCCCCACTGGGGTGCTCTCCCTGCAGCCCCCAGGCCCATCTACCAGGACACTTTCAGTACAAAGTGAAGTGAGACACCAAGTTTCACACCTCCCAAGCAAGCAGTTCCAGAGCAGCAGCAGCAGCCGCCTTGTAAGAGACTGCACTTTGCCACCACGCTGGTCACCACCTTGCCACCACAACCAACCTAATGCAGCTGTGAACAGCATAGACAGAGCCAGGCAGCGCCCTCCCCCCCAAAAAATCACAGCAGACTCCACATAGGCTGCATGGACAGGTCTGCAGGTACCCAGGGAAGTACCCTGTGAATATAAGATGGGGGTAGTCCTAGAAAGTCAAGTGATGCATCAAAATGAGGCATCCCATTTAAGCAGGATGGATGCAAAATTCCCCATGACCTGCTAAGGCTACTGTTTTGATCACTGCCTCTAGCACTTCCAAGACATAGAACAGGACCTGTCCCTGTTTGGGCCACCAAGAGACCCACAACATTTTACAAGCACTAGCAGCAGCACAGGAACATTTTGCCTTTTTTTCCCCCTCCTCTTCCTACTTTAAAGTCAGCCTGATATTTGCAGAAAGACCAGTAGGGGTGATGACAGACTAACAGAATACAAACAGGATGCAACTAGGAGGGGGAGTCCAGACAAAGTAAAACAATATGTATAGGAGTAGCAGTTTTAGAACACTGCTTTTTGGATTACACCACTTGAGCCAGTATCATTTAAGACCAAACACAGACTATTTACAGCTTAGTCAAAAGAATTTATTAGAAAATGTTAAGCACTACATAAAACTAGTTTTAAAATATTTTTTCAGTAGACAGCACTCCAGCCTTACACTACAAACACCATATTATTGACTTTGGACAGCCACTGTGCTCCTAAGACATATCTTTAGGATGAGACATTCAAGCAGCATGCACAGTGAAACAGTGGGAGGAGTGCAAGGAAAACCCTTATAATTTGCATAAGTTCACAGAAGGTATACAGTTTCATAATTCCCCCCCCCCCCCCCAAGACAATTTAGAGCAAATGAATTACTGATACCCTACAGGTATCACCTGGGCTCAGCATTTCCCATCATTTTATCGTCTGCAGTAGTGCATGTTTGGAGTTTTAATACAAGGAGTTTCAATAAATAGAAATACAGCTTTAATACTATCTTAACAAAAACATGACTACAAGGTTAAAGCACATGCTTCCTCAGGCAGTCAACACTAACAGACTTTGCTGCTTTTCTGGAAAAATAGGAGGAGAGTCTATGTATTAAGGCAATGCATTTTTTTATTTCAATATAGCAATTGTAATGAACTGCATATTTTCTGATAAATTCTTAAGTATTTCATTGTAAAAAATAAAAAGTTACTGATCACATTCTAATCTATCATATTCTTCATCAGGATTTGAAATACAGTGGAGCATCACTACAGTCACTGCCCTAACAATGTGGCAGCAAGTGACATCTTTTCTTCCAGCCAAGAGCTGCAAAAACAAGAAATTAATGACCCCTTCCTCCTCCCAGTTTAAATCCTCCATTGTTCCTTCCCACCCAATTTCCACCTCTCCTTTTAAAAAGAACATTTATCTGGCTCCTGAAAGGAGCTTTATAGCAAGGCTCAACTGTATAGAGTAAAAAGCTATAAAAAGTCATTAAAATCCAAAAAATCAGAGACAAAAAATGTAATAAAATAAGTACGCATGGCGTGATCAACCAGGATCGACATAGCAATTTGCTACATTTTTCAAAAAGTGCTAACCAATTTTAGCTTAAAATTGTTCAAGAGATCATACAAATTGCTACCACAGTGTAAAACAGAGTATTTTGAAGAAAAAAAAAAAATGCCTAAAACCTGGCTTGACTGTAGAAAATGTATTATATTGGTTTCTAATTTACATAGTATTATTTAGGCACACAAAAATAAATATAGACAGTCAAATGCTTCATTAAGTCTGTAGAAAGTTATAGTTAAAACCAAGTGATCAACTGTTGTGACATTACTTTTTTTTTTTTTTTTTTTTTTTTTTTTTTTTACACATGATATATATATATTTACACACATATATATCTCACGTGTGCGCGCACATGGCTGTATATCCCTTATTTCATCCTCAGGCTGCAAAAGTTTAGAGGGCAATACTACTTTCATGCCAAGACAAGTTCACTTGGGGAACTACTGGCTACTATGAGATGAGTTCTCAAACAACCTCGATGGACACTTTCTGCCAAAATGGTGTATTCATGCTTTTGGCTGGAGCAGAACCCAGATCTTGAGCCAACACCAAAAGGTTGTTACCACACAGCAGGACTGAAGGGGGATGCTAAAATTTTAGTAGCACTGTCTTACAAAAAGAGGGAACCAAGGTTCCTTCTATACTGTATTGCTCTTGTAATACTAATTTGAAAGGATCCCAAGCTGGCTTTTTCCATAAGGAACTAGTAATGATCTGTGCTCCAGCAAACCTATCTTCTGCTATTTCAGTAAAACAGGTTTGACATCAGGTGTAAGCATTCTTCTAGCACATTTAATGAACCCACATCTGCTTTCAAAGTGATTTTGGTACCTGTACAAAACACTAGAGAAACATGCTCCAGAAAATCTAAAAGCTGCATGTGACTTAAGACCAGGTACTTTCAATTGGTGATCTATGCTACAGGCCGTAACGGACTAGGAAAAATATTACACAGATCAGACTGGCACAACTGGCAGTCTCTGATCAACAGGGAGATGATCACAAATTCCAGCTTTCTTCATCTTCCTCGAAGTTACAAAGAAACTAGTGCTTATTTTTTCAGGAACATCCAACTCTACAGCATACTAACTGCCTATGTCATTTTAATAGCTAAGAACTGAGGTTGTCAGTGCGTTATAACTGATACATAGAGATTAATCAAGTTCATCCCGCTATCTTGGAACAAATTGAAAAACGTCACAAACAAAAACAAGCAGCATAACTTTTATTTGGTGTTACAACAGATGTACAGTGCCCATGATTTTGGGCACTGAATCTTACTGTTTATGATTTTTTTAAAAAAAATCTAAACAGTTCTTCTGTTCAGACAACTCCATGTGCTTTTTTATATACACAGTGACCCCTGCATTCAGTCTGTCCAGTTAACACTAGAAATCTTTGTCAAGGCAATACATTATCTTTGCTATAATTAGGGAGAAATCAAAAGAAAAAATGTACTTTAATCTGATTACATGTACTGTACATACCTGTTCCAAAATCAATGTACTCAGACAGAAGTTTCTAATTTAATGCACTCCATTATTCAAGTCAAAATGCTGTACATCTAAGTATCCACACAATCGTACAATCCTAATAACTCTCTCCTTTACACCTTTTACTTTTTTAGACATCTGTTTTTAAAAAGGAATAAAGAAGTTGTACTGTAGATCTACATTTCTTTAGAACAAAACATTATATACTACATTGAAAAATAATTTTATCAAAACCAGATTCAAATCAGCCATGTACAATTTTCAGTTAACTGTTCATGTTGAAATTGCACTTTGTAGATAGAATAAAATTAAAAACTGAAAACATGATCTATTTTCTTTCACAGGACACTGCCTCTTCTGGATTCTTCTTCCGTGAATGTTTATATTTGTCTACATATGCTTTGACTAGATTTGCCACTTTTGCAGAATTAACTTCTCCGCTCTTGCTATGACAAACCTACAACAGTATTAAAGAAAAAGTAAAATGTGTTTGAAACATTATTGTTGATTTGCCACTGTTTTACATTACATAACTACCTTCTCCCCACCACAAGTTCCTCCATGGCCAGCAGAATAACTTAGGAAACTCCTAATACTTCCTAACTGCTCAGTTCCATTCAACCATTTCAAACAATAAACCAGGTAGTGTTCTGAGGAGCTAACGAAGCTCTGATAAGTGTTTTTGTTCTCCCTTCCCAGCAACTACCAGTTGTCCCCAAAACACACACAACCCCCTCTCAACCCTACCTCAACTGAAATGTACACATCTCAGATTTTATTAATAAATCAACTTACTTTATCTACAGCTTTCCGCACAATTTCTTTATATTCCTCCTTAGTGATGTCTTTATTTTGGTAGAAAGGTTTAATAGCCAGTTTGACCTCTTGTGCTGCTTTTTCTTGAATTAACAATTTCTGAAGAATGAACAAACTTGCGTTATTTTTAGATGCATGCATATTCATCTTTTTAATGTGAAAGGAATGATTTAAAATTAGTTTGAATCAATCCTAAATTAAAACTCTGCAGATAAAAAGTTACTCTAAACAACCAGGAAAACATGTTCAGTTCAGTCAAATTTCAACACTAACGAGAACTGTATGTTTTACTAAAAACAGACTATGGCCCCACAGCAATTAAAACAATATTTGTAAATAGTGCTGCTCTAAAGATGGCGACTCTTTAAAAAGTCAGTTTGCTAGTTTGTTATGTCCTATAACCTTCCCCCAAAGTACTGAAATATGATGAAGATAATGGTAGTGAGTATACTACACACAGTTTCATAATTTGCTCTCTTTTGTATGACAATTATATATATTACTCTGAACTTCGAACTTGCCTGGTCCTTCTTTGAGCTATCTGCGCTGGCTTCCACCGTTACACTTGCTTTGTTTTCTCCCAATTTCACAGCAGCATTAGAGCTTTTGATATGACTTGATGATGTTGCATTACCAGAACTTGGTCCCTGGACTGTTCCCACATTTCCCAGGGCTGCTGTTGGAGCAGACAAGGCTGGAGCAGTCATGTTATTACTTACATGAGGAGCACTTGGAATTCCCTGTTTTAAAAAGTTATCAGTAGTTAATATGTTATCCTTCAGTATGTCAATAAATCTTCCTGGAAGTTTCAGCAGCTACAGAAATGACATCAGTACTACGTGTTTGGGTTCATTAGCTACTTTCCACACTGTCCATTATTATAGAAAATGTGCATATAATACCAGATTTAATCAAAGGAAAAAATAAAGCTTGAACAGCAATGTATCCTGCATGTCATCATTGCAGTTTCTAGATTCTGGCTCTAAGGGAGGTGCCAGTGATGCACAACTCTCAAGCAGGATCCTGCAAACAGGCATGGATGGTGTTACCAGCACCAAAACATGCATACAAAAAAAAATAGCTTAAAACACATTTGCATTCATGTATCATAACAGTGTTTCTCCAAAAAGGTTATTTTCGCTTTTTTTTTTTTCTTAAATCAGCTTGAACTTGCAATGAATGTCAAATGTAAACATACCTTTAGCTTTGAGTAAACTGTGGGTGAAACACTGATTGAGCACTGGGATCTATTCTTAAGGAAAGGCCATTTTCAGTGCATTCCCAGACACAGTCTAAAGACACTACAGACACTGTTGATATTTTGGAATTGAGAAATGAAGTAGTTCGCAACAATTCAGATTGAGGCCGGTTTTAGCAAAAGCCAAGAATGCATCCCCCCAACATATTACAAACACTGTTTCTGGCAGGCGACCCTAAATGTCCCTTTTTTCTCTGCAAGTAACCATCATTATTTTTTGCAGGTGTGCATTTATCCAGATGGGAAATAACAAAACAGGAATTTAAGCTCTTTGGAAAGGACAGATATTGAACTGTTAAAATGAGTATGCTAAAGCTAGCCAGTGCTATCTCTTCATCTGTCTTGAGCAGGAAAGGATAGGCTAGGACCCTACAGTACTCAGTATTTTTATTGCGATGCCACCAAGGACTTATTCAATGAAAGCAAAAAGAAAAAGGAGCAGTAGCTCCCAAGAGCATTTAGGTGCATGGACACCGTTTCACAAAGAGAAGAGCCAAATATAACAGAGGCTTTACTAACAAATACCTCTATTTCGCAGCAACACACTAAATCTTTGTAGAATATTTATTACTGCACTGGATAATTAAATTTGACAGAGGTTTATGCCACACATTCTTATTGCTTATGTTTTAGAGATTAAACATTCTGAATTTCCAATTGTGAAGATAGTTCATCACAGACAACAGGCCTAAGTCAAATCAACAAGCTATCTCCTAGCTTTTTAGCTCAAATAGTACCTTTCTATTTTGCACACTATTTGAAGTATTTCATATGGCCTCTAACCCCACTCAGTATTTCCCACAGAACTCAACTCCGTTTGTTGTAAGTTTATGAATATGAATGATTAACAGCAATTGAAAGGGGAAAGAATGTAGGTCATTAAGCAATTCACATTTTTTAAAGACAACACAGGAAAACAGAGGTTTAGAAATCACTGTTCTAAAACATCTCTTTTTCAACCTGGAATGCTGGTAAAAGCATTTTACATTAGAGTTAGTGGCCTACAACAGAAAAAAGCAAAAATCTCAGTTGTACCCATAAGAATCCTTTACACACCACAGATGTGGTTTTATGTTTCCTTGGAAGACCATATAGCCTACTGGAAGTTGCTAATATTCCTTTCCCTGATATAAAAGCTCTTAATATAAACAGCTGGCTACAGGAGGTGCTCACATACACAGAGGCTGTTTTAAGCTGTCTTGGAAGGCACAAACGGATGCTCTGACCCACCCTGAGCACAGCAGAGTATTTTGGAAACTGCAGAAATGAAGTTTAGTCTCAGAGAAGACATGGAAAAACAGGAGAATCAGGCAAGTGTGAAGTAAAACATACCAAAGAAATAATTTGGAAATTCTCAAAGAGACTGAAAAGATTAAACAACAGAAAATGTGTGGGGAGGGGCTGGGCCACAACGTGCCAAGACCATGACTGCTGGAGAATGAAACTGAAGAATAAACTGGTGCCACACAGTATGTGAAGTATTTTTTTCCTTTCTCTCTGATGATATATCCCAAAACAGAATTCCAGCAAGAGGTAGAGGTGCACTTACTACACACTACTGAACAAGGATTAAAGCATTTCCTAGAAGCTAGAGTCAGGTTTTGAAGGAGAAAAACTTTAACGTGCCTTATTTCTGGAACTGAAGAAAAAAGTTAATTGACAATACTGAAGAAAATTTTCAGTGCTCCATTATCATTTGGAACATCTCACTACTACAAATACCCAATTATGGCATTAATAGTTAAAAACTACAAACTCAAACCAACCAATATCCTCATGAACACTTCCACTGCATGTGGGTAGGGAGGAAAAAGAGGGAAGTTAAGAGAAAAAGAGAAACTTGTAAGTATAAATTTAATCAAGTATGCACTATTAAATACAAGAAGCCTTTTAATAACCTGTAACTAATATATTATTTTAATACTGCTCTTACCATGGTTTCCGATAAAGCATACCTGCAGTTGTTTTCCATCTTGCTGTGAAGCAACATAGTTGACTTGCTGAGACGGTGGGGGTGGAGGTGGAGGCGGAGGTAATCCCTGAGACAGATTTGTGGGAGCAGCTACCTGTATGAGAGGTACTCCGGTATGGAGATGCAAAGGCATTGGAGGATGGATGTTGAAAGGACTGCGTTGCATATTCATCATAGGAGGATGGACACCCACTGGATACGGAAAGATATTCATAGGTTGGTGCTGTGCATTCACTTGTGGCATTATATTCATTTGTTGCTGCATCATATTCATCGGTAACTGAGAACCATCACTTTGCTGGTTGCCTTGGTCTTTGAGGTTTGGATCTATCAAAAGAAAAACAGACAGTACAAAGTACAAAATGTGTATTTTATAAAGCACAAGTGGAACCAGATGTCCAAACTCTTCATGAAGTATAGAGTATCAAAAAAGAACATCTATAACCCAAATATTTTAAAGATACTGTATTACACTATTACGGAATACTCATCACCAGATATGCCATGGGGTCAAATGCTAGTTTCTTATCACATATTCAGCTCTCTGCTTCCCTTTGCCTGATCTACATGCTGTCACTGTAGCCATTTCTGGTAACTATAAAAACAATCTGATGTATATTATCATTGAATAATCATCATCCTCAACCAATTTCACAGATCTTCATGTCTGAAAAAAGTTGCTCAAAAAAACCCCAAACCAAAACCCACCACACTTTACTGGCACAGCAGATAAAGCCTAGAAGCAAAGAAGTGCCATGCTAAGAGTTTATTTTTAAAAGTTGACTTTAGTCTCATGTTATCTTCAACAGAAGCCAAAAAGTCACATACAAGTCACATTCACAGACAAGCAGCAAGTCTTCCAGAAGTCAAGAAACTAGTTTTGAGAAACAGCTGATGGACTGTAATTCAGATGCATTTCTCTTCCCTTAGAATTCCTTTTATGAGGAATTCTGTCACCTCCTTGAAAAGGATCAGGAGTCAACTCCTTATGCTTCACCTCAAATCACCTTTATTTAAAGATACCAACCCAGCATGTTTTACCCAGATTTGAGAGATTATACTATTCTCATCCCAAATTCAGGTTTCAAAAATGAATATAATAGTGCAATCATTCCCAAACTATGTGACATGAAGCCTGCAAATCACACAAACAGTCATTTCAATTAAAGGTTTGATAAATGTTGCCTACAGCAAATTGAGAGTTGTCAAAGTTGCCTCAAAACTGAGAAGCCACTGATGCATCTCTGAACAGAGGAAGAAAACTGCTGACATAAGATGAAAACAAAAATAGAAGATTAAACAAGGAGATAATGGGAAAGTGCAAGAGTGGTCGTCTTCAGAACTGGATTTTATAGTTCTTTTAATTTATAATTCACATATGCCATTTATTTCAAAGCATTAATAATCTGTGGGCAACTTCTTAGTTCTTCAGAATCAAACTCATCTGGAGTTAGGTCACTTTTATCAAAAACATTATTCCAATCAGGGCACTTACCTTGTAAATAGAAAATACACAAAAATATTACACTTCCATTGGGGCTTTAGAGAATTTTTATGCTAAAGTACAATAAAACTAAGGTTTTTGCATTTATAAATCTTCCCTTTTTTCTTTAAGCATTTAAAGAGGAAAATGTTTATTTAAAAGTAAGATAAAAGTCAACATAATGATTTATCATCTCTGGACTCTACAGTGCAAGTCTTCACAGACAAAAAGGCAAGTCTCCTTGAAAAAAACACCCTTTTTGAAAGGTGGGCAGATTCTAAAAGTAACCATGAAGAGGATATACTTTCTCTTCAACCTGATCCATTTACTTCAGTAGTACTCTTCAGATACATAGTCAGTAAATTTTATGATATAAAACTTGTGCCTTTAAGCAAAAAACAAACAAAAAGCTACCAAAAACCCTGCCAAAACCCACCAAAACTGCACACCTAAAAACTTCCTATCAGAAAAAAGACTATGGATTCACCCCAAATTATTTTGAAGAACTAAAACTCAAGATGGGACAGTGTGACTAGCGTTTTACTTAGCTACTGCAGCTGTGACTAAATTACCTTTTATTTTTCAAGACTATGAATACCTTGCTCAGGTGTCTCCTCTTCTTGTCTCATTCCCCATCCAGACTGCGGGCTTGATGAATTTCGTCCTCTTCTTGAGTAATAATTCTGCACATCCGCTGGTAAAGTCTTTCTTACAGCCCAACTGGATGCAGATGTCCAGCCAGATCTATCAGCAGGCGTATCAAAAGAATAATCTTGTTCATTCTTACGTCTGTATGGCTGATGTTCTGGGAACCTTGAAGTTTCATTCCCAGAACCATTGGAGTTCCCTGAGAGGGGTTTTCTATTTTGCCAGTGATTTTCACTCTGGTCTCCATACATGAAGCCACCTCTTCCATGCCCACCTCTTCCACGCCCACCTCTCCCACGATTTGAAACCCAACCAGAACTGAAGTTTTTATTCCAAGAATGTCCTGAATTATCATGCCGGTAGTCTTCCCAGTGTGGTTTGTCTCGTTCTCTGTTCCTAATTTCAGGAACAGAATTTATCCTTTCCATTACCCAGTCTGGACAATCATTTCTGCGTTTGTCTGAAGAACATTGATCATCATTATGTTTTTCTGTGTTGTCCTTCTCTTTAAGATTTTCATTCTGTTTTTCTTGATCACTCCTTTTGTATCGATCATTTCCTCTGGGACTTCTCCAACTGTCATTTGCCCATCTCTCTTTCCATCGAGGTGAATGACCATCCCTCTCATTCCTAGAGGACGAAAAACCTTTATTTCTTGTTCTAGATCGTGATCTTGACCTAGATCGTGACCTAGACCATCTCCTATTTCTTCTTTCTCTGTCACGATCTCTCCTTTGACAATCTCTGTCACTGCTTCGAGACCTAGATTTTTGCCTTGGAGAGGAATCCTTAGCTCTTGACCGAGAAGATGATCTTCTGCTTTCCCTTACAGTTTCTCTTTTGGGAGATCGAGACAGTGTTTTCTTCTCATCTTTGATTGTCTCTGTTTTTGGAGACAGAGATGAGGATCTCCCTCCCTCCCTAACAGTTTCCTGCTGAGGTGATCGAGAGCTGTCTTTGGTTTCCTCCCTTTTAGGGGATGGTGATTGGGATTTCCTACCCTCTCCCCTAGTAGGGGACCAAGTTGTTGATGGAGAGTGAAATCTAGACCTTCTAGTTCGAGTCTTTTTATCTTTTTTAAATTCCGATTGACACTCTTTTTCTTGAGGAATTGTTTCATCTTTTTCATCAGAGAGTCCTGAAAGTGATGTACAGTTTCCAGCAACATTCTCTACTGATTTCAATTCTCCTTGATGTATACTCTCGACAGGTGGTAACTGTTCAATTTGAGGATCATTCTGGTCACTGCAAAATGAGTCACAATCCATTGGTATCATTTCATTGTTATCTTCACCAAAGTGCTTATCTTCAGTATTTATTTTGTGTGACTCTGAAGTTCTACCCTCTTCGCTCTCTGGTGTAGCCTTCTCTTTTAAGGATTTTTCTGATGCACTGTCTGAAGTAATGTTGCTTATTAATGTATCTGCTTCTTTGTCTTGGACAGATTTTAAGTTTTGAATATCTGTACTTACAGAGTCTACTACTGTCCTTTCTTTAGCCTCAGAATCATCTATTTCTATGGCTTCTGGAGGCTCGTGCAATTTACTTCTGGGGCTCTCTAATGGGTAATTTTTCTCCAAAGACTCTGGATATTCCAACAATTCATTTTTTGGAATAACTATCGGTTGATCTATTTTTGTCAAAGTTTCAACATTCACCAATAATTCATTCTGAGGACTAGAAAATGTCTGATCTTTTTCCAGTGTTGTCATATGCTCAAGTAATTCATCTCTGGGAATAGTCATTGCTTCCATTTGCTCAAGAGTATCTTCACAGATATCCTGATTCTTAATATCTACATTTTTTTCAGTAACATCCTTTATTTCAAATTCCAGACTTTCTCTCTCTAAAGTTAATATCGGAGGTTCTTGGACAGACAAACTTGCATCTGTATTTCCTGAAGTATCTTCATCTTTGTCACACTTTCCTGTGGTTTCCTCAATTTTTGCATGTTCACTACAGCTTTCCAATCCATTAGCAGATTCTGTTTCCACACTATTTCTGTGCAGAAGGCTTGTATTATTGCTTTCATTATCTGACTGGTGGTCTTTATCTAACATTAGAACTGCTTCAGACTCAGCAACTTCATCATCTTCCACTGAATCACTGGAATATTTTTCAGAATGTGCAGAACTTCTCAGTTTCTTTTTAACGAGAGGTGTTTGTTGTTTAACTATTCTTTTAGACTTTCGTTTCGGAAGAGCTTTCTCCGATTCTGAAGATGATTTATTCAGAGATGTGTTACTGCCATCAGGGGCACTGCACCCAGAATTGCTTGATCGAGGTGAACTCCGAGATTGACCAAGAGTCTCATTTTTGCTGTTCCGCGCAGATCTTCTTCTAGGAGTAGTATTAACAGACTTCTTTCTAGTTCCTCTAGTACCAGATGAACCAGAAGCTTGTTTTTTCTCTTCTCCTTCTTGGGTACATGCAACAGCATATCCTTTGCCTGAAGATTCTAACATAAGTAGAACATGTTAAAGTCTGAAAACGTTTATGCAAATACAGTTAAGTACATAAAATGAGGTTCTCTGGTTTAACAGACACCCTCAAATAATACAGTAAGATTTAATAAGAAATGCTGCCACAGCTTAAGCAGCTAAATCATATATTTTGTCTAATACAGACTTCTTTGAAGAACAGAATCAGCCTAAAGAAGTGACATGTTAGCTATCTAAAGGTGTATTTTAGAAGCAGCACCAACATTGCTACATGGACAGTAATGGCATTCACGAACATTGCTACATGGACAGTAATAGCATTCACCATTGTGACTCAGAGAAGGTTTGCTATCGCTATTTAAACAGTGAGAAATTAAACCATTAGTAAAGTAACAAATTAACCACACAGCATTGGTAACATACAGCAGTTCCAGTCATTCTAAATTGAAGGCCTTTTGGCAGACTGAAGTTGGCAGTAAAGCTCAATACTGTAGAAAGATAAATTTTTAAATGGCCATTAGTGGATTATCCCATGGAAAGCAGTTAATCAGAAGTACCCATGACACTGTTCCTCCTTACAAAATCTGTTTTCAGACACTGCAAGCTCATTCGCAGGTTATGACCAAGACCTTCTGTGCTCCATAGCAACCTGGACTTAAACTCTGCTGCAAGGCTCCCGGGATACCTGCAGCATTTGACTGACTGAAAGATGACTAAAATCTGTGGCAGCCTGTGGCAAGTTAAAAAAACTAAAGCTGTATTAAGAATGAAAGCAAGCTGTACAAAGCAGCACAGGAGCTCTTGTGTTAATACTGTATTAACTTTATTTCACACTAGCCACAATGTAGTGGACAGGTGTCACATTTTGCAGTGGTGCCACAGAAGTCATTGTAGGAAAGCCAACGGTTATAATTACTGCAAAGCTCAGGAGTTTAATAAGACAACTAAAAAAACCCAACAACTAAGTAAATATACTTAAATTTCATCCTGACTTTAGAATTAAGTATAATTTATTGAGATATCCATTATATTGTTTCAGACTTCATGCAGATCTTGAAAAGCATCATGAATTTGGTGTCTTTTACAGCTTCATTTTCATATACAGACTAAAAACTTGCTAAGACATTAACTTCTACAAGGCCTGGATTTTGCAGTGAATTTATCACACTATGCTTGAAAACAATTCTAACTCTCTGTACAGGGCTGTTATTTTCCATGCTTTTACTACACTAAAATATTTCAGTTTAATGTATTCTTAAATGGATTAAAGAGAAATAAGATACAAATTGATAAGACAAGAAGTATATAACAGCACAAAAACCTCTTTCTACTACCTACTACTTGTTTATTAAATGCAAATATATAATCTGATAATCTTAGAAAAGTAATTCCCAAGCACTTCATAGTTTATCACTTTAAAAGGCCAAAATAGAGGACAGGAGTATAATCACCTAGTCTGAGCTCCTGTGTAAACAAAGGAGAAAGATTCCATATAATACTTAACCTGACCATGAAAAAAAAAAAAAAATCTTTGTATTAAGTCCCAGTGTTCCCTGTTTCCTCCATCTTCTGCCTTTTATTTCATCTCCCAGATTTCCTGTAAGAGAAGGCCCTGCTCCCTTCTTCTTGCATTTGCCATGTGTGTCGCATTCAGGTTTTTCCTCGCTTTTGCCCTTACCTTTTTTTTAGTCTTTCCTCTTCTCAGCTGCTATATGAAGAATGAATGAGAAAAGGAACACTCGGCTCACTGGGTGCAGCCAAAATCCTCAAGATGTTAAGACATTTTGACATCCAAGGTCCACTAGTTTTGCTAGGAAATTTGAAGGCTCTGCACCTTATTTCCTGTGTGCTCTTTATCAGTGGGAACTCTTCAAGTCAAACTTGAAGATCACTTAAGACTAGTATCAGTATGAAAAGTACCGAAAAGTACAGTATTCAGTAGGAGCATACAACAATGTTCTAAGACTCAATCTTGATGACTGTCTTTCTCCATGCTTCAACTCTCTTAGCTTAGCATTTAGTGCAGTCTGTAGTTGCAATGTACTTTGTCTACAGTAGAAGTACTATTACATAAAACAGCTGAACTTCCCAATTACAGGGCCTAGAAAGAGTCCTGTATTGTTACTTTTCGTCACTATCTCCCTGGGTCGGGAGCAGGTAATTTGCACGCCTCCTGCCTTCCTTAGATGTGGTGTTTCTGAGGCTCCCTCTCCAGAATCCAACCCTTTAGCTCAGGTGTGGCAAGATCATACAAAAAATTAAGTTATTTTCATGTTATTTGCTGCTTCTTGTTAACTTGATAATTTCACATTTCATAATCACACCTTTAAGAGAGGAAGTGGAATGTTTATATATAAAAAAATCTGAGCTCTAATCAAGACAGCAAATGAAGAGACTCCATTTTAATCATATTTTAAAACAAAAATATAAGGGGGAGAAAGTAGGGGGAGATCATTTCCTTTTCTTTCTTTGTCAAGACTGAGGCTCAAAATCTCCTGCTTCTCCCAAAAGACAGCATAAGAGATTTAGTTCCCTGTTCTGCACTAGGATTTGACAGCGTTATCAGCATTCACAGATCAGTTGTCAAAATTATCAAAACTAATTCCTCACGTGTCCTAAATAATCTAATGTTGAAAAAATAATTTGGGATTTATTTAAATGTTTGCAATCTCTCATAAGAATAATTCTTCAGTTTTTTCTGCTTGTGGTGTAGATTAACGAAGTATGACTAAAAGAGAAACCAGCACACTTTTCCCATTAGTTTTCCTGCATCTTTCTTCTCTGCTTCAAAGAGCAATAGCTGGCTTCATTCTTGAACATATCTCAGGCATATAAGCTCAGTCATCAAATAGCTTAACAGTCCTTTCCTTAGACCTAAACTTCTAAACTTCATTAATTAATTTGTTAAATTAAAATCTAAATTATATTTAAAATCATTAAGCATTTGCAACACACAGTAGGGTCCCCTCATCAATAATGAAGAATAACCTTCTTCCAAAGTTTAAGAAACAGAACCAGAGCATAAGAAAAGGATTTGAAGATTCTTCTGCTGCTGCTACCATCATGACTTAGTTCTAATTTACGTAAAATGGCTTATTCACTGGATTTAACTCCAACACATCTAGTCTTCTCAGGTGAAGAGGACCTTGTAGTAATGTTTGAAATGCGCTTCTGAATCTAAGGTGGGTGAAAGTTCTGGTATTATTTTAACCTTCACTTTTCAGTAATAAGGATCAGAAAGGTAAGTCAGAGGCATGAGCTAACATGTCTACTCATTACCACTAAAAGCAGAAATGGTTAAGCATCAGATAAAGTGCACTTGTGGGAAGGGAAGCTACATTCTTTTTGAGTACAGAGAGACTGGCAGTTAAAGCAGCTGGAGGAAGACAGAGTGCACTCCCTCCCTGCCTTCTCTTCTGCCAAGTTTCTGCCAGATCCTGGAGCTAAAGTCACTTTTTGCAAGCTTTTGCCCTATAGCTTGCTCGTGTAGTAAAAAGAATCCAGACTGTACTGTTTCTTGATTATCCTTTGTCAGCAAATAGTTTGCTCCTTACACTGCACAGTGTACCACTGAAGTATGTCAAGCAATTTATGATGGATCAAACAGCCATTTATACTTAAAACAAGAAAAAAGTAAGTTGTAAGATTAAAGAAACAATACGGAATTTAAATATGGAATTAAGTTACATAAAACACTTGATATTTTAATCTTCAAACAAAGAGTAGTTATGCCAGTTTTGGAGTGGCTGGCTCATCTTCTACATTCCAATTTCAGAAATAATCCAGCTGGTTTCAAAATAGCACCAAACTGCATCACAAGAGTGTGTACCCCCCCGCCATAACTAAGTATTCTGTTTAGATTTCCAAGAATCAGTTTTGGACAATATTCTACATGAGCTATAAATAAAACTTACAAAAAAAAAGTTTACCAAAGTTTTCCAAAGGCCTGATATTTCTTGGAAGAATTGTCCCTGGCACCGTAGTAGAAGTAAAAAGAAAGGTCTCAGCTTCAGCTCCGTAAGACATTAAAGGAATTCTAGAAAATTAAAAGCATTAAGATTAGTTGCTTTAGCTGTTTGTAACAAGTGTTGGAAATAAGACAAAAACAGTGTTATCAAAAATACTAAGCAAGCATTACGCTTCCAGTGTAGTTACAGTTAGAGAAAGGCAAAAGTGATAGAGCATGAAAGTTTATTTCTTCAAAAATACTTTTTTCAAGGGGCATGCACTGATTAAGGCACAAAGTTTAACTTCTAACAATCTTGCAAACAAATCAGACGTGGAAGCCCTACAGTAAGCTCTGAGAAGCTCTGTTTTCCACTACATAACAGTGACATCACTCTGGCCTTCAACTCTATATTAAGACATTAAACCTAAAAATGGTATTGAAGAATGGAGAGAGTTTTTGGTGCAATTTCTGTAACACTGAGCATTATTTACTCAATTAAAAAAGTCTGAGTATCCATTCAGGCTATATAGCATAGTGTAATATTAAACACAACTGTTCTTAAGTACAAAATTTCTCTAACATATTGGAACTAGAAAATGAAGAGACTGAAACCTCGTTCCAGAATGTCCTGAAGTTTCTTCATTAATTAGGCCAATGTCTAAAACAAATTTGAATTTATTGCAAGGCTTACATTAATATCTAATCTATTAAAACAGTTTGAACAAGGTGTGTTATGTTAAATTCACTCTTCGAAAGCCAAACATAAAATGCAGCTAAAACTGTAATCCAAATCAGTAGGCTATACTACTGGAAACAAAATTTTTAACACTGATTTAGCACTTCAGCAGAATAGCCTCTTTTGCAGAAAAATTAGAAACTGTATATATGTAAAATTAATAAAGGCATGTTTATGCATTTTTTCCTAAATTATCCCACACATTTAACTACTCAAGAATGAATACATTCTTAACATTTTTACTTCAGTAAGAATTGCTTCAAATGAAGCTTACCAAAAACACATAGAAAGCCCAGTGAACATGAAATGCATCACTTTAAATACACATTTTTACTTTTATTTTTTTTTAAACATATGAAATATTCACACTGCCTCACCAGAAAGGCAAACCTTGCAGAAAGACAGAATTTAGTTGTAGATCTAAAATTTTTAACAATTATCAACAAGTTAGAATGACGCTTTCCATAAGGAAAATTGTATGTAAACATGATATAAATTCATTATTTAAAGCGTAGGTGCAACTTTTAATTATAATTAAAAAATCTATTTTATTCTCATCATTAATCTTTGTTTTAGGGCAAGGAGAGAGTTAAGAGATATGTGGGGAAATTATCACCACAGACAGAACCAATTTCTCACTGTCTTTTTTTAAAATCTGCTATTTTTAATGCTACTACATGCATGAAAACATTCCTAGGGTATGTTTTAACACTCATCTGCTCTCCAACAAACTTATTCTTTACTTTGTGTTTCATTTCATGAAACTCCTCTTACTCTTTCTGGATGCATTTGTTTATACACAATTACAGAAAAAAAAAATGTCAGAACCAACCCATGCAGGGGATAAAGAGCAGTTAGACATTAAAGCAAATGTAGTCCAATTTCTAACGATATAAATAATTTTAGAAGTGTATTAAACACACTAACTTCCTAACTAACAAAATGTTTAAACTTGCATTTCTGTGAAAAAGTGACATATTAAGGTGCACAACTCAGCAAAGTTACTATGCCAAGCATTATGATGAGTATTAGGATAGCATTAAGATATACAGAGAAAAGTCCATTTACATAAAAAAGCATGCAGCAAATATACCAAAAATTTAACAGTTACATGCAAACAATCTAGTTTTATGATCAAATGGTATTGTATCTAAAAATCAATTTAAATTAATCAAATTCCAAACTTTAAGTAGTTCATTAAGATCCTTTGCTAGTATACATGCTAAACATGTACCTTTCAGCTCTAGCAAGCACAGATGGACAGGACAATTCCAATTCTTGTCTCTTCTGTCTGATCACTGCATTGATTTCTGTGAATTCTGTACTGAAATAAAAATTTCACACCACTTTAAAAATAAATTTGTATTATGACTGCTTTATACTTCAATAATTGCTTCCATTAGTTACTATTTTTTAAATTAAACTGTATTAGAACTTTCAACAGTCATGATGAAACTGTATCTGTGTACTGTTTAGATGGAAAAGCAGTCATAGCAATAAGAGAAAAGTCCTAAATAAATGACAAAGACAGAAGGCGAAACAGGAGACAAAATTTGTCTTCAAGGATTTCGAAGGATGGAGAAACTTGGTATCCCTGACAAATTAATATTGTTGCATGCATGGCAAAAAAAAAAAAAGTCCCCCCCCCACACTGGGAGACTGTTACGCACACACAAATGTCTGATAAGGCCGTATTATCCAAATAATGTTCTTCTAGACATTATTACAGACTTTTAATATCTACCATTACTTCAACTGTTTTTTTTTCCTCCCTTCCGCCTTCTCAGCCATATATGCTTTTTATGCCTGCTCTTAAGTACTAGTCTCATTAAGCAAAATTTGCTCTATGGATGTTTAAAGTATTCCTCTTGTAGTCAAGACACAGAAAATCGTTTCTGCTACAAAAATACAAGAGAGTTACTGTTAGCTGTTTTGCTAACTGCTGCTGTAATAATAGGACTGACCCCTCTCTATTTAAGGCTTCAATTCAGCAAGGAGTATAGATACATGCTAAAAATTAAGCATCCTGTTAGTTCCTATTAAATCAATGAGTTTAAAAGCATATGCTTAAATATTATGCTGAACACACAACAGGCTAACTGGGACCTCCCTTAGCAATGCTAATTTTATAATGTTAGTGTTTATTCTTTAACTGCTGTTTAGCAATGAACATAAAAGCAGCCATCCTTCAAAATATTTCTAGGTAATAATAGACAGATGGAGGCAAAAAGAACTATAGAATCTACAATGCTGTAACTTGCTGGTTTGTGTTAAACACTAGTATATACTTACCAGTCATTTCTACAGTTTAAAAAGGATTCTTCATTGCTACTGCTGGCTGGAAGCGTACTGTAGAAATTAGTTCTAAAGCTCTTACTCCAGCAGGTCTGTCTTCTGGGCTACAGAATAAAATGACAAATGAAACAGATCCAAAATGAAATAATTAGCATTTCATACATAAAAATGCACTGAAATTAAGTTATGTCAGCAAGACTTTAGCTCACAAAAGCAGGCACCACAGTAGCTCCATGGTTAATTCTATATTGAGATCTGTAGTTACAACAAATTTTCTCTATTCAATCTTAAACACCTGCTCTTTGCAGACAAATCTAATTTTCTATAGACTTTCTACAGGAAAATTGTTAATGCTCCATATAGAAACAACCTATAAATCAGCCATATCTTTACTATTTCACAATTCCCCTTTCTGCTAGCTAATGAACCACAGTGAGTACAATGGTAGCACCTTCAGACAACACACAACTTCACAAAGTCTTTCAATGAATGCTTGGTGTTTAAATAACAAGACTGCCCAATTTAAGTAGCTGGGATTCTCCTTTGCCTGCAAGTGGAGTTAGGGAATTCAAGATTGACTGGTATTGTCCATTTACTGGGTCCTCACACAAAGGGACAACATTCCTGTTTATATTTCAAACACCACTATTTCAATTGTTATGAATACTTAAACCACTAAACATCAGTGTATTGCCTTTTGCATTGTGTTCAGTGAACAGCTTGACTTTGCTGGTGTTGCTATGCACTAGGCTGGCTGTAGAAAAAAGCTGAACAATAGATCTCCTTACATTTTCCTCTGATTACCAGACTGACATATTTACATATATTGAACTGTTTTTGAAATGTATGTCCTACCACCTAAAGGGTTAATGCCACTTGGAATCTGGCTGAAACATTCCGTGTTCATTCCACTTCATGGATATTTTAAAGTTAGAACTTACAGGGTCTTCCCTCCATTTGCTTTCAGAATATATTTACTTTGTAAAAAAAGCCTCTTTGTAGTAAGATGTGTACAAATGGATTTCTCAAGTGTGGAGTCATGTTCTACATGCTCTATCAAGCTTTGGCAAGAAAGATGGTTTTGACCTGAACATGCCTTATTTCACCAATGTTCAAATAGTGAGCCTCTGCCAAAGAGCTGTCATTTTAAAGTTTTTTTTCTTCAAAAAAAATACTTGTTTCAAAAATTAACATTTCTCTCTTCATCTAAAAAAGATGTCCAAGTGTTCCAATAATATCTTTATGAAGTGGCAATTAGTAAACTAATGCTTTAAAAAAAATTTTTAAACATGTATCAGATAATTCTGAATCCTGCACCTGTCACACTGAGGTTTTGGGGAGATTTTATTTTTTTAATAAGTCTACTTTTGCTAATGTACCTTTTTTGTGACAGATACTGTATGAAACATTAACACTATTCAGTACTGCACAATAAATTACTGAAACTAGATATAAAAGTGTTTATCAACCCTGAAGCCCAACTACAGGCTGATCTACCAATAAGCTCTATCTTTCCAGTTCAAATGCTTTTCAAATCAGTGAAAGACAATTTTGACCTTACACAGTAATGGAACCAAAACTTGCAAAGGCCTGACTGAGAAGATAAAGTCTGGAGCTAAAGATAACCATAAGAACTATGCTCCATATAAAATAAATGAGAACTCAAGCAACCCACTATTGAAAGTCACGTAATGCAGCAGGTATTAACATCCTACAGCAAGCAAGGCATCAGGCAAAATATGGACTTAAACAGTGTTTTTCTTCCAATTTTTAAGATCTAGGTAAGACAGAATAACCAAGAATATAATCATTTAACTTAAAATTTAAATTAATTGCCCAAATCTATTCCATGCAAATATGCTTACAGGTATAATTATTAATAAGAAATACTGATCATAGACTGGCATCCCAGAGACTTGAAATATTTCTGAAAGGGCAGGAAGGCAGAATTCAGAAAACAGAGCCTTTAGAACTTCCTAAAAATTCCACTCAGAACCTGTAGTATGGGGTAAAATTTATTAACTAAACAAGAAGTCTGGAAAAAAAATTCTTAAAAGCAATCTCCCATTAAATTCCAACTTCATGGAAACTATAAAGCTAACAGTTTATCTGTGCAACAAATCACTTCAGTTAATTACACTGCTGAATATTTTTACAACAACAACAACAACAATTGGTGAATAAAGATGAGAAGAGGGTAGGTAGTATCTTCTAATGCAAAATGCTAATCTAAGTGAAAATATTTACCATCACAAAAGTAAACAATCTGGGAGAGAAGGTCATATAACCTAGTACTACATTCTAATCACTTTCTTCAAGACAAAAAAAGACAAACTAAAAAGGCAGAAGTTATATTTGAATCATATTACAATTAACAAATAGAAAAGTTAAGTCAAGAATAAGCAGAAAGGTAGTTTTAAAAAATGAAAAATGTTTACAATGTTTCATTATCAGAACCAACCTTGTTTATCTTCACAGACAAAGCTTTCTTGTTTCGTTTATCACACAAACCTTTACCTGTGTGAAATAAGCAGCAATACACTTTGATCTTAATATATTAGTTTTTAATTATTCATTAAAATCCTTAATGCAATGAGATGTTAATGAAAGTGTATCCAAAGTGTATTTACAATGTGTTTACATATAAATTCAGTTTACATTTCGATATTTAGAAACCTCCAAGGAACAAGTTTTTACAACTATTCTTAAGCTACAGTCAGGGAATAACAGCTTATGGAGCAACGAACCATTACAGAATAGCAGCTTTTTTGTTTTTAACCTACAGAACTGTTAACAAGGAACTATTTGTTTGTGCTACTCTATCTCTTAGGAGGAAGCCACATACTAATGACTGAGGGAAAGAGCAAGTCTTTCAGCTTGCCGTGAAGAAGCTCAAAAGTTTATCTGTTTAACTTCCAAAAAGGAAAGCTGAGATTTGACTTCATTATACCAGATACATACGTACTTTGGGGAGAAAAGACAGGGTACAAAAGGGTTCTTTATTCTTGCAGAGAAAGGCATAACCAGGATCAACAGCTGGAGGCTGATGCCTGGCAAATTCAAGTTAATCACATACAACAAAGAAAAAAATGGATGACATTTTCTCACAAGACGGCTGATTCACCCTAGAGCATCTATCAATGTATTTTCTCTTCAAATTAAAACTGGATGCTTCTCAGGAAGGTAAGCTTTGGTCAGATGCAAATTACTGCACTTAGGGACATGCGTGGGTTAAATTTAATGCCCTGTAATGTGCAGATTAGATTAGATGATCAGTTCATCCTTTTAGGCCTTAAAGAAAAAGCAGGATTTAAGGGCAGTAATTTCATTATCAGATAATGAGAATGCTTTTTAAAATCTTGAGAAAAACTAAGATTAACACCCCAAACTGACTTTAAATTGCTCTTTCCTCTTCAAACAAATAATATTAAGTCACTTCAGTTTCATCTGTACTCAGCCAGACTAAAGAAGATAGTATCTAGAAGAATTCCTTTTTTAAAAACATGTAGCTTTGTACTCCTTCAGCTTTGTGAAATATAGTTTATAAATTACCATTTCATCGATACCATTTTCCATTTGGATTTCACTCTGCCTTAGTTATGAAATATAAAAAATCAGATTTTCAGTCAGCTCCAATTCTTTTGGAGACTTGATACAAAACACTATTTGGGCTGGAGAAAACACACATCAATAGAGATATTATATACACTACAGAAAAATCTAGAGTATTTCTATGAAATGTTTTAGATGAGCAAAATAAAAATGCTTGCAATTTCACAACAGCTATTTCCATGTCAAGCATTTTTGACCTTTTCAGATTTTTGCTTAGTTTCATAAGTTATGAACCCACTTAAAGAGCAATACCTATTAACAAAGTCTCTCAATATGGAACCCCTCAAAACACTGCTAAGGCTTTTCATTTCTGAACGGTCACTGAAGACTTCCTATAAATAGAAGCTTATCATTAGCTATGCACTACATGATGCAGAAAGTGCTTTTTAGGCTGAAACTAAATGCATTTCACTTGTGACTGGAATTAAGGAGGTAATTTTTCCAGCAAAAAGAATATAGTAATTCCAGATACTCAGAGTTTGTTCTCTTAAGTTCCAGACTCTTCCACATCAAAATCAAATATCAAGCAATAAATGTGAGCAGTTAAAAAAGAAAATCTGAAAGTTTGGCTCATCAAGAAAAATAACTGTTAAGTTCCATAATAAAAACAGCAATTCTAACAGGTATAAACAAACAGATGAAAAAATATCAACTTACTGTATTTTTTCTTCACAACTTTGTTGAATTTTGCTGCTAACAGCCCCCTCTCTGCAGGTACAGCTCTTCTGCAAAATTAACAGACGATATTATGAGCAGTAATCTCTTTGGGCACAACTAAGCTAAGAGCATATATGTCCAACCAAAACCAGTTCCTATTTCAGGGAACTTTTATTTCATGCACATAAAATTCATGGCTTCTGACTGCTATTAAAACTCCAAACTTGCATGCTGTGTAGCACAATCTGTATATTAAATACCATAATGCTTCCAAAAGCTTACAAACGGAAAAACATCTCATCTACTTACACAACAAACATCAGTATTAAATCTGAATGTTTTACTCTGCTTGATTTCATTGCAACATGTAAAAGATGTCACAACTCATATGCACAAATACTTAGAAAAGTATCAGTGGCGTTTCAGAGAGGTGCAAAGGTCTCTCTCCTTAGTATCTTGCTTATTTTCTAAATAATAAATAGTAAAATCACTTAAAATCCAATCTCAAGAACTCTATGCATCATACAGACAACTGAACAATGACTTTAAATTATGAACATTTAGTGAAATTTACCTGTGTATTCCTAAGTTACCCCCATATGCAAGTGCTCACACATAAGCATTTCAAATTATTTTTTCACCCAGAATTTAATGAGAGAAGTAATCTTAAGAAAAAGTTGCAGTATCAAAATACATCTTAAGTTATTCCCTTTTGAAACTAGCTAATTGGTTATGAGACATGAAACATAAGAAAACGATGTGCCTCAAATGTACAGAGCCATGAGAAACAGATAAAATACTGTGCATCGGTATCATGCTTTGTTTCTGAAAACTGAGTACATGGAGAGTTAATTACTAAAGAGATTATCAACTGGGAAATACAAAAGTTGAAGAGAATTTTTAATCAACCTGCGAACATGCCAATACTTGAAACACCTGATTAATAAAGGGCAATATCCAAATATGCTTCCTATATTTTGTACCTGTAAATTAAGTACAATTTTATATATTCTTAAAGGAAAAAAATAGACAATTCTCTGAGATACAGAATGACTGTAGCCCCTGTTAAGCTGACATAACAAGCAAAAACATCACTGACAAAGAACAGCAGCACTTTCACCATCCTCTTTAGAGACATAACTAGTAATTTTATTTGACTGATCAGGAATTAATTTAGAGATGGGAGGAGGGAGAAAAGGAACAGAGTTGCAGCGAAATAGCATGCCACCAGAAGTGATATTTCTGTCCCTTGCTTAAAGCTCTAAAATTAAATGAAGGATTTAACAGGAAATCAATATGAGCTCTTCTTTACAGCAAATGCAACAAGACAAAGTTTCTCAACACAGGAGGAATATTTCCACAGTTCCCTCAAACTCACCAAAATGCAATCCTTTCTCAACTATAACTATGCTTTATAGTAAAAAGAAGAGCAACACCAATGTTTACAATAATATGCAAGGGTAGGTTTTATCCATTTAGATAACCAAAGAAAAGTATCACTGTTGTCAAAATGTGACCTAGCCATACAATCTTAACTCAAATTAAGAAGAAATTTGTCAGATTTGTTTTGAAAACCACCACTTTTACACCTCAATGCAATGTATACACTGCTTCTTACACCGTTTACTATTTATTCCAGTGGGAATTACATCAGTGATAAAAGCTAAATTACCACCGATGGAGGAATCAAATTTTTCAAAAAATAAACTAAAAGAAATTAAATAATTTCCAAGCTGTACATTTTATAACAACTGAATTTCTATTTTGGGTATCCCAATTAGAATGCTTTAAGTGCAATACGAACCTGATAAAACTCCTCATCTTTGCGTGGCTATATTTTCCCTTATTGCAGGCACAGATTTCCTCTTCTTCCATCTTGCTTAATTGTTTCTTTACCTGAATCTGCATTGAGAAATAAAGTCAGTCTTCAATCTAGAAACTCAGTAAACACCAACTTTAAAAACATTCAAAATCTCTAAAGGCCTACGGGCAAATAAGCTCAAATAGAAGGACTTGAAACCTCCTCAAATCATAGCTTAATTTCATAGTTCACAGATTTAAAGATATTTTGACTTGTTTTTCATAAAATGGAAGAAAACCCTGATACGTATATTAACTATGCCAAAGATGCATACAAATTCCACAAAACCACCAACTCCTTGAATATTCAGAATGCCATTGCAAGCATCTCAAAAGTTACGCTCTTTCTTCTATTGAGAATTAGTTAGTCCAAGGTCTCTGAAATAAGCTGGTTAATATGACTACATGAAGCTCAGCTTTGAAAAAATGCTGAACTATAGTTCAACTTCCAAATGCTTCCTCATTCTAAAAAAAGGAAAAATATTGTCCTCTGGAGTAGAGTAGCTTATAGATTTCATACAACAGAATTTTGAAAACATGGAAAAAAATACCATTTTTATTACAAACTGAATCTTAACAGTGGAAACCTGAACCATGAAGTTACGTGAATGGCTACATTTCAATTGTTTTCATGGGATACTTCGTATTTTCTTATTCTACAATCTTGACTTGCGTGTAATTTAGTTTTCCAGCTGTTATTCTAATTACGAATATCACAGTAGTTTAGCTATCAACTTCCTGATACTGCCCCTGCTAATACTGACCACAGTGGCAATGTTTCTCTGTACATCCTCCATCTATCCCTACTGTTCCAGCACCTCTTTTTCAGAGCAGGATCCCTCTTTGTTCTGTTTGTCTACTTGTTCACACCACAATTCTATGAACAAGAAACCTGATGCACTAAGTAAAGTTGATAGAGCCTTTAAACTACTCCCATGAAAATCTTCAGTTTATCTTTTTTCAGTTGCTCCCTCAGTTCTTCAGAAGTAAAGATGAAATAGGTCAGTATGTTTCCCTATGAAAAGAAATGATCTGCAGCTGTTAATCTGGTTCCTTTACAGCTGGCTACCTAGGGGCTCCAGAAGCATGCGTGCACACACACATACACCAGAAAAGAAGGAGCCTGTTTCCTGAACACAGTGAAATGAAAAATCAGTAACTCAGGACTTATTTAGAACCATAATTTTATCTCAGAATTTCAAAACTGTACCTAGAAGTACCAGAAGCTTTTTGCACATATTTTCAAGTTCAGTAATCAACATCTATCGCAATTAAGTGTTTTTTCGTACTTGATAAACTGTTCTCTATAGCAGCTTTATTCAGCACATTTGAATGGCCAAAAGATTCAGAAGTCTAGACTGAGCAAGGCTTATCATTAATTCACCCCTCCTGCTTTCATGAATTTGTCCTTGCCGGTGTATTAGAGACAGTGGTAAGACTTCAGATCAGCTAAAGAATGTAAGACTGTCTGCTAGTTAATATAACATTTGTTTACAAAACCTAATTAAGGGGGGAAAAAAACCCTTCAAGAATGATACTCTTGGGTATATCAAAAATGTCTGAAGATGATCACGAAGCTGCTGATTTGTTTATATTTTATTACTGTACACATTTATTTTGGAAAAATTAATAGAATTTTAAGTGTCAAATATTCTACAGAAATGTTAAAGCTGTAAGTAATAAGAAACCGTATTTAACAGTCACATATGAACAGGAGGCATGTATGTTCCTACAACGTCAGCTATTTAAGATAAAAGGCTGGGACTTACCTTTATCTGATCTTCTAACGCATCAAGCTTACATATGGCTTGAAATGGTCTGCGATCAATAGGACACGAGGCCTTTGTCTGAAAAATTATTTTTCTTGTTAAAAGATTTATAATCAACTAGGGGAAAAAATCTCCATTTTCTATACTTTTACTCACACTTACAGTACTTTGACAGAAATATGCAAAATTACAACTTGCTGACACTAAGAATTTATTTGCATTTACTGACCATGCAATTTAGTATGTCATTTTGTAAGTAGATTTTTCCTTACTGGGAAATCCAGAAGAAACGAGAACATAACTCAGAAGTTACATTCAAAAAAGGAAAAGCATTTACATGAAAAGAAAAAAAAAAAGAAAAAAGTCATGGTTAACTTCCTTTTTTTAAATCCTTGTTAGGTAACTCTAGCATTGTACCACTACACAAAAGCCCCTTCTATTTCTTAATGTTGGAAAGCTAAATATGAGCACACAACAGCAAAAGAAAGTAATACAGTTACTAGGCACAGGTAGGGACAGCTACCATGCAGAACAGCACCACTTGCTCCTTAGTTTCAACGCTGTAATACAAAGTGTGGTAAAACTCACTAACATGTCCCTCAACTTCTCAGCTACTTAACTTTTAAATTCAGTGTCTTTTGACAGAAATCAAACAAATGACTCTCTATGAAAGATTACTGCTTTAATCTCTGTTTCAACTTTTCAACCTCCTTACTTCCTCTCCACCCTCATTTTATCATTTTCACATGTTTCTTTACTATCTACTGAAATCTTTTCCTATTTAGCCTTTGACTTCCATAACACTGTGGCTCTTCTAATATTGACCCAGAAGCATCAGCACGAAACCAAATTTTAAAATCTGCCCAAGAATTTTAATCCACTGCATACACCTCATGCTTTGTCAGCAAGCATTCTGGCACTGTTGCTGAACAGCTTTGACAAATAATATTTTTCTGCTTACCAGCTTCTCCCATAGACCTAACTTCAAAAAAGACTGAAAGTGAAGTTCTAATATTAACAAGGGAAAAGTGTTGGTGCTGACACAGTACAAAGAAACCACATCTCTGCAAGGAAAGCTAAAAAAACCCCACAAGGGGCATGCATACATGTGTGCGTGCACAAGCCTACTTGACCAACTTTTCTACTACATTCTAGCTCTTTTTGACAACCAGTCAAGAGAACAGACTCCCATGTTTGAGACAACTGCATTTTGTAAAAAAGTTTTCAATAGAATGGCCCTGAAGGAGACTATTTTGCTCCTAGTAGTAACCTGGAACATCTGGAGTTATGCCATTTCACTTTGGTCTTATCATCTCATCAAGCAATCTTCAGGCTCTGCCTTCTTTAGGAAATATTAAAATATATTCTTCTAGTATTTTCTGTAAGTAACCAAAGACAAAGGAATTACTTTGCTAAAAAACATGCTAGGAAAAAAAACCAACAAAAAAACAATTAGCACATTTTCCACTGAGGCTGAGTCACAAAACTGTCTCATTTTAAACAGTACACTCCAGGTATTCCAAGATCTAATAATCATTTTACCTCTGAACCACTACATTGGAGAAGCTGCATGCACAGTCATGTCCCATTTAGTATCTAAAATTCATTTCATAACCAGAATTCATCTAGTGTTTTTTTCTGCTTAGTTTCTTTAGAAGAAATTGTGTCCACACCTGCTCCCCCCATCTGCATGTCATTTGCATTCCCTTCCTTCTCCCCAGAACAACTTTTGAATTTAGTGACCATTTTCAACCAAATCTGACAAAAGGTAGAGGTCTCTCCAGTGTATTACATATTCAAAATTCAATGGAAATACAGATTTAATGTCCTTTCCTTAGCCATCTAAATGCCCACCCATTGAAGAAAAGGCTGCGCTACATGTGGATACAGACACTGAACAAAGAAGTATTACAAACCATAGAGCAGGGAAGCTTCAACCGAAGCCCCACCCAACCAGGCAATACAGTAAATCAACTTTTAGAGATGTGCATAGGAAATCAGATATTAATTTTTGATGCCAGAGAAGTACTTATTCATTTTAATTCCATATATATGCTCATCCCCCTTCCTTACTTCAGGGGTCTTCACAGGCTCTGTTCAGAACTCTTGGGGTAGGGAGGAAGTGGGGGAAATCCAACCTCTACTAGCCCTACTTCATCCACTAAACAAGAACCAGTATTTCAATTGTGTAATTTCTGCCCTTAAGGGAGTTATCAGGGAATTATGCTGTTTTTTAATTCATGCAAGATATAATGCTTCTCTTACAAGTAGAATTGCATGAGCAGCTATGAGAAACCTGCATACAAACTCTGTTGTCAAGTTAAAGAATGAATTTCTTTTATGCTCGTTGATTGGGGCTTTTCATTTTCCAGTTGATTGTTTCTTCCTCATCATCGATTGCAAGGAGTGCCCAAGTTCTTATTTGCCTATACAGCCCCCAATCACTGAGCATTCAGATGGCTTATAATTTCAACTGAAGTACCCAGAACAGAGTTAGATTTTATTTATTTATTAAAAGAACAGGGATCCTTGCATGAACAAGCTGTTAAACAAAGGGTAGATTAAAGCCATTACCTCACCAGAGCTTCAAAAGGAGAGGTATTTTATCCTTACCTACACCTTCCCCCCCACTGAAGAACTCCATTGTTCCCTGCAATGCCATGGCCTTGGTGAAGAAAAGGGGCCTGGGTAATTAAGCCAGTTCCCTAAGAACTCAGATTATGAAGACTGTTTTTGTCTTGTATCAAACATAAAGCTAGCCCAAACAGAGGAATATAGCAGTGTTGCTCAACTGAGATACGTGATAGTATGCAATGCATTGCAACTGTTGAACCAGCTGCAAACTTCTCACAGTAAGTACTTCGATTCTTAGATGCACTAGACTGTCAAAGACAGGTCAAAAGAAGCATAATTTTCTAGTTATTTTAAGTTCATTTCAGAATTAAGCTGATCTGAAATTTAAGTTATTTTGAGAAGAGAGTCTGTTTCTATATATTTTAAATTTACACAAGAATGTTATGTCCCCAAATTTAAGTCACAGTAAGTTGTTTATTCATTGCTATGAAATACAGAATACTACATGTATTAGCAGTAAATCAAAACATTTTTACTCCACTAGAAAAATGTTCACTCTTATTTTTCAGTGGAACTGGACTGATGTTTAATAATTACATACATTTATACATAGTAATTAAAAAAGAGGAAAAGATTCTGGAAGAATCAAAAGCTATGGTTAGGTTCAGACATGTTCAGAAACAGCAGATATTGTTTTCTACTCCTATGCAGTTGCTTTTCATAGCCCTAATTTTATCTGATATTTTGCAGCAAATCTTGAGATATTTTAGCAAAGACATGATAGTTTAAGTGTTCCAATTGTCAGGGGTCCTTGAGGGAAGATAGAGGTTGCTCTTTGTTGTATATTTGTCTAACGATACATCAGCTTTCACCTGTCAGCTAATAGATGGCCTTTAAAGTGGAAATGGAAAGAACAAAAGACCCAGGAAAACAAACAAAATAAACCACACATTCCCTGCCCCTCCTCCCAAGAGGAAGAATGAATCTGTGCTGCTGCAGGGGCAAGAAAGGGTTAACACATAGGAAAAAAAACTGACTAGTTTTTTGCAAAAAGCAGTCCCAAAGAGCAGCAGCCTTTTTCCTTGTCTCTTGTCTTTGAGAAGATGCTTCGGGAACAAAAAAAAAAAAAAAAAAAAAAAGCACAACACAACACACACACAACCTCATTCAAGGCCCCTTAGGCTTCTATTCAGGAAGCATCCTAAGCAATAGTGAACATGCACTGTCCTTTTGGAGGAAAAAAAACTAAAACAAGAAGTTAAAGATAGAGAGATGAAAGGAGTCCAAGTAGAAGCTACCACTTTTATTGTGCATAAAAGGGAGAGGGAGGAGAAGAGATCTAGAAAAAACACAATCTTAAATGAATACTACTGTATGCAGTTATAATTTTTTTAAACATAGCTCTCTAAAAACAGAATAAAATCAGAAAACAATATTACAATAAAACCTAGTATTTAATGTAACAATTAAAATTATTAGGACAGCCCAGCTTGTATTTCTTGAGGGGTTTTTTGTTTGTTTTTTGGTTTTTTTTTCTTTCTGACAACGCTTTTCTTGGAAAAGCCCAGAAGAGTAATCCAGAAGAGTAATCCAGCATACTGTTCCAAACATCTTTGGTTGTTTTACTGTGTACATGAAACTACATAATAGTTTTCCTGTAAAAACTGGTAACTCTGAAGTGATTCATTCTTTCACCTATCCTGTGATATCCCGAGAACCTTCTTCATAAGGTATGGAAGTACTCAATGAAGCCTGTAACCCCCGAAAAGCTATATATGAGCAGGTGTGGGGTTTTGTCCAAGTTCTCTGAAAACACACTTCAAAGTATTTTGATCTTTTTCAATGACCCTCTGGAAAAAATGTTGCTTTAGCTCCACAGGCAAGACTTGATGTTCAATATTCTTATAATTGCTGCAGTATCACAAAACAGTAATCTTGGTAATCTCAAAGAGGAAGTGTCCTGTATCTTAACTGCATCACTTCCAGCAGCATTTAAAAACAAACAAATAAAAAACCCACAGACAAAAGGCTGGAGCAGTTACCCATCTTCCAGCTGGGAATTTTTAGGAAAGCTACCCGGATAGGTAACCTAAAATGTTTTTGGCTGACAGAATAACTTTAACAAATAGCCCCATCTCATCAAGTTTCATGTTATGAGGTTTTTTGCACTTAGTAACAAGGTGAGATCAAGGAACAGGAGTTTCTGCAAAAAATCCCTTCCACCGGATTTTTTTTTTCCTCCAATGGTCCATAACTAAAAATGTATTCTTCCACTCCTATTAAAAGTTGACCTAAAAAGAAATATGGTCTTGTATGGTGTAATACTCCTTTATTAAAGAACCTGTTAAGCAATACCAAACACTACCAAGTTTTCTCCATTAAATTCAGGCTTAATGCTAAGGTTTGGATTATAGAAGTACTATCCAAATCTTTTACTTCACCCAGTAACCAACAGTACACAAAAAAAGCCCTGAACAATTCTGCCTCTATCTTCAGTGAAAAGGGAGACACCAGAAAGTACACTAGTATACTATTTCTAGAAAAAAGTAAAATCCCAGGATGACCGTTTTTTTTTTTTTCAGCCTTCTTAATAAAGTACATTTAACATTTTTGCAGTTGAGCTTTAGAAGAGCATCATTTCTGGCAAGAGATTGCAGTTTATTTTTATAGACATATCACTGATGGATCATAAAGATAAACAGAGCACATAAGAATAGAAACTCTAGTCTCAACACCCAGTTGACACTCATTAGTTACAACTTTTAACAGCTGTTTTCTCTCTACCCACATCATTCAGGCTGGCTAGTCTTCACTTCCTATGCAAGACTGCCATATGATGCTTCTATATCCCATAAAATGCTGACAAGTTCTACTGGAATAGTGGCCGTCTTTAGGAAAGGATGAAATGATTCATTATTTGTAATGAGCTGAGGATTCTATGGTAAGTAAAGTACTATGTCACCGTACTTTCTTAGATACTATATTATCCGAAAGGTGAATCCAAGCTCAAGAACATTCACACATCGAGTTTCACACTGCACTTCCTCAGCGATGCTGTTGTAAGTTGCTGCATGAATATATTTTTCTTGATAAATATGCCAAGAACAATTGCACACCATAAAAGCCAATATGTAATTTGAAAAAAATATCAGAAGTCTAGATTTTCTAAAATAATCTGAATAGTTTTCTGTGCAGCAGTTCAGATATTGTCTAGTTTCTGTCTCCAAGGCAGTGCATGCATAGAGAAGGCTTTTTTTCTTCTTTGGGCAAGGGGGTATTTCAGTTTTTAGGTTTAGGGTTTCTTTGGCAACACTGTACATTGGTTCGTCAGTGTAACCCCAGCTATGCCCACTGCTTTGCACTGCAAACAAAGGGCACTGCTGAACTTGTCGCCACATCAGCTACTTCTTTCATGTATCCTTAAGAACAAAGAAAGTCAGATCAGAAAGAGTAATACACATCAAGAATTCCTATAACATACATATACAGCATACTCTACATAAGCAATGATCCAAACCTTATACTAGTGAATGACCGTTCTAAAAATAGGACACTCACTAGAAATGTAATGCAGAGAAGCTCTTTGTGCCACCTCGTTGTTTCTGTGTTTAAGTCAACCACTGATACTGCACAAAGCCTGTCTGAATGTGCCCTGATGCTTCAGATAATTCACAGCTGAATGTGATCAATCCACTTTCAAAAGCCTCCAGAGGAGCAAAAGCAAATGACAGAAACCAAGGGTTAAAAGATACAAGCTTCACAGGGAAGGGCCCCAATTAACTTCTCTTACATGGCAGTTGTGATAATGCCCACAATACATGTGCATTATCACAACACATCTTTTCTTCAGCACTCTTCTGTTCCTATGAAGAATGTAAGAGGAATTAACAGCAAAGCAAGGATGGAATTGTTTGTCTAGCATATTTATTAACATTCTGAAGAACAAAAAGCAAGTTAACTTTCACTCTGCTTTACTGTATTCACTTCATCTCCTTTAACTTAAGATTGTTGTCTTCAAATAGGATATCAAAAAAAGGGAGGGGATAAGGAGCTTTCCTTTAACGCATCCAGGGAAGATATTCTTGCTGCTACTGCAGTTGTATGCAATTGATGAGGTGGTATTAGCTAATTTGATATCTGCTTGCCATAGATATCTAACTAATGTCACTTCACATTAGTCTTACTTAAATGTTTTTAGTACTGCTTATTATGAACTAATACATGTGCTTAGCAACTTGAAATACAAAACAGACTTACCAGAAGAGTGTTTAAAAGAGCTTTTCTAATTTTCACCCAACTGGTTCTACTAGCATTATGATAGACACAAGAAACACACATAACTACTTCCCTTGCTGTGACACAATACTGATGGTGTTTAAAGACTCTAGGTAGGGAGCTGCAGCTATTGCTCGGTATAAAACCTTTGTGATGTGGGCAAAACAATGCTATCATGCAGATGTTCTTTGCAGTGAAACAGCCCTTTACTTTACTGTCCTTCACTCTTCCCATTGAAGGGTGTGTCCAACAGCCTCAACTCCAGATTTAGGCATCAAATGCCTTGTACTCTTGATGAGCTTCAAACACAGCTTTACTGAAACAGCATCTCAAAAGTTCTACATTGGTAAATTGACAGTGTTTAATTTATTAAAGTTGAGGACAGCCAACACAGGGTGAATGACATTTATGCTAGTCTTTGCCTGCCTACTGAAAACAGTCCTTGGAACATTTTATCTGATCAACGCTGCCCAGTAATTCCTGGAAGAGCACTGGCTGGCACAGCCAAAGGCACACAAGATGACAGTCTAGTAGTACAGAACAGCCTACTAGTATAGGCAATATCGGACACTGCAGTTAACTACACTAAACATAGCCAAAGATGATGGAATAATTTAAAACATTTCAAAAAAGCAAAATTGAAGAGTAGTTACTTGGTGGAAATTCTAGTCTCTATCTCATCTTTAGGAGCTAGACAAGTTTCCTCAGAAGGAAAGAAAATACAGCACTCCAAATTAACTGAACACTTGAAGTAACACTACTGAATTCCCAAACCAAATGCTTGGATTTAGCCATCAGGACCTAGCATATCAGGTCATCTTCAGCACATGTCCTATCCATTTTTAGCCCTTCACGAAATCAAACAGCAGATATTCACTTAAAAGCAATACATATCTCCTTAGAAAGCCAAAAGGCCTCTAAGTGCTATGGCAGCTGCTTGCAGAAAGAAACCTGCTACTACAGGACACTTAACTACAGTTGTAATTCTGAAAGTCTCTCATAGCTAGAAAGGGGAACAGAACTGCAAACTTGCTCTTACTGTTTGCCTAAACTACCTTGGTATTAAGTAAAATGCACACAGTTTTGCACAAAAGCCAAAATAATTGGCTTTAAGAGTTTTATGCACAACTTGAAAAAAACAGTTTAGAGAAGTAGTTGCTCACATTGTTTTGAAGTCCAAGTGCAATGCAGAAAGAGGGGAGATATCCACCTTGAACACAAACTGCTGACAAAGGCCTTTAAGTCTATGGAGCACAATGGTAACTACAGTAGACCACACGAGCACTTGAAGGAAACTTAACACTTTTAAAAAAGAGCATTGTTTTGCTTGTGAATCTTATTCATAACTTTCTTATTCTCTAGAAACAAGAAAATAACATTTTTAAAACCAATTTATTTGTACCCAAGGGAAAAAACACTTAGTTTTTTAAACAAATTGGTAATGTATTTTAGAAAAGCAGATAATTTCAGTCTTCATTATTCAGTGTGACTTAACTGACAACTAAATAATCAATAATTACTTATTTTATGATCAACCAAGAACTGTCAGAGAAAGCAAATACTATGCAACACTTCTCTCCAAAACAAAACACAGTTACTAAATATTAATAGTGGATACAGAACCACATGGCATCAGCATGCTTATGTGTAAATGGCTTATCATATGTTTCTATCAATCCAAGTTATAAAATCTCATCTGCTTCCCACAGCTGAAGTGTCTTAACATCTGTCAACGAGTTTTCAAAACACTTGTTTTAGTTTAATTAAACTACAAGATAAGGCAATGGAATTTCATGGACGGAATAGGTCCAACTGTCAACTTCCTCAGAAGAGGAAGTACAGGTGTGTTCACTATCAGATGTCACTAATGGAAGGAAGCAGGTAGAAGCTTTAAAGTATTTTAAAGTAACTTTAAAAAGAACAACCCAGTATTTTTATGCCATCACATTTACTCCATCTGCAGTTTAAGAGCTGAAGTTGCTTTCTGTTCCATTTGTATAATACTTCATGCCAAAAAAGGAAATTTGACATGCCAGAAAAGTGTGTGTGTGTGTGTATACATATATACATATACATATACACACACACACACACGCACCACACACACACACATATATCTAAAATTAATTTGCCTCTTCAAAAGAAAGGCTTCCTTTCCTCCTCAGGCTTAAAAGCATGTTAGGCAGTGTGAACAAACGGAAGTCCAGCAGCAAGCCCTCAATCTACTGTATTGCTTTTCTGTACATTTTACTGTTCATTGCCTTTCACTTGCTGTAATAGCAACCAGCTAAGAAAGTCGGAGGAAAACTGAGGATGAGAATTTCCTGTTCACTACAAAATGAAAGCATGGCAATTAATCACTGCAGAACAGAAAATCTGGTAATAGGAGACAGTTTATTACCCAGTACCCACATGTTAATAACTATAGAAGATTTTAATTCAGAACAGCACAAAACCTTTTAGCTGAATTCTTCAAAGGGTTAGAAAACTCAGGTTTCATTAGACTTATATTGTAGATTAATGTGGAAACATTGGTTCCAGTCCTGAGAGTTCACAGTATAAGAAACAGCTTAAGAGAGAATACGATGATAAGATTAAGCAATGCTGATATAAACATGACATTGCAATATTACAGAGTATACATTAAAAGTAAAGTATACATTATATGACCTGATTATACCATTATACCACCTGACTTTCCAAACATCCATCAATTTTTTTGCCAATCTCTAATAGCCATTAGCAGAGCAAGATATTATTACACTTTATTCCTTAAAATCTGTTTATAAACTGGTCATTAAAACACTTTTGTACAAAGTCACAATGCATACCTACGGAGTTTTAGGAAGACCGGTTATTAGATACAGTAGATCAAAACCCACAACTTTGATTCCTAGACTTACCTCAGCCCACTTAAGAATACAAGTCATGCAGAAGGTATGACTGCAGTTCTCAGGAAAACCAATCTCTTGTTCTAGAAGGCAGCTCAGACAGATGGGGCACTTGTCACCATCATATATTGAAGCAATAGAACAGGAACAGCACTTTTCATTTTCTTCACCTAGTATTAACATTGATACTTTCAATTTTTGTCAGTTTTTGAAACAAAGTCATTGTAAATTTGAATAAGATAACAAGGTGCAGTTAAGAAGTTTTATGCAGTTAAAGAGAAAATTAATCAGGTTTTCGGGTATAATGCAGCCAAGGTGCCAGCCACAGGAACAGTTAAAGGAATGGGGGAAAAAAACTGCACAATGTATTTCATAGAATAGAATCACCGTATCAATATTTTCATTAAAACAAATGAAAGTTAGCTCTCACGTTATTTTAAATAAGGAAAGCATCATTGATTATTTCCTACTTATCATGAAGTCATTTAGTTATTCTTTTTCTGAGAGCTCCTCAGAAGTTTGCACTCTCTCTCCATGAAATAGTTCAGCATACCTCATAGTCAATATCTTACACACACGCGCTCCAATTTTCCAGTCTTAGTTATTTTCATCTGAACATCCCCAAATATTTATCTAATCATGCACATTAGAAATGCTCCTAATCTTGTTAAAATTCGAAATTGTTTTCAGAATATAAACATGCAAGAACTTTTCTTCAAGGAATTTTACTCTAAGTCCACTATTTTCCTGAGTAACAGTTGTCTCCATTTTGGTTCTGATACTAGAAGTTAACAAGCAAAAACACTGAACTCACAGGAAAGCATCTGGGGACCCCATCAGACAAAAGAAAAATACTTTGCTGGGATAATCACTGTTTACATGCCTTTTTTCAAAGCCAGCAGCATACTAATTAGGAGGGTATATATGTAAAAATCTGACCTTCACAGCTAGGACCCAAAAGATATACTTAAATATTTACACACATGGACATTACCTTCCATGTCTTCATGCTCCTGGTCATCAGCATCTCGAATATGTCGCTTTCTGTTCTTCATTTTCTTAGAAAATGTAGTCTGGAAAACAAACCATTTACACACTACATTTAGAACACAACCCGAAACCAAGAGTGACCACTATGAATTTAATGAGGAATTACTAGTGCTCTTTACTTCATCATACACGTGTAAAGTAGAAACGCATGACATAAGGAGTTTGATAGGGATCATTAACCACCTATTTGCAAATGAGTATCATTAATGCTCTCCAAATGGTCCTTCCAACTTGAAGTTTTTCAGTCAAAAGTGTAAATTTTTTGTAGTGATTTAAGATCATAAAGTGCTTTTATTTTGAAAAGTTAAATGTATTGCTAAGCTTCTATGCAAACCACCCTACATAACACCATGGTAATTAACCTCTGCAAGTTGTCCCTCATGAAATGTTGGAGAGGGGAAAAAAAAAAAAAAACCTAAACACACAGGAACCAGAAGGGCCAGTTACTTTCTGTGCCCATAATTACAGTGGTAGCAGCAAGTGAGAAAAGTGAAAACTACTGGTAATCCAGGAAAGAATGCAAGGAAAGCTACAATAATCAAAAGAGACAGGTCGCAGGCGCAGCTAAGAATCATGAAGAAAGAGGACACACCTTTCAACCATTCTCCAAAGGAGTAGTGTCAAGTAAGACAGCAAGGATACAGACCATCCTTGTGATACACATCACACAGGTCCAAAGAAATTGGCATCACATAAGAAACAGCATGTTCTAAGTAGCTTGCCTACCACATGCAGAATGAGATATGCTTGAAAGAGCAGCTACACCAAGGAGTGGATCTGTGGCATTTCAAATGCCTGAAGTCACAGCAGAGGCTGTATAAGCATCTAAAAATCCAACCCCAAAACCCTAGAGGTACCAGCAATTTCGTTCAGAAGTCCATACAGCTTTATTTACAGATGAGCTAGAACTTCACAAGGGATCAAAGAAGTCAGAAAGTACCAAAATTTGTTACATAAGCATTCAAACCTGAAGCCAGCTGATGAGGGTTTCAAGCCTCTTTAATGCCTTTGCCAGGAAAAGCATGAAAGAGTCTTCCCAGCAGCAAAGAGCTGAGAACACTACAATCACACTTGTAAACTCAATTTCAATTTAAACTTTAACCACACTGTTTTCTCTACCCAGATATCCAGGAGGGTGAGACAGTGTTTGCCTCCTGAAACTGCCTCTGATCAACTCTTTACTACTTGATCTTGGCAGCAGGAAGTGTTGTAGTGATCACATCTCTTTATTGAGGAAAGGAATGCTCCTGCAGATATATCCATTACATAACACTTCTCACTTGCTTGGGCAACCCAGGAAAGCAGGACTCACAGATGAGAGTTGCAAACACAGACGGTTCATTAAAGACATGGTCAAAACTGTGAAACTAGTCAGAAGCCTGTAATTAGCATTCTAAATGGCTCTGGTGTTCCTGTTAGAACTTACTTTATCATCCCCCACAAAGGAACCTGTGAATCAAGTGGGGGGGGGGGGGGGCACACAGGGGGAAGGGAATAAAGAAGATGAAAGCCTACCAATATAGGGGTAAATTCCCTTACAGTTAGTCATCCTATTCTGATACAAATAAATGACTGAAAGGGTATTTAAAGAAATATACAAAATTAATGTGATTCAATTGTTTTAAACACCTTTTCATTAAGAATGCTGGGTTCACAGCTGCCAAATGTGTTCATTAGGATAAATGGTATCAACTCTGGAGCAGCTACTAACAGTAATAGCATTCCCTGTAACACAAGCAGTATTAACACAAGTTGCATACAAACTCTTAAGAAAAGAGCCACTGACCAGACCACCACCTACCAGTAATAATCTTTACGAGTAAGCAAAGATGAAACCCAGCAAAAGCCAAACCAACAAGTTGAAGCTTAATGCCTTAAACAAGCACCAAAGACCAAGCAAAACCCAATATTTGAACTTAAAAAACAGTATCAAGTTCTATTATTTCTACTCTGGTTTGCAAGAGGACTTTAAGTGGCTTCAGTCCCAGAGACTTTAAATCAAGGGTGGGTGGGAAAAATAAGTATGGAAAAAAAAAAAGAGAGACAGATGTCTTGCAAACTAAGTCTTAAGGAAGCCTCAACTTTCCTTTACAAAAGCAGAAAAATGCGCAAGCTATGCTCAAAATTCTCTCATCCCTAAGGTTCCAGCACATGTCACAGCTCAGCCTATCTAAAGAAAAGACTAAGATCTTCACTCTGCATCCAGCCACAGACAAGGTCTTAAACAGTCACAATGTAGACACCAAATTGTAATTAAGGAGTAGCGGTAGAATTCTTGCTTATAAAAGCTCTTGAGATCAATAAGGTGGTTTGCAGAAATAGAACCTGTAGAAGCTCTTTATATTAGTAATTCTTTAATAGAAGAGAGTAAGATAAAAGGTTACACTTTAATAAAGACATTCCAGGACTTCTTGGAGAGTTACAGGAATTAACGAAATAGAGATCCTAAGATTCCGACATAACATTAGTAAATTCGAGATCTGCAGCAACTAAAAACATTTATGTTGCATTACATCCTTCTTACAAATCCATTATTTGAACAGATACTGAGTGCCATTAACACACTTAAATCATCTTAATCTTTTTGCCAGTCTGACACTGTATTTCTCACAAAGCAGCAGAGGAATTTTACTACTACTGAAACAAAGCATAAGATGTTATCAAAATGTACGTATTATTTAACAACAGAACCTTAGAAAAACTATTTTCTCCACTATTTTAAAAGGGATGTTAAAAGCAGCAGAGCAGTAAAAGAGTTAACACTAAAATCACTAGTTTTTTTATAAATAAATCAAAAACCAAGTTTAAAAGAAAAAGAGAGAACAGTGTTTCAAGAGGAACAGAGAGCACAGAAAATTAGCATTTTATTTATTCAAAAGTGTGGTATATTGCTTAGCTTAAGTTTTAAGAAGATTTGTATTTCTCAAGTTTTCATTACAGTTGCATGTTACATAAGAAATCTCTATTCTTGGGTGGGGGTAGGAGGTGAAAGAAGTGAGATCAGTTTTCATTTGTCAGATTCTCCCAGTTACCAAGGCTTATGACCTCACATCAAGTGCTCCAAGCCCAACCTGGCAAACATATCTGAAGAGTGTCAATATCCAAAGAACAGTTGTATTAAATTCCATTGACTTTTTTTTTTTACAACCAACACATTGTGAGTTTAGTTACAATCATTCAGTTGATGTGAAGTATTGAAAAGCACCCTGAAACGCACACATGACATTTGACAAGACAGCAGCAAGTACCATACTATCTTAGTGCTCTGAAATGAATGACCACTCCCCCCCCAATGCTCTTTAAAGATAACATTCAAAGAAGAGTTAAGGCATAGCATTACAGTCATGATGACATTTTTCTGCTGCTTCTAGTAAGCTTTCAATATAATTCCTTTGAAACAGAAGTTCCTTGTTTCATTTCAGATCCCAGACAAAAAGCAAGAATACTCTGGTATATTAAACTGAGAAGGGTGAACAAGGATGCTTTCACAAATTGAGGTGTGTCGTCCTGTCCCTCCCCCCCGAATTATTTTTAAGGAGTTAAACGTTTAAGTTTGTAGGCTACTGCTCAAAGGGAAGTCCAGTTCTTGTCTTCAAGGAAGACATGCCAAAGATACTCACCAACAAAAGTGCTTAAACAGAGTGAATCACAGAATGTAGCAATAGATTCATCACTGTCAGTCTAAGGAATGTAGCCCTCAAGATGCACTTAAATAACTCCATAAGATAGATATAAATGAAAGTTATGTCACAAAAGAGTATGATTTTATATTAATATTTAATATTTTACAGTTTATAACCTAAAAATACAGATGTAAAACTTCGCCGATGCACAGCGCATGTAGAAAGAAAAAGCTTGGTCTGTTCAAAGTCATGCAACTGAATTTCCTATTAAACTAAAAATCTATTGCATTAAAATCTCACAGTCAAATAGACACAGAAACACCATATAGCATGAAAATTTACATTAGTCTAACAACAAGTGACACACATGAAAGTGGCATGTGTCTGCCTTTTGATTGGTGTAGCCACAAAGTCTTTACAAACGTTCTTCATGTCCTGCAAATAAAATACAACAGCTAAATACACTCTCTCCTGCAAACAGTAACAAGTCTAGGGGCCTATCTACATAGAATTTGTTCAATTGGAAAAGGAGGAAGGAAGGGATTGGGGGGGGGGGGGCGGTGTCAAGAACACATGCAACAAAGTAACCTCCAGTAAGCAAGCGCAAAATGATGTCCAAGACTGGTTTATTCTTGTTCCCTTAACTTCAGCAATTTAACTCAGGAAACGTTTCTAAGTAACTTGCAACTTCTTGTATACACGTTGCATCAATAATTAATTTTAGGAGTGACTTGACCTGTTTCTATAAAAATGTTTTCAGGTCTCTTCAAAGAGATTTGTGGCATTCTATTAGCTGTGTTTTATTAGCTCAGGTTTAGTCAACCATACATTCATTATACAGTAAGCAGATGTTTTTGCTTACTAAAAACTACATGAACACCCTTTACTTCCATCAAAGTTTCATGCAGCAAATAAAATAATTGGGGGTCTAACCTGCTGTATGCATTTTCATGGTCTTTAAGAAACTTCAGAAGGATGTTTAAGACTCTCCCTCCACAAGCAAATTTAAGCAGCTCACACCTTTTTTTTTTTTTTTGGGGGGGGGGGGGGGGTCACACAGACATGTGCAAAACCAAAAGTTTTTAGCTACTAATGGTAGAACAAGGAATGCGCTCTGGAGTTCCCCATAACCTCTGAACCATTAAGGAACAAATGTCCAACTGATGATGAAAATCCATTTGAAGTCTTCTGCCCAAGGCCCAGCAACTATCTTAGAGATAGACTCAGGAAATGCTTAGTATTTCAGATCAGTATTTCAGATCTCACCTTAATGTTTGATAAGCTTTTCACCTACTAGTATCACTTTTTTGTCTAGCATAACTCCAGGGGAAAAAAATGAAACCACTGGGTATTTCCAACTGTTCAAAAACCTTCACAGTTTAACTAGAAAAACTGTTAATTTGTCTGAAGAACCCAAGATAGGTAGATAGACTTGGTTCAAATGACAATTCAGTAATATTATTTGCCCTTCAGTAACTGAGGATCTGGAAGCACTTATCCTGTATTTGTTCCTTTGTGTAGTGAAATCTCATGGCCCAGAACTTTAGTGAGAATGGAATCAATAGGCACACTCAAAAGAGTGCTTTTAAGGAGGATCTTCACTCTTTGTATACCCAAATTGCACCTTGTCTGCATTCCCAAAGGGAATGCCATAGAACCAACAAGATGAAGAAAAAGACCAGTGCTGTGCTTTGGAGAATAGAAAAGAAACCTTTTTCTATAGGTGGTTTAAGCCTATTCATGCAGATCGAGTGTCTTGGAAAGAATCTGTGCTATTCAGGCAAGGAGACACTGCTGATTCAGAGTCTTTCCAAGTTCTCTAAGGATGCAGTTACCCAATAGAGTTAATCTCACAGTTTTCTGCCAAAAGAAGCTGCTCTGTTTCTCACTAGTGTTTGTGAGCAGACTTAGCTAACCAAGAGCCAGAGATGTGCCAAAGGCATTGCAAATGACAGAATGGGGGACGAACTAGTAAAATGGGATTGCCCCTTTTCGCTGCAGCAAGGTGCTAGATTAGCTAAAACTTTCTTCTGAAACTGCACCTTTCAAGGGGGCAGCAGGGCCTAATTGCCTGCGAACGCCATGAAAATGCAAGGTAAAGCCAGAGGATAAAACTGTTGAAGTCAAATAGCTAGAATTCTGCTATTTTAAGTAGCATGTGCCCTTCTGCCTACCTTCCCCCTCCCTACACAAAAGGGAAACATAATAAATGGATAGCCTTCTCAGCATTTCTTTTTCCACACTCTTAACAGCAAGAAACTAGTAAGCATACTTACATTGCAGATGCTGTAGCTGTGTCCCTACTAGATTTAGTACTTTCAGTTTTGTGACCACCACAATAAGAATGAACTGAATATCAGCTGAGAACACTCAATGCTTACATGCCCAGTGAACATTTACAAAAGTATACAAGACAACAAAACTAATAACCATCTCCTAAGCAAGGGAAGCATGCACAACTCAAGGGAAATGTGCAAATGCAGCTTGAGGAACTGCCACAGTGGCTGAGATGCTGAGATTATCTCATCCAGTAGCTCTTTTGCTAGTCAGACGGGTTAAGAGTTTCAGGGAAGATTTAGAACCTTGCAGTAGACACACACAAGGTAATCTCCTTCCTGTATAAAGCTTATAATCACAAACTGACTTAAAACCTGCCATACAGAACTTCTCATGTTAAATCAAGGGAGTAGATAGTATTCCTCACTAAAGTTTAACACCTGGAGGACATACGCCAAACATACTAAAAGACATCTTTTTCAATGCCCTAATAACTCATGTATTTGAGAATATTCCATGAACTGTAGGGCACAACAGGACTTTTACATAGTGTTATGTGTCAAGATGCTGCAACATGTCTAGCTTCTGGCATTTAAAACACTTCAACTTACTGGACAGCATAAGCAACTAACCAAACAACATAATACCCGTTTATTCATCAGTGTCTTGACAGGCCATGCCAATCTGCAGATTTCTTCAGTAATCTACAATTGCTAACAGTAACCAAACAAACTCCTGACCCACATATTTTGAAGAAATGTTAGTATGCACATTATTCATATGCATGAGGATGAATACTCGTGCTAGCCTTACTTCGAAAAAACACTATTCAAAAAGCTTCAGCAGGACCCACAACTAAACGAGACACACTGCCAACGTGAAAACACCTTTGTATTGCAAGCTTCATACTTTGGCATTAATACCTGCATAACAACATGATGCTGATATAATGCTCTTAAACAAGAATTATCAAAGCCAAAACAAACAGATTCTACACATGAGACTGAAGAACAGCAATGAAGTTAGCATCACCAAGAGGTATCTGTCTACTAAGGAACATCCCATATCGTTCTGTGCTGGGAAATTTCAGCACACATCCCAGCAAGACTACAAGATTAGAAAAGATTTGAGGGTGGTCTTTTTTATTTGTTTGCTTATGGTGTTGTTTTTCTGATAGAGACATTCACAGTAGCTTTGAATGACTCTGAACATGAAAAAACCCACAGTATGTTACACTCCAGATTTTATTTTTAGTTTTATTGTCAGCACCAAACCCCTAAGGTTAGCTAGTCAGTGTTTGACAGAGCATCTCATTAACTTCCAATCCTCACGCAAAGGAAAAATTCAGTAACCAAATATCACTCAAGACATCAACAAAATTCAGCCTGCTGAAGGACAAGCACCCCCTCACCCCAAAAATCCTAATCATACATTAGCTGGTTCCTCTGATCTACCAGTCTTCATGTTCCTTTCCTTCCCACAGTAAAGATAATTCTCACAGATTGTACCCTGTAATAAAGAAAAACATGGTAGCAGGACATGGAAAACAGTAATATTAACACCAGAAAATATGCAATAATAAAGTGACAAATCCAAGAATCTCGTGCTAAAACTCAACCAATATATCACAGTCTACAGTGAAACTCCAAATCCCATCCCAAGGAACCATTCAAAAAGAGCAAGCCTTTTCAGTTTTTAGTATACACAACTTAGGACAACACAATGCACCAAGATTTGGGAAACACTGCTATGCCTCCCTCAAAAGACAATGCATGTAAGGGCTCTCGGTCTCTGCTGACTTGCTCACCAGCATCAGCATAATAGCTACTAGGACAGTCCATACATAGACTGACACTTCCACAATCCAGGAAAGGTATCACATTTGACAGAAATGGTTAAAGTATCAAAGAAGGAGTATTTGTTCTCTTTCACTATGTCTTTGTTCAAAACACATGGAACAAAGTTACCCTACAGACATCAATCCTCACCATGCTATCACATGAGGCCAAGTCCCCTTTTCTAAGTAAGCCCACGAAGAGCTGACAGCAACAGCCGATTACAAGCTTGCACGGCAGTTAGCAGCTTTTAGACATGGCAGATTTGAGTTCAGTACTGAATCACCAGTTACCTTACTGGCACTGATGCATAATTACCTACAGAAGACAAATTTCGTTTCTCATCTTTCTGCACTGTCAACCGTGAAACATTTTGTTCCACTAGGATAGGTGGCAGAAGTTTAAGATGAGTTCAGGACATATCCCAAAAGCTCACACCCAGTAAGGAGCAATGAGAAACTGTATCTCAGCAGATTCCCTCCACAGGTAAACAATGCAAATCAATTCTCTCTCCAGCATTTTCAATATCTGCCTGCAGCTGTGAGGTTAACTGATTAGACCACACAAATCTACACACCTGAAGCAGAGAAAAGTGACAGCTGCAGTACTACTAGTACATTAAGGGTGACCACTGACAACCAAGACAGCTCAGTACTTAGACAAATTCAGTTTACAGATTGAGAACTGGCTGAGGCTTACCTACATTTTTGCAAGGGAGAGAAAAAATAAACAAACAAGCAAGCAATCAACCTTCCTAACCCCCCCCCCCTCCCCCAGCCAACACTTTTAGGAATTAGTCATCACAGTGCAGTCTCCTTTGATTCAGAGTATGTATTCACAGTTGATCAATCTAACCTGCAATTCAAACCTATGCTCCTGTCCCTACTGGCTCTTCAGTCACCTTTCTCAAGTTTTTAAGAAGACTCCTCTCCACTTGAGCAGTGGACAGCCTAGGTTACTCAAGCCTCTGTCAGCTCTTGGGGAATACAAAAGCATCAGGGACAAAGTTGTGCATTTTCCCTATGCACTGGTCTAAGGTAACTCTGCAGAGTAACTCTCCAATATGAGTGCCACTCATAATACTACTTTCTAGAAACATTCTGAAATACCAGAGTCAAGTCCCAAGCCTCTATTTACATAAGTCTGTGCCTGGGCCCACAGAAACTGTAAGACAGAACAATCATTGGAGTTTGCATATTATGTCATGGAACCACAGTTAACTGCTCCCAGCAAGAGCATATTCATTTATACAGGAGAGAGGAAAAAATAAAACAAGTTTCTAAGACAGAGGGTGAAGAGGATGTAATACTCACAGAAATTGAAGACCAATCTATTTTTTATTTTCAAAAGAGTATTTTTATTGAAGTAATATGCACTGTGCTGTTTCACATGTGCATGCGTACAACAAGAATCCCGACCAAAACAAGCACTGTATCATAACTACCCCTACTGGGAGAAGATGCACATATGCCAGGTGCTAAATCATGTGTTTTCATATATATCGATAAGACACTGAAGTAATGTAGTGATAATACAACCCCCCCCCCCCAAAAAAAAACAGTATGATGTACTTTTTCTTTCATAACATCCTCATAAATGTAGGAGTCAGTGCTTAGGTGTTTCTTCTAGTAGTCTGTGAAGAAACTGTGTGAAATTGAGATTTAGAAATAACAGGAACTAATTAGGGATTAGATACTATTGTCATGGTGCACGTGGTTCAATCAAATCAGCATAAACTCATGACCCTATCTTCAGCTGCAGAAGGGTCCTTAGTCACATGCATACTTTTGCAGCTGGAGGGGATAGTGTTACAGATCAATGTCAGCAAAAACAGCTCAGTCATTTCCAAGAATAGTTACCAAAAAAAAAAAAAAAGTGCTTTTCTCACATTCATTACGATTTTCAGCCACTTGAAAGCACCAATACTTTCATGCTTTCCAGCAAAAAGTAGAAATTTGACAGTGGGTCACTGAGATCAAGAATATGCTTCCTGCAGATGCAGCCCTTCCAAGTCTGGCCAAGTCACAGATCTGAAAAAAGTAAAGGTTATATTTACTCAGCAAGTCTTTGCTACTCATCGCATTTAGTTTTTGCGTAGACTGGATCTCCACTTAGCATACACTAATAATTTGAACTTCCTATCCCATAGCTATGCTGCACATGCAACATTCCCACAAGATGAATGAGCATACTCCAGCTAGTGCTATGGCAACACAGCAGGACTTGGTGCAGTCATTGCTCTGATGCTAAAGAAACTAGGAAGACCATCTTTATGTTTCTTTAATACCATCCTAAACATGCCCAAGCAGCTAGACTCAAACACCAGGGAAGCAAGAGCTGAACCAAAGGACCTTGGCAAAGATAGTGAGAAACAGAAAACTAAGACTGGAAATCAATGGAAGGAAAAAAGGTGGTCAAAACTGATGGAGTAAAACACAGAGCAAGACTGAACCCAAACAAAAAGCTCAGAGGGTGCAGCAATGGCAAGAAGCATACTTACTATGCAAAAATTAATGGAACAATGAAGCCAGAGGGGTAGGTGATTAGAAAGTTGTATGGAGCCAGAAGAGGAAGGGCTGAATTTTGCAAAGGAAGAAATAGCATGCAATGGCCTAATTAAGGACTAACTTTATTTTTCCTTCCATCCACATCATGGTAGTCTTATTCCTCAGCTTCTGAATGCTGAACCTCTGCAAACTGAGGAGTGTTCCTCTAACAGAAAGTGTGTAACGTACAGGCTCCCCTACCATTTTACGTATTTAAAAGTAAAAACCCACTACTGAAGATTACATGCAACTATACACACACCCTTAAGATAAAAAATATACTGAATTTGAGTCCTCTACCAAAAAGCATACTGTTCTTCCATTTTAAGCATCAAGCATCTAGTAATATACACTCTTCGGGTATTTAAAAAGAGATGGGTTTCCATAAAAAGTAAACTCAGCTTACAAGTAAAATATACAAACACATTTAAAAACAAACAAATAAGAAAGAAAATAAAGCCCTTTAATAAGGGGTTTTGCCTTGTTCAGGCATACTCCTGAAAAAATGCACTAGATGAAAGCTACGGTGTCTGAAACGTTCTGCTCTACTTCCTTTTCACTTTGCATAACAGTATTTTATAAGCTTAGGTCAGAGACCTACACTTTAACCTTTTCTAAATCTCTGACAAAATAAGGCAACACTTGATTTTTGGAAAATGGTAGAAAAATAAAGAGTTTGCAAAGTGTTCAGCATGAAAATTGAAACAATTTTGAGTGTCATTGTATTTTACACAGCATCTCTTAAAATATTTGACAGAAGAATAAAACATTAGACCTCATTTAAGTAGCAGAGGTGAGAGAGTAAGCGGTTTCAGTTACTGTTGATCTTGCTTTCAAAGTCTTTACACAGTGAACACTTTCAAGATAACTATAATAAAGCTGGAAAAATATAGCCAGTAATGCAAGACAGACATGAGAGGTTTTCTTCATTTAACATAATAGCAACAGACAAAAGGTAACAGAAGCTGTTACCACAAAAAGGGAGAAAAGCCAGAGCTGGGCTGAAAAATCTAACTTGAACTCCACCATCTTTACCTTCCACTTGTGAAAATAGTCTGCTAACAGAAAAATATGCTCATCATCATTCTAGCTACTTTATCACACAGATGGCATCATGAAATCTCCTATAATGAAGCAGGACTTTACTGTGGATTCTTAAATAATCAACCTTATTTTTTAAATATTGATTATTCTATCTTATTGCAAAACTTCCAAAAGAACTTAAGTTTCCCACATCAATAGTATTAGAAGCTATGTACAGTTATGGACCTCATTCTCCAAAGCCACTTGCCACAGTAAACCACAGAATAACAGCAGGTACCAACTGACTCATCCCAAGAGTTGGAATAGCTGCCCTTCTTGCTAGGGCTGATAAAGCTACATTTTAAATCACAACCATACAGGCTGAGAGAGAAGCATACACTTTACCTTCATTTTTATAGGTATCTGATAATATATAAGACAAAACTCAAACTCAAGGTTGTCCTAACAGACTACTATTTCCCCCAACCATTTCATAGGACTTCCAGTTACTTCACTTTTATTACACTTATCCATCTGCACGGGTCACTAGTTTTTGTATTGCAAGTGATGAACTAAGAATGTTAAAAAAAAAATGCCCAAGAAGAGTAAGTGCTTATTCAGCAGCTGTACAGAAAGCAAGAGAAGAATTTCATTCTTTCCTTCCTCTGTCTTCACAAATGTTGAAGTAATTTGTTCTGGATAGTGAGTAATCCAGTCAGCCAGCTCACTCATTCTTTGCAGCTATCCTCAGTTTCTACACTAAAACTGAAGTTTTGAATACTAAGACAGCTGTTTTGGATAAGGTTTTCTACATCTCTTAAGGCACAGCAACACAGGTAGAAGTCTTCACTGCTGTAGTTCTGATCTGTGTTGCTACTTAAGGATACTGAAATACATGAAGAATTCGATCCAAACTTTAATCCCACAGATTTTCATACCCATTAGTGCTATTGGCAGTAATAAAAGCCAAGTAGTAAGTGGAAAGACAACAAGTGTTAACTCACTTGAAGTTTTCCAAACTAGTATGAGATAGCTTGAAAAGTTCAAAATGGATCAGTATCAGTCCGGTTTACTCACATGTTACTTTAGAGGGAAAGGCACAATTAAGCAGTAGTGAAGACCTAGCAACAGCGGAACAAAGACTGCACTTTAATGGAAGTACACCAATCCTTGAAGAACATTATTAACACAGACAGTTATTGGAGTCCACCAGAAAAAGTTATCAGATACTGCAAGTTAACCATTGCACACTGCATTTGAAGACAGTTTATTGAAAACATTTCTTCCTTATCCTACTTGATAGCAAAAAGCACACATCATTCTCCCCTTCTCCCTACATATACATACACACACGCACATGTATATATGTAAAATCTTAAACTCAGAAGAAATGCCACTGGCCACAGAAACACAAGATAGTTATCTTCTCATGTTTCTTACAACGATGGAATGAATAAGTGTAGCTCTATACCAATCACTGCATGCACCAAGCTATGATCCAGTCCATGGATCATTAACCAAATGGTCCTCAATCTCTTCAAAAATAGATACATAGTAGGAAAAAAAAAATCAGCTTTATAGAAAACTGAAGAAAACTCCAAATTAAAATGATCCAACATCTGATATTAAAAAAGTCAGATTTTTACAACCTCCTCAAAAGAGGGAATACTACTACTTGTTGAATAGAGATATTTTCTGAGAGCATTATTTAATAAAAAGATAACGTTGCCAGATGGAGATTTGGGTAAAAAGGTGAAAATACTCATTTTAGCACAAAATAAACATACACACAAGTTGGAGTTGTGTATGTGTTACCTGATTCAATGCATTTTATACAATATTTATTTTAATCTTGCCTAGTCAGTAGATAATCAAATCTTCCTTTGTCAAGTCAATTTACTATTTCCCCAGCCTATTAATGACAACTTCCACATTTGATGGAAGTCTGATTGATAAATCTTCCCTAGGATGTTTAGTTGGAGAAACAATCAGATGTGCCATAAAAATAAGCTGCAGGAAAGCAATACTTTCAAAAGTAAGAGGCATTTTCCTTAACTTTGTTTATTCCAGACAGAGAAAACACTGCTTGTTGCATCTGATGTGGGCCACTGAATTACAGGTGATAAATATTCAACCACTGAGAGCCTGTCCGATGCAGTCACCCTGCCTTTGGCTTGCCATCAGTTCTAGGTGTAGAAAGAGAGGCAACAGAAAATTGTTCAGGACAGCAAAGCTGCAGCTTTAGGGAACATAAGGACACGCATACATTCACCTTTTACCCTTCAGTAGCTACAGTTCGTTTGATATTTCATGGCTGCAGAAGACTAACTCCCTGCTCAAGGGTATCATCCTACTTAAATTGTTCAAGATACCAAGACCAAGTGATTCTCAGACCCCAAACTACAAACATTCATGGCCTTTCTGCTTGCAAACCATGCCCCATTCCTCACTGTTTGGGGTTGGGGGAGCAGGGGAGAAGAGGACCAAACAAGTAGAAAAGAAAAAAGAGAAGACAATCTCACTGCACTCTATCCTTTCAGACCATTGTCACTGTCCTTCTGGGAAGAGGGACTAGTATGTACAGAAGAAACAAAATGTGCCTATGCAGCTGAAAAGCCATGAGTTAGCCCTGTTCTGAAGTACTCTTTACAGAATACTTTCAGGTATAAGTCAATTCAACACTATTTCTAGGTCTGCAAAAGCAGCAAAAGTCCCTCAGCAACAAAGACGTATAAATCTAATCTTAGCTAAACTTTAGTTTAGCTGATTAACTGCAACCATTTCAGAATTCATTCATCCAAGCTAATAACAGTGGTTGTCAGAACTAAATAATCAATCTAGTTATCAGCAGTAACTTGATTAGATTTTTTTCACTATGAAAAAGGAGTCTCTCTCTCTCCCCCTGGCCATCCAAGACTGCTTGCAAGAAAATTCTCACCACTGAACAGTGGGTTTGTAGCAGGTAAGCCTTGAAGCGTGTGTGCGTGTGCAGCTATCAAACTTTTTCCAATAGTGTTTTTTCCTTTAACATCATATATAAGGTTTTAAATATATCATTAATTGAAATAAAGCCATGCTTAAAATAATTTACTAAATAAAGCCAGCTTTAAGTAACTTAAACTTTTGTGTATGTTTTGTAATAATCAGGACAGGGGGAAAACTGAGATGATTCTGCAAAGAATACCAGAGAGAAGCTGTGTAGGGTTTATAGTAGTTTTCCACTGAATCTCTAGAATTTCTGTAACAGGTAAAAACAGATGTTTATCACCGGAGCAGAACCATCATGCATCAGGAGTGGCAACAAGTTCTATAAAACAAGAGGCTAGAAGTCATAGATAAGATTTGTCAAATACAGACACTGAGAGCACAAAGATAAATTCTACCATCTGGATATTTCAAAAGTGATAGCTGAGTAACGGTAGTGTACATTTAAATCTCAGTGTTAAGTCAAACCCAGTCCTCACATACTATGTCAGAGTGTTTGAGCATTATAAATTAATCTTTAAAAAAAAACCCAAAACCCAAATTCCTGATCTTAAAAGATAACTTGAATATGAAAGGAACAGGTGATCATAGTTTTACTGTTTTTACAGTGGCTCTGAAAGACAGCCTCTTCCAGGATCACTTGGATGAGAGAGGGGTTATTTTTCTTTTAAAGCCACAAAGTTATTGTCCATTCTGCATATGCCTAAAGATCATTCACAAAAACACTTTACTATGAGTGGAACATGAAACAAAAGTGATATATTTCTTACTTGGGTCATTTATTGCTTTGAAAGTTGACATATCAGCAACTGTAAACTACTGGAAGTAAAGCAGCAAGAGATTTAACATTGTGACTTCTTAAAAAAGAAAGAACCACAATACCACCACCCCAAATAGCTCCCCAATCTATTTCTCATCTCCTTTAAGAGGTACAAACAAAAACAGAACAGACATCATATTCCTAGAAATTCTAAGAGAAATTCTAAGAGAAGCATTTGCAAAAGTACTTGAGATCATTTCCAGGTCCTCTTTATACAGCTACAGAGGATGCTGGTCTGTTTTTCTACTTTGCAAATATCTACAGCCTTATAGTTAAGAGAGACAGATTACCACGGCTGATCAACCAAATAATAGTGACTTCATTTAAGAAACCTAATACTTATTTCTGTTGAGATGGAAAGAAATCATGACAAGAGGAATAAAGATCTCTCTCATTCTTCCTGTTCCACGTATAAGAAACTTTCAATACCCATGCAGTAAAACTAAGTTAAATTACATTTCACTTAAAGTTACGGTCCACTAGAAGCTGAATTAAAAGCCAAATACATTAGCAATATACAAACATAAAATCACAGAGTAATTTGTCTTGATCTCCATTTAAGATTACCAAAGCCCTAAAAGGCTACAAGAATCACAATCTTAAGATAACTGTTCAATAATAAGGGGCATTCCAATCCATTTCAAGTCATTACTTCAATATGAACAGCCTTCATAATCTCTTGTCATTTTTAAAAGATGCTTTTTTGCCAGATGTACCTGATACTGATTAGTTACTGATACTAAACGCCAGTATCTGACTCATTACACAGTTATTTGTACTTCACTCTTCTAAAAACCTTAAAATTCATTTGCAGTCTAGAATAAAAATATTATGGGAGGAAGGGGACCAGGATTAGCCTTACCCCAAATCGTTCTGCTTTGAAGTTATAAATTTGGAGTTTATCAAAGATGAGTTATATCTGGGGCTTAGTCTAATAATATTCTTTAATACACACTAAAGGGAAAAAAATTAGGACACAATGTACTCTAGAAAACATGAAATGCAAAGTCTCTCACTGGCTCGATTGCTCTATCTTTTCCAGTCTCCAGCGTTATTCAGTACAACTTTACTGACTTTGTTAGTCTCCATTTTTCAAAAGTCAGAGAGCAGAGCTGGACTTTATTTTGGTCTCTCCACATAACTTCCTCCACAACTGTAAAGTCTTAAAGTAACTCTTGCTACGTGAATACCAGTACTCCAGTAAGTGTGCCGACATTTAGAATCTGTAGGCAGCTAATTCAGAACCCGCTCTGCAGAAAGCTTTTCACTCCGGAGAAGAGGACCAGCATTATATCCCCTGAATAGGATCTTTGTTCACGTTAGCGCCGCAACAAGAATGTCTCCACGTGAATCTCCCTCACACATCACCACGACGCCGGGCTCCCCGTCCTGTTGTTACCACTCCACAAAAGCTTTCGCCGGGCGGTTTCGGCGCAGGCAACCGGGCAAGGGGCAGGCTGAGGGCCAGCGAGCCGCCCCCGCGCAGCCCCGGCGGCAGCTGCCCCCCTTTGTTTTCGCTCCCGCCCCGGGAGACGAGCCGGGCGGCCCAGAGCCGCCCCGGAGGCCCCGCGGCGGGGCAGCGGCCTGTCACGCCGCACCGGCTGGGGTCAGCCTCCCGGCCGGCGCCACGACGCCGGCGACTAGCGCAGCGCCGGGCACGGCAGGAAGGGGGAAAGCCCGGGGCCGGGAGCAGGCAGCAACCCCCGCCCTCTGCCCGCCGAGCGCGGCCAGGGAGCAGCCCGACGCCCCGGCGGGCTCCGAGCGAAGGTGAAGGCCCAGCAGGAGCGGGGGGGGGGGCAGCGCCACCCCCCCCCTCCCCGCCCCGCTGCCCGGCCGCCCCCCTCACGGAAGGGCCCCAACTACTTTCGCTCTCGGCACAGAAATTCCCGCTCCCGGTCCCGTCCCCGCCGAGCCCGCCCGCCGCTCCGGCCCCTCCCGCCGCCGCCTACCTGGCGCCACGGCGGCCCCTCGCGCGGTCACTGCGCCGCCGCCACCAACATGGAGGGGAGGCTCCGTGTCCCTGGGCCGCCGCCGCCGCCTCAGGGCTTCCGGGAGCGGCGCCCGCCGCCCCGCTGCGGCCGAGGAGCGCCTGCCCCGGCCGGGAGCCGCGGCGGGAGGGGCGGGCGCGCCGCTGCCGCCTGGGCTCCGAGGGGCGCCGGGCTCAGCGGCGGCCGCGCCGCATGTCCGCGTGCGCGGGGAGAGCGCAGCGCGCGCGGGGGCCGCGCGGCGGCGCTGCTCAACCGCCTTCCGCCACGGGCGAGCGGCGGCGTGGCGGCGCAGTCGGCAGCGAGACGCCTCCAAACCGTCCCGCGCCGCCGGCGAGAGCATTGTGGGAAAGGTCCTCCACGGGCCTCTTGAAGCGGGGGGAAGGGAGGCGCAGACGCGAAGTGGGGGGGGGGGGAGGGAGAGCCACGTGACCCGCTGGCGCCACCATGTGGGGAAGAGCCAATGAGAGGAGGGCGCGGGGCCGGCCCGGGGCGGGGCGCGCCGGGTGGGGGCGGTCCCTGCTGGCGGCCGGGGGGGCGCCCGGCGGAGGGGGCGGGTGACGTCATCTAAGGGCGCCGGGGGACACCCTGCTGCGAAAGCACTTTTTTTAAAAAAATAAAGTTAGTAAAAGGATGTTTAGTTAGTGCGTTTCTTGGGGCGTTAGGCACAGCCCGGGGCCTGCGTGTCCCCCGGCGGCTGGCGGTGGCAGGGCAAGGGGCCTGGAGGCAGGCGGGAGGTGGCAGCTGGGCCTTGGGGAAGCGGCTGTCCCCCTGCACGCTTGCAGAGAGGTTCAGGGCTCCCCGTTGTGCGTCTCCAGAAGATTTCCAGGCTCTGTTAGTGCTTGTTTGCTGTGAGCCACCAGTATGTGCACAGAGCTGCTCACAAGTGTTCGGAATAGCCTGATGCCTGCCCCCAAGGCTCCTGTGGCTGAGTGGGAAGATGCAATGCCAGTAATCCTAGCACCCAAAGAATGTGTGAAGACACAGGTGGTATCAGCAATGATCGATGCTGGTAACTGCTCGTGGGCCTTGTGGAAGTAGCGAGATTTAGTCCTTATATATTCATATAACCAAGTTTTTCTAAGCAGTCTGCCATGCTGTCATACGTCCTGATTATAACAAACGTAAAAGTTGCTCAATACAACAGAAGCTGTTTTATGTCAGTTGTGTTTATACATCTTCATCGTCGCACTGGCAGATGGTTTGAGTCTGCTTGTTCTGGGTTGCTGTTCTGCACAGACTCACTCAGAGGCAGTAAGAGAGCCAGGAGTGCCTGTGGGGCACTGAACTATAAACTGAACCCATAGGACAAAGCATTTGGTTTAACGGAAAAGACATGGGAAGAAGCACCAGCTACCCCAACTACACAGACTTGGAGGAGTGTCTTGTCATATCCGGAATGATATTGTTACAGCCTGGCTGGAGCAAGAGAGATGTCAACATCAGTTTGTGTCAAGAGTGATGATACCGTATGAGTTGCTGTGATTACTGACAGAATATTAATTTAGGATTAACTCAGAAGAACTTGAATTAAGGAAGAGTAGCCTGTAGGGAGAGCATCTAAGAGGAGTCACAGGAAGAAAGGAAGATATTGGATTCATTAGCAGGCTGCAGGGAGATATAATAAGAAACAAGACTAAAACCATAGGTAGGAAAGCACAGACTTTAGAATGAAGATGAAATGTCTAAGGTAAGTCTGACTTTAAAGGTTGTTAAGGTTAATGAATTCCCAAAATCTTTGATTGGATCACCTAAAGGAAGGAGTAAGCTGTTTTGAAGCTAGAGATTAAAGAAGGCCTTGTTATAAAGTAAGAAAGATAACTCTCAGTGCTGCATTTTTGAATACACTGAAGTCTAGGATGATCCTAGAACACGACACTGAAGCAATTTAGAAGGGAGAATGATGGGAGAAAAACAGCTATGTGATTGACTCTCCAGCCATAGAGGTATGGCTTTGTTGAAAGGAGGACATACTATACTGAACTGCTTGATGAACTTGTTATTGTTGAGTCTTGTAATTAAAACGATTACTAAGTTGCTTGGGATTCAGGGATGCATAGAAAGCCTTGCTATTCACTGATTCAGTCACGAGTCATGAAGACGTTGCTATCAGCTACTCAAGCTGCAAGGACCATGTTGTACAGCAGAGCCAGGGAAGCTGAAGAGAGGTGATTATGAGACAGAGCAGCACAAAGGGAAACGCTCACTTCTGAGGTGCTAGTCATAGAGGTTTGATCCTCTGACTCTGTATCTTACATGAGTAAGACAAAAGCATCCATTCCAGCACAGGCCTCTAGAACTACTCACACAACTTGAAGATATCAGTAGATACAAAGGGCCCTTTGGCCCTTTGTCATTCACCTTTTGAGATGAGCACATACCACACGCCACTCATGGTGTAAAGAAAAATCTGCGAGTTTCCTGCTGTTAGCTCAGGCAACTATATCTTGAGCTTTCCTTGTGTCCATGAAGTTCCAGCTCTCAGAGGTCTCCAGTCCTACTAGGGCTGAAGTACTGGAGACTGCTGCCTAGTTGGATGTCTGCTCCCAGAATCAACTTGTCAAGGGTGAGCACTCAGTCAGATCTGTCAAGGAAGGAAGGAAGATAGAGCTTGGGACATGGCTCCTTCTGTCTGCTCAGTGTCTGAGGAAAGAGGGAGCAAGGAATTTGGGTTTTGTATAGGGATGTAGAAGTAGAGGGTCGTGAACTCCAATTTTCTGCTAACCTGGGCAACCATGTATTACAGGCACATGCATAATTTTATCAGGCTCCACTCGTTTAGGCATCCGTTAGTACTTTTCACAAAAATTTAGAAGAGAGGATGATTTGGCCTGAAGGAATAGATAAAAAATATTGAGAATTGAGCTGAAGATGGCAGGAAGGGATGTATTAGACTGGGACAAAGTTGACATGAATGGTTACAGAAATAATTCATTGCAATTTTGGGAAAAGAAAATTCATTACAATTCATTACAATTTTTTAGTGGAAAAGCTGGGTGCACCAGCTAATTAGGTAATCTTTCTGCCTGAATCTTCCAATGAAAAGAGAATCTTATTTAAAAAATCTTATGATTCTGAAGCCAGGCTTGTGATTTTTGGCATTTCACTTTCTTTTTCACACTATAGGATTGGTAAAAACACCTTCTCTTAATTCTTTTTTAACCTATTCTAAAGCTTTAAATGTTCTCAAAGTGACCGAACCCAGAGGCTATTCTTAAAGAAGATGCACATCACTACCCAAAATTCCTCTGTGGATAAAGTCTGGGACTAGTAAAGACAGCTAGTATTGCCTATCGTTGTTTTGTAGCTAGACTTAAATGGGACTGTTTCTTCATTTTCCAGCTTTCTCAAAAATGATCTACTCAAAAATCGTGAGTATTTACTCAGGCTGAAAGAGGCACGTGATTTTAAAAGTACTTTGGAGGCCCTGTGTTGTTTGTTTTGCCTGGGAGCATACTCTGCCCAATTTTCAGAATTTCTCCACAACTGTGAGAGCTGGAAACTTACCTGAAGCTGCGACCCTTACTGACTCGTTTGTCTCCGGGGAGGCTAGCTTGGTGTGAAGCATGAACTGGCAGAGCTTGTAACGCTGTTGTGAGAACTGGTAGAAACACAATGTGCCAGAAGGAGACTGGAAGACAGAGGCAGGGAGAACTGTGTGAGTGAGGGCAAGTTAATTTGCAGAGAGGCAAAGCAGGGAGTATGACACTAGAAGTAAGAGTGGTATTAGGGGAGAGAGGGAAAAGATGAGATTCCCCGAGGTATTTTGACAGTAATATGGTAGACAGCATAGGAGGGGTAGGGGTGGATGAAGAAAACAGGGAGGTAGGACTTAGTAAAGAATGGGACTGCTAGAAGACAAAATGGCACTTACCCATGAGCGCAGAAATTAGGATTGCCACCAAGTTCTAAGGGGCAGATGGGGAGATGGGGATGCTTGCATTTTTGTGTTGTAAATTTGAATTCTTAACTTTAAACTATCCTGCATCTTTTAAATGATCTTACACCATTTACCATCTACACACCATTACAGCAAAGGCAAATAAGGGACAGGCACTTAACGTTATTATTGTTACTTTCTTAATATAATAAACCTGAAGCAGCCTGAATTGTTGGAGTCTTTTGGAGTCTTGAAGCTGCTAGTACTGCATTGTATCTCTGAAAAAGATAAAGTGAAATAAATTTTAGAATAGTGGATTGTTCTTCCTATTGAGACCGTTTTAGAATTGATTGATCAAGGCCATTGACATTTTCTACATCCAACAAACAAAAAAATCATTAATGAGATAATATTTTTGCTGTCCGGTTTCAGATACTCATTTGAGCAATGAACAATTCATCTATTTTGGCGTCTGGCTTCTGCACTTTCGAAGAATGTAAATATACTCAAATGATACAAAAAAAGTCTGAAATGGACTCTGAGAATTTATTCATAGCTCATTCACCCTTGCTGCCCCCATGAAGGATCAGTCATGCATGTGTAACTCCTTCATTCAGTCTGTTCTCCAAGATCTCTGCTGAGGGACTCCACAGACTGCTCAAGCACGCTATTCCACTGTTTTAAAATTCCCACTTTTGGAATGCTGCTCCTAATGCCTAACCTGGATCTTTGCTGCTACATCATAAGTTAGTACTTTTAGTCTTGTCCACCATGGGTGCAGGGAACAGATTATTCCCTTTCTCTTTGCAACAGACTTTTATCTGCTCTTGACTTTTTGAAATTCGTTCTCAATCTTTTTTTTTTTTTTTTTTTTTTTTTTTTTTTAGGTTAAACAGCTTCAAAAGGCCTACTAAAATCAAATACACTGTAAGTGCTGGTTCTGTCCTATCCAAAGGGCTTATTACTCTGCTATAAACGGAAATGAGATTGGTTTGACATTAAGTTGTTCTTGAAAAATCAATGTGGTTTGTTACATATCTTTTTCTTATCTTCCAGGTACTTACAAATAGTTTGCTTGATTACTTTTTCCAGAAAATTTCTGGGAATCTCTTTCTTTCTCTTTCTGGCAATGAACTCTGACTATTACTTTCATTTCAAATTCAGCTTTGGCCTGTGTTCATATATATATTGGGCAAAAAATTGAATTCACGGGAAATAAACCAGGTGGTTTATCTCATTTTTCTAATCACATTGTTTTCCGAAGTCTCTGTCTGTGGTACTTGCATTCTGTTGGTTTTTCAGGGAGTTTTCTCTATCTTTAATCTTTAAATTCTGCCATACGTGTGTTTATATATACATATATATACATATATATACATATATATATATCTATATCTCCAAATAAGTAGGTTGTGTATTTTTTGTGTCAAGATACCTTGGATGTTTGGCTGCACTGATAAAATTATTTAGTGTTAGAGCTTTTCAATTTTTCCTTCTTTTAAAAGTTTTGTCTGGTTGAGATTTTATGCCTTTTTATTTACATGCAGCATGTCTTTGCTTGTAAGCTTCATTATTCTGAAATATCGCATAGTTTTCTGCAAGTAAAAGTCAGCAGAATTACTCAGGATGAGTCAAGACATACTCAGGTAATGAGAAATACAAGATTTCTGCTTTTTAGCCAAAAGGCTCGTGAAAGACTGTCCTGCAAAAGTTTGGTCTAACAACTGAAAAAATCTATTTTGAGTCTATAGTCAGTTTAGAGGGCTTTCTTTTTCTCTTGTATGTGTTTTAGTAAATGCTAAGGGCCATGCTGGAATCATTTTACAGTTGTCAGAGCTAAATCTCTGCTTTGGTTCACTGCTTGTTAAAAGCCTTCTCCCATGTCACCCAGCCTATCTGTGTCTTTCAAACATCGACATCGGGCTTTTGCTCAGTGGAGGAGTCATTTGATTTTTCTTTTTTCTTCCTATAACTTATTAAACAGGATTAAAAATTACTATTGGTTCTACTGTTGCTGTTTAAAACAGCCATGTTTGCCATGTAACAAACTAAATATAAAACCCCCATTGGCATAATATTTGGCAAAACTCTGATTTGGTGGGTGGGACCAGATCAGATAAAATTTGGCAGCATACATATCAGATTCACAATATTTCCATATCCAGGAATCAGGCGTTAGTTCCTGACAGTTTCCTGTTCAATTAAAGTATTTAATTGGGGGAGAGGGGGGAGGATCTTGGATAAAACCCTAGAAAATAAAACTCCCTCAGTTCTTTGTGGGGAGCAGCACATTTTGTATAGAATCAGAGGAATTTTATAATGCTCTTGGCCAAAATGTTCTTCTCCCACTATGCCAGTTAGTGGTCGCATTTTAACTGTGCTCAGTGGAGATGCCTTGGAATCCTCTGGAATAAATCCCACTGTAGAAATGAAAGATGTTATTAATAGCAAGATTGAATATTATGAAGAAGAAAAGGTTTCCTGTGTTTAGGGCAATGAGGAAACAGGATGTGAAATGATTAGCCATAATTTATAATATATAACCATATTGTTTCCTCAGGAAGAAATGGGATGGGTGTTACCCTGTCATGGAAAACACCACTCTTTAATTATGCCCAGAATTCCATGAGCATTTTACAAATATTCCAGTGCTAAGCTGTGACAAACCACATTCATTTGCAGTCTTAAGACAAAAAAAAGCTATATTAACACCAATATATGATATATGCGTACCTTGCAAATTCTAACCAAAAAAACCCAACAGTGCACTCCTTAGTAAAAAGAGCCTGTATTCTTTTCTTGTTTCAAATTATGCTTTGTAATCTATGGAATGATGACTTGTCTAACTAATTTAGCACATTAGACTCAAACTGAACCATGTTATGCAATGGTCCACTTTACCACCTTGAACAGGTTTACTTTTTCACTCAAACTTGCTGTAACTGGTTGTGATAAATATTACTGAAACCTTTGGTGTAAGTACCGCCCTTCTCTTAAAAGAACTATAGGAGATAGCTAAGTAAAAGCCAAGTTAAACCCAAATCAAAGGCATGCATGGATTTGAACTCTCTGGGTGGAGAGGTTTTGCTGTGATCTGTTTTGAACTGCTCCATGAGTGTGTATGTGAGAGGGAAAGAGCAAGAGAAGGAGAGGGTGAACAGTTATTCATAAGGCCAAGAAAAAACTGAGAGTACAGCTGAAATATTTAGGGAAGCAGAATCTTTTTACATTTGTGCAAATAAAGAGAATAAGCAAAAATGTAACAAAAAAATCCTTACTCCAGTATCAGCTTCTTCTGCTGAGTTGTAAAATCCCACATTGTTATTTGTCCATCCATTTTCATCAAATGGGGTGACAGTGCATAACCTATATATGCATATATGTGCGTCAACCACACATGTGCTTCATAAAAGTCTGTGACAACTCGCATGAGACACATAAGCAAGCTGTAAATTTTGAAGATACAACACTTTAGCTGGAACTGGTGGCACTATGAGCTACAGCAGGGGATTGTATGTTTCTGGGCAAAAATGTGATTATGATTATTTTCAAATGTTGCCCAAGGATGTTCAACAGGATTGCAGCTGTTTAATAACATAGGCCACTACTCTAAAACCCTTGCAGTCTCAAAAGACTGAGGAATGGTGGAAAGCAATATACATTTCTGCTCTTTTCATATTTTCCTTTTAAAAAGTACAAATCCTTGTTTTATATTTCTAGTTCTTTGACTGCTTGCATTGACCTCTGCATACTTTTATTTACTTAAATAATAGCAATTTGTGTTTTTGAGATAGATAGTTGTTCTTACCTTTATCATTTAATATTATCTAAATGTGCTTCTTGGCAAGACTCAACTTTTGATACCTCCTTTTCAGCCAGCACTGAAAGTGTCTCTGGTTCTCAGTCTCAACCCATGCCTGTTGTAGATTCAGCCATCTATTTGGGAAACTTCGCTGTAATCCTCTTGGTATACAAAGCACATAAATTAAAAGAATTTGCATTTTCCCAGGTGGCAGTAGGAAAAAAACCCACTAAAATTATATGCTGAATTTTAAAGGTTTAAGTCTTAATACAGTTCATGTAAGGTCTTGTCTTTTCTTTGTTTTTGATTAAGAATCACAGAATCACAGAGTGGTTGAGGTTGGAAGGGACCTCTGAAGATCATCTAGTCCAACCCCCCTGCTCAAGCTGGGCCACCTAGAGCATATTGCCCAGGATTGTGTCCAGACGACTTTTGAATATCTCCAAGGATGGAGACTCCACAACCCCTCTGGGTAACCTGTTCCAGTGCTCTGTTACCCTCACAGTAAAGAAGTTTTTCCTCATGTTCAGATGGAACTGCCTGTGTTTCAGTTTGTGCCCATTGCCTCTCATCCTATCACTGGGCACCACTGAGAAGAGTCTGGCCGCATCCTCTTGACATCCTCTCTTTGGATATTTATACACATTGATAAGATCCCCCCTCAGTCTTTCTCCTCCAGCCTGAACAGTCCCAGCTCTCTCAGCCTCTGCTTGTATGAGAAATGCTCCAGTCTCTTCATCATCTTAGTAGCCCTCTGCTGGACTTGCTCCAGTAGCTCCTTCTCTCTCTTGTCAATACAAGCCCAGAGCTGGACCCCGCACTCCAGATGCAGCCTCATTAGGACTGAGTAGAGGGGGAGGATCACCTCCCTCGACCTGCTGGCAATGCTTTTCCTGATGCAACCCAGAATGCTATTGCCCTTCTTGGCCACAAGGGCACATTGCTGGCTCATGGTCAACTTGTTGTCCACCAGGACTCCCAAGCCCTTCTCCACAGAGCTGCTTTCCAGCAGGTCAGCCCCAGCCTGTACTGGTGCATGGGGTTATTCCTCCCTAGGTGCAGGAGTCTGCACTTCCTTTTGTTGAACTTCATGAGGTTCCTCTCTGCCCATCTCTCCAGCCTGCTGAGGTCCCTCTGGATGGCGGCACAGCCCTCTGGTGTTATCAGTCACTCCTCCCAGTTTTGTGTCATCAGCAAACTTGCTGAGAGTGCACTCTGTCCCTTCATCCAGGTCATTGATGAATAAGTTGAACCATACTGGAGCCAGTATTGACCCCTGGGGGACACCGCTAGATACAGGCCTCCAGCTGGACTTTGTGCCACTGAGCACAAGCCTCTCAGCTCTGCCGTTCAGCCAGTTCTCAGTCCACCTCACTGTCCACTCATCTAGCCCGCATTTCATCAGCTTGCCTATGAGGATGTTATAATGGGTATATATATATATACCATTTTAATTATATTTATATATATACACACACACACACATATATACATATATATACAAATGGGTACCCATATACATAAACACATACACACGTATATAAAAAAAAGAAAAAGGTGTGTATATACCCATTAATGTTCTTGATTAGTGAGAGGATGGGTAAACTGCACCTTTCTCATGTGTTTTAAAATGCTTCAGTTGGATAAAGCAATTGTCAAGTACAAGTTCAGCAGTTCGACTGCTTTAGCTCATGTCTTTATTACAAATGCATGATAAATTAGGCATATCCAGGAATTATTGTAGAAATGGAGGAACCCTATGAAATTAAGCTTTTCTGGGGCCTGTCACATAGTAGCATTAATTGGTATTTTGCTATTTGCAGGTTGACTCCTAACTTTAACCATACAGCTGGGCTCTATAGACAGAAGCACTGCTCCTATTGGATACCAGTAACCTCTTGCATGGATAAACTTATAAAACAGCTTTCCTTCCCTATCTTTTTCTTCTTCTTCTTTTTGTTTACCCTGAGAGATGAAAACACATCTCTCAGGAGCTTATGCAAGCTGAACCATTACTGCAGAATATTATAACACTGCAATTTAATATGTTTGTTCCCAATAGAATCAATATTTTTGTACTCATATGAGCATCTGAAAGATGATGAACAAAGGATTTTATTTTTTAAACTGATGCAAAAGGTTTCTTACTTGCGTCTTTACATTACAAGTAAAGCCAAGCTAATTTGTCTGATCTTTTTCCTTGTATTTGAGATATTAGAAACACTGTTTTGATCTTTGCTAGTTCTACTACAAAAGAGCCACACGTACTTCATTTAAAATGCTGAATTTTTACCATAGATTTATTTTCTCCAAAATATTAACTACTACAGGTCAAAGGTGCTCAGAAAAAAAAGAAAGAAAGAAAAAATACATCTGTCTTGAAATGCGTTTCCTCCTCAGTTTTACAGCATTTTGAGTCTTGCAGGGTCATTTCCCTCTCCTTGAGGTTTTAGTTACTCTAGACTGTCTCCAGATTTCCTGTTGTTGTAGTTCCTGCTGTTGAGGAACTCTACATCTGTATCTCTGTTGTTTAAAAATGGCAATAACTGGAGTAAGAACAAGATTCACTGAAATTCTACCTACCATGTCACTCGATCTGATCTAAGGGAAGTTACAGAACCTGACGCAGGGCAGTTTCTCCTGAAAATATCTGGCCATTCATACCAAAGAAATGTGAGAAGCTGCCTTCTCCACTTGCGTAAGTAATCTGTCCCTCTCCTGAAAGTACCATTTCATAAAGAAAACACCAACAAATCCCAAACTGGTAGTGTCTTACATTGATATGCGGGATGATGAACTGTGATGTTTGAAATGGTGGCTCTGCTGACTCAGGAGGTGGTAACGTTCAGCAAAAGGGAAAGGCAGATAACTAGAGGGGGGAACCTCTTTGATTGCCCCGACTGAGTCACCCAAGCTTGTCTGGAGACACCCAGACATGGTAGGAGATGATCCCTGTTCATTTTTGGTAGTGCTGGTAGAGTTGTGTAAGTAGTAGCGAGGAAAGCAGATTGTACCAGACTCTTTCTCTTGAGATGGCTCTTTTCATGTTTTTGGCAAGTCTGAATCTGTCTAGTCAGTCTGTTGGTTTCCTCTGTTGACTGCGTGGGTCCTTCACAGAGCAGGCAGAAAACAGAAATGTAGTTAAATGCTGCACAATTGGAAAGAGTGATTGTTCTGAGATACAAGGTCTGAGGGCCGGGGCAGGTTTTCGGAGGACTTTTAGACCATGTCTTCAATTAATTAGATTTAAAGTTGCGTATGTCTTTTTTTAATGCATTCTTTAAATGCATTCAGCAAATGGCAAGTCCCAGCACGATAAGCAATAATCCAAATTACTAAAATAAGAACAAAACTTGGCCGTAGCTTAAAAAAAATGTTCCATATTTCAAAATATTTACTACATAGCTCACATGAATTGCATCAATGCCAAAACCACCATTGTCACATTTTCCAAACAGTTACATTATTTTGTATTATTATCAAATATTTTATGTTGGCGACATAATTTGAACTTTAGTGATTTACTGCACCAAAACTGGGATACAATATTACAGTCCTTAGAAAATAATCTCCAGCTGATCACCCAGTAACAGCAGTACAGTCAACCATTAGATTGCTAGCTAATGGTCCAATATAAACTGAAGTGCTGTTAGCTATCTAATAAATGCAGTTTTCATAGCAGGTTCACTAATAAGGGCACTACTGAAAAGAACATCCCTTAATCATATATAATACTACTGGTGTATTTTTAGTGCTTAATAATCAGTCTTTCTACCCGTAGCAAAAATTAAATGTCTGCTATTATAAGCGTGGCCCACTTAATATACTTTAAGAATAACAGTGCAATATGTTCAAAAGTCTGTTGAAATAAATAATTTCTGGCACTTCCCCCGAAATAACACTTCAACGAGCCTCTGCTTGTCTGTAGCTGCATGTGTTGACATTATGGAAAAATGCAGCGAGGTGGAGGGGTTGTTAACGTTACACGGTGTGCAAGCTAATACAGCCACCGTCCTGGCAGGACTGGAGGAGATGCTTAACTTGATGCACTGTGAAGAGTTCTGTTGAATCACTGAGATTACTCACAGGATATAAAATTAAACACCTAGGTAATTATTCGTAGGCCCATCATCACATGCCTCTAGGCTATTTTGTTTTATTTTGTTCTCCTACGGTTACACTCAGAAATGGTTTTCAGCAGATAATCTAGGATTTTTTTCCAGTAGGGCTTTTTTCCGCCTGACATTTCTTAGTCCTTTGAATTTAAAATGCTAAAGAAAAATCTCACCAAGACTGTAAGCACCTTTACACCTATAACTAATAGCTAAAAATAGTAAAATAACCTTTCCAATAGGAATTCAGTAAGTTGGGTGCCTAACGACGCTCCCCTCTGCTGCGGAGTGGCCACATGCAGGTCTTCTGGGACTCCCAAGCTGCGGGGTGCAGCCCCCCACGTGCTGCCGCTTCCCTGGCTGGGCCTGAGCAAAGCCTGAGCCTGAGCAAAGCTTGAGCCTGAGCAGAGCCTGAGCAAAGCCTGAGCCTGAGCAAAGCCTGAGCCTGAGCAAAGCTTGAGCCTGAGCAAAGCTTGAGCCTGAGCAGAGCCTGAGCAAAGCCTGAGCCTGAGCAAAGCCTGAGCCTGAGCAGAGCCTGAGCCTGAGCAGAGCCTGAGCCTGAGGGCCACTCTGAGCTGCCGGGGAGAGCAGCCCCAGGGTCATGCCACAGGCAGGGCTGCCACGATCTGAACCAGTCACCCCAGCAAGGCTCACAGGACACAGAGATAAAAGATAAAATTTGGAGTAGTGTCTGAAAGGAAAAGCCATTCTGTCTTCATCGAGTCCAGGAGATAAAAAGCCATGAGTGGGTTGCAATCACATAATGCCAAAAATCAGAGGGGATTTGAGTTATCAAACCCAATTACCAACTATCAAAAGAACCAATATTAGTTATTTTCTTAGCCCAATACCTCACTGTTACTGCAGACCTGTTTAGGTGACATGCCGGCAGCTTGCTGCCCTCTGCCCACGCCTTAGCAACTCCTTGGTGAGCCATTGCCCTGCATGGTCCATGTGCCTTTAGCACACCCAAAGCATCCTTCTGACCCATACTGAATGGTCATGTTTCTCAGGCAAAATTCGAGCAGGTACAGGAAAAAAGAAAAGAAAATGCTAACAAATGAGGTGAGCTTCTTTAGAAAGTCCAAATTGTTAGGCTGGAGAGCTAAGCAGATCATATAAAAGCCATCCTCTCAGGCTGGTAGGAAGGAAACGTTATAAAGTAGAAAGCCATGTTTCTGCCGAGGGAGCGCATACATATTTTGTGCCTGTTAATAATGCTAAACTGTTCTGTGGAGTCAGTAGTGGCTTGCTCAATTTGACATTAAATGTGTGGCTGAGTCCATCCCCTAGGTGTGACAGTCCTTAGGTTTCGAGCACTAGTGTTCGCTGCTCAAAACAAACATTTTAATCAGGTAGTATAAGGGGGTTTATTTTTGCCTACCAGCCATCCTGCTCATTGCAGGGCCAACATACCAGCTCACTGGGAGGTACCTGCCTGCTTCTGGGTCCTCTCTTTTTTGTGGTGGGAGAGGCGGCAGCCCTCCTGTGCACGCAGCTCATGCCCCGGCAGCCGAGCGAGCCGAGCCCTCGCGCTGGCACGTGGCAGCAGACAACCGCAGAGCGCATCAGGGCAGCCAGCTCGTGAGCAGGCCCCCGCCCTGCCGGGGAAAGCTGTCTGCAGCAGTGGTTTGCGGAGGTTTCTACATGAGTTTTAGTGAAGCAGATCAGGGAAAAAAAAATCAGAAAATCAGATTTCTGTTTTTTAGAGGGAAAATGGCTTTTCATTCGACTTTGGACTGGGTATTAATTCTTGAAAATTTTAAATGGGAAAAAAAGATGTATATTCTAGCTAAAATTGTCTATATTTTCTTGAGCTTTATTTACTTAGATAATTGTGGGAAAAGATGTAAAATCCTCCTTGAATAGGCATTTGCTCCAAATGGAGGTCAGGAGGAGCAGCTGGAAACACACTTCAGACACGCTTTCTGGGGCAGCTCCTGTAAAGCAGTCATCAAGTAGGTGACATTTCCTTCCTACTCAAGTCAATACCTGCCTCGAGTGACAGAAGATGAGAACTAGCTGAACTGGCCACATGGTGGAGCTGATTTTGGAGAGAGGAAGGCCAAAGCATCCTGAGAGATGCTGCTTGCTTTTGGAGAGATGTTGCCTTCCAAACTGCTGGCAGGTATCCTGCTTGGTCTCTTCCAGACACAAGTGATCTGTAGGCCTTCAAATAGAGAGCAAAGGCAGAAAAGCAGTTCTCAACAGGGAAGAGATTTAGCAAGCTGTTTAGCAAGCTAAATAGAGGGAGTCGAATGCCAGCAGATGTAGGACCCAACTGCTACAGTTAAAACATGGGCTTAGTGAACAAACCTAATTTTCCAGCTTCTTGAACATAGTACCTAATTTCCACCTGAAAAGTATTCCAACAGGAACTAAAATTCAGATTATGATTAAAAATTAGCTTGTGATTGTTTCTGTGAATAGTACTATTTGTGAACGAGAAGTATAACTGTACTGCAGTACTGTGTATTTCCAGCAAAAAAGGATTGCTACAATAACTCCTTTCAGATCATGCTCGTGTTCATTATGATAGCACTGTTTCAAAATTAATTATCAAGCAAGTAGTAATTAGCCAAATCATATCAAGGAGAGGTCAGGTTTTATTGCTCATCACTTTCAGCCAGGTGAATTGAGATTGACAAGAGGTGAGTAAGACTGAGGTTACAGGAGATCTGAAAGCCACCCGGTTCACAGATCGTCAGTACAACTGGGAGCATCCCTCTGCCCACCACAGCCCGGGAGACCTGAGCTGCTCCCCGGCTGAGGAGCCCGGCTGATGTGCAGCCCTGTCCGCGCCCGGGTGAAATCGCAGTCATGCACTAGTACCCGTAAGCAGCAGATGGCAGCATGTCATTCTTTGAGAAAGTTATTTGGTGCCTGGGAACGAAAATTCATAACTGTGCTGCTTGTGAGAAACCACAAACTCTGCAGAGACACTGCTTTTATGTCATGTTACAGTCTCCCTCCCTCCAACACACCTTCTGTCTTTTACAGGCTATAAGTTACCTGTCTCCGTCCGTCCCCTTGAGATAACCCCTGGTTCACACCCCTTCCCTCCCCCGGCAAACATTTCTTTCACAGGATCAATAACACTTTTTGCTTGCAGCTTTATTCTAGTTATCCTCTTTTTCTGGGGAGGGTTAAAGGCTACAACTTGTCAATGGGGCACTGAGCAGCATGACTGTCCGTCAGGGAAAGGGCCCAGCAGAGATGTTAATTCCAATTATGTGATGCCAAAACTTCACAGGATCAGGCTTTATATGACCCGACATATTTATATTGTAATAGTACTGTAAGTGAGGGTGTGCATCATTTCCTGTGATTGTCAAGCCTTTGATGGAACTCTTGGTATGCAATGAATAATATTATTACAATACTGTACTTTCTTAAACATAGAAGGCATAATTAAAGTCCCACCCACAAAGGTCAGATACATCTGACCCGCTATTGTTAAGACTTAAGAGACTTCCATTTATTTTAACAATAGCGTGTTTATAATATGAAGTCAATGAATTTCTTGTCTTTGCGGAAGGTGTCATTTTGCTATTCCAGGAGTTTTGGAGTAAAGCTAAAAATAGAGGACAGATACTATTGAAACAATTTGTCAATTACCAAAAAGTAACACAACTTCAATGAAATCAATAGAATCATTATTTACATCAAGGTACCATCTTGTATGTTTAAAAACAGATCTATCCCCTTAGAGGTAACATTGCTAAACCAATAATATTACAGATTAGAAGCAATAATACTTTAAAAAAAAATCAGCCATGTTGCATTTTTATTTTAACACAGTAAATTTGTTTAGAAAAAAAGCTGTATTTCTCATTTTTATGTCAGTTTTACTGTCTGGATCTCTTGCAGAAGCGCAATACTGTTCTGCTGTATTTGTGTCTAACATTCCTTTGGAACATTTAGGGGAATCCCATAAAGTGAAAAAGAGTTTGAACAGTTATCACAAATAGCACCAAAATAATTGCTAGCAAAAGAGACTAGCAAGGAGCAATCTATTTTGAAACTATTTTATGCATTTGATAGCTCTGTGTATAATTTGTTTCACTGTTTTTTCTGATAGGACCACTTAGGCATAGATCTTCAGAGGTATTTCAGTTTTGAAATCTAGGACAAGTCCAGCGTCTACATTTATTACAAGGAGCCTAAATATTTTTGTGGAATCATATATTCGTTCCTTATACTGCAAACACATTAATATGTACTTTGCTCCGTTACAGTGAACCATCTAGTTGTTACAGGTTATAAAAGAAAAACAATGAAAAACAATCCATCTTTCTCAGTTTTTAAATAACAAAAGTGTGAAAATGGGCAGAAACTTTACATCCAGTGATGTAAAATTTATCAATTAAGTCATTTGCGATAGATTTACACATGATAGTTCACACTGCTGCAAAGGCTTTTGTGGAGTGAACTAACCCAAACTCAGTTCCTTTGGCTGCTGTGCGGGGAAGGATAGGAAATCTAGGACTCCTCCGGTCCTGCTCCCCTACGCGGCCTATTCACCTCGTATGCATGCGCACATAGGCACATGCTGTGGAAGGCTTTCGTTGACCTTTTGCTGAGAAGACCATGCTGTGACTACCTCACAAAGTGGCAATTTCAGGCAACTGTGCCTTCTCTATCATTCTTCCAGCCCTTCCTTCTCTTCGAGCCCCACCATCGTCTCTGGACAGTTTACGGCTGGCTGTGCTTGTCCGCATGGTCACCACGTGCTCAGCAACTTGTGGCCTTGTCCACATCCAAATTTACTCACTGCTGAAGCCCACGAATCAACAGGGACTGCGTGTGTATATTATATTACTTTTCTTTTATACTGGTATGAGAGAAACATATCAGCACATTTTAATGTATGTGGTACTGATGAAAATGCTGGACAGATGAAGCAAAAAATATCATCAACATCTGGCAGTGTAACAGCAAGGCTAGAAAAGACTATGAAGGACAATGCCTGGAAGTGACTTCTCAAATTATTGCATGGATATTTGCAATTTTTCTTCTCAAGCTGGAGGGGAGAGGGCAGGGTTCAATACAACATTAGAATGAGTCTAAATTTTGTTCATGATTGATTAAGCTGTCTTACTTACATACCCTATCTAATCCTACCTCTCAACTCTGTAAATCACATCCCACAGCCCACTTCTTAGGCATCAACCCAGAGGATCATGATGAAAAGAAAATCTCATTACCGATCAGCAGTGGAAGTGATAGAGAATGGAAAGTAAATTGTAACTTTGCTGCCTAGATTGGATCAGTTTTATCTTCATTTTTTATATGGTATTAATTCTTAGACAAAAAACCCCCCATAGAATAGTGCCCAGGGGTGAGGAGAATAAAGCAGAATTTGACTACAGGATTTTCTGTGACCAGAGGAGTCCAGATCTTATGCTTAAGGTGTTGGACTAGGGAGTGAGGGGCCAGAACATGATGTTTACTCCAGTGTCCCCAGTTAAGCCCACTGATGAGCAGTGAGGATTTTCAAAGAGAAAATGAACACAGGAAGAGAGCTCTCACGGGTATCCTGGCCAGAAATAGCGATGTGAGGCACTTTAAAAAAATCTGCTCTTATTTATGAATCTAAGTAGGAGCTGAGCTCTTCTGGCAATTTATCCCTAGCGGGTGAGACCAAGCATTTGGAAAATCTGACCTTGCGCACCCTCCCGTGATATCTGGGAGGTGCAGTTTTGTTTCTTTGATTCTTCACATGCAAAATGAAGGCAGTGCTGAAAGTATTCACCTTTCAGGGCAGGGGTGGGCATTGATTCAGTTGCCACTACACTCAAAAAGGTAGGGGTTTTATATAAGTAATTTTGATCTCGTCTCTTTGGATATTTTTTTTTTATTAAGATAAATTTGCTTTTCACTGGGATTGAATTAAGATATGGTTAATGAGTGTGTGGGGAGGATGTGGGAAGTGTAAGCAGAAGGAGGCACCAGCACAGTATTGTTCACGGGAGCCTTGAAGCGCCCGAGTGGTGTTACCTGTGTATCGGCTGTCCTCCAACCATCTGTGCATGGAGACAGCTCTTTTGGGGGCTGGGGGGGGGGGGGGGGGCTAGATGTTCAAACAAGCCCCTGCAAACTTCAAGGATGGAGTAAAGGAGGGTCTTCTAGCGACATAGCACAATCTTTCTTCCACCTTCCTCCACTGAGAGCTTAATCCAGCGCCTGGCAGAGCTGGGGAGTGGGATGGTTGTGGCCATCACCGACAGAGGTGATGCCATCAGGGTGTGCACAGCCCCATCTCTCTTCGACCAGCACTATTAGGAAGCTTGTGTTTTGCAGCAATAGCAGAACAAATGCTGTCAGGAAGGCCATGTGAAATCAATGTCTGTTTAATTATTCATTGCATATCGCTATGCCGTACTAAAGAAATCATTCAAAACCATATACTACCCAGCCACTTTCAGCTGCTTTCCTCAAGGTAAGCATGTGACTCCAGTCTCGATTGCTACTGTAAATATACAATTATTTATAAACTACCTCACAGGGACCATATGGTCTCCTTTTGAATAAAAATGCACAGATGGAGCTGAAAAAAAATCTGTGAAAGAGAGGCATAGTAAATTGATACGTAGCATACCATCTGCTTCCATGTGTGAATGATGTTATAGCAAACTGCAGGAGGCAGAGCTAAGAGAACTGTGGAGAGCCAAACTCCTTTATGCTGTTTGCAGATCTTCTGCCAGTCTTCTGCCTAGTATCATTTTTGTGTTGTCATTTGCTGTGGCAATAAACCAAGAAAGCCATATTGGCTAGCTTCTACGTGCTTAGGACTAACAACTGTCCCTTGTTTTCCTTGCATATTACTATCCAGTGAGCACCCCAGAATTTGATTTCAATTGCTTTGATCTTTGCTAGGTTTATGAAACACGTTGAATATCACCAATCAACCAGGCTAAAGTTAAAATATTTGTGACAATGTTTATTCTGTAGAACAAGGAGAAAACTGCTGTAGAGCTTCTCATGCATTGAAATATTTTCCATATTGGACTGAAATATCTTACAGGTTTGCTTGAGAGGCTGTTAGAATAATATTTGCGTTAGCTCTCAGTTATTACAAAAGACCTTTGAAAGCGGCATATCTCTGGTTTTTATTATTGTTTTCTTAATATCAGGATGCCACAAGTACATGTGTCAAATGGAAGCCTTTGAGAAGAGCCTTCACTGTGGCTATTGTTCTCGATGCCATCCAGGTTATGGTGCAGCAGTGTTAAGTCTTAAAATGACTAGCTGGCTACGCAGGTGGAGGGTGGCTTATTGAAAGGAAAGGGCAGCGTAGTAGGTTATGAATGTGGGCAGGTTGTCCCTGTGCTTTGCTCTGTTCAGTGTTACAGGAGCCAGAATGCTGGCAGTCCCTCGAAAGAACAAAGGAAATGACTGAAAAATTACAGGTTTTTTTATGGCGAGAATAGAATGGGAAAGATGACAAGTGGGGCAGTCAGTCCTAGGAGTCTGGAAACGGTTCAGTGAACCTGTATGGCAAACGCAGTAAGTCATTTTTGCTCTCACGTGGTTTAGAAACTAGACTGAGGGCCACAAAGCCAGTTCTGCCTTTCCTGCCTGGCCCGTAAGAGCAGGGAGTCAGAGAGCACAGCGGTGCCTCTGCCGCAGTTGTGTGCGGGACGGATGCCCTGGCGTGTGGCCCATCCTGGGTGGTGTGGGGCAACCTCAGGTCTGAGCTGCCCCTGCGATTCCCAGGCTGTGGGTTGCAGCACCTGCATGTGCGGGAGAGCAGAGGCACGTAAAGATGCTCAGGATCTTTGTGAAAGCTTAAGAAAGAGATCATTTTCAATAAAAAGGCAGAGAATATACATTTAAAGAATATAAACAATCACATTTACCGAATTAATATAATTGTAATAATATTGTCAGTAATATTATCAATAATATTATTAAAATGCATTTAACTTGCTCAAGTTTTGACACTGAAATTCTAACCCCAGGCTCAGTCTGTTACAAAAAAACAGACGAAAGGGAGCTATAAGTAAACTGAGCTGCTTTATTCTCTTCCTCTGGCCTCCTCTAGGCCCTCAAAGACTGAACAGGAGGTGAACCCGCCTTCTGGCCTGCACCCCCTTGCCTGGCCAGCTTTGAGGAAGGGGTAGCCTTAGGCAGGCACTTTCTTCCTTTGCAGTTTGTTTTACTCCTCCAGCACAGAATACACTTGAACAGAGTCCATTGTCTTTACTGACTATGCATTGGAGGCAGTTTGAGACTTTCTGCTCACAAATACCTGTACAAAAGGCTGAGATAGAGAATAGTGAGTCAAATGAAAGCATGGCCCTTCAAGGCCCCTGTATTTTAATATAAAGTTTTATGACCCTCTGTCAGTCTTTTCCTACTTCAGCCACTGAAGTGAATAACTGAGGTTATTCATACACAATCCTTTTCCTCTTATTCCCACTTCTAGGCTTCCCAGATAGCTCGCAGTTCATTGGATCATCTCTTTACAGGCTCTACCAAACTTTGGCTTTAAAGCAGCCTAGACGGAAGACAGTCCTGCCAAAAGCACCATCTGCTGACTTGAAACAGAAAAAGCAGCAGGCACCCAGTGTCTTGCAAACTGGTCAAGGCCATCGCAAGCAACATGAGCTGGGCGGCTAAATGACACAAGCACATCGGAGTTGTGTTACGACTGTTTTTTTCAGATGTCAAAGCAAAACACTCAGAGTCTGGCTTGCCCCATCATCTTATGAAAAATGCTGTTAGTACCACTGTAGACTGCAGTCGCCTCATTTCCCTGCTGGGAAAGGTGGATTTGTTCCACAGGTCATTAGGAACTTGTACATTGGAGTAACATTTCAGTTTCTGTGTGTTCAGACAGAAAATGATAATGCAGAAGGAAATACTTTTGGTGACCTAGCTTCACCAGAGGTGGGAGCAGATGTATTTTCTATAGCATGCAGTACTGCTGCAAAGCCTATTGGTTTAGTGCTAAAATGCTGGTGTACATGTTGATTTACCACTCGATCTTGGATATGAACAATAAATTTGTGTCAGGGATTAGCCTGCACATGTAGCCCACAAGGAGAAAAAAATACAGCCGGTATTATTTTTGCTCAATAGACCACAGAGGTGAGGAAAAAGAGCAGTAAGACAAAGATGCAGTTAGAAACGTGAGTGCGTTTGCAAAGTAATGTTGACTCAAGAACAGAGAAGACTTTTGTGCCCAGTTGGGCAATCCTCAGTACCCATCACTAGGCATATTGCCCACCTCATCACAGCATGGGCAGCTATCCCTCACACATTAGGTGGCGTTTTACATTAAACTTTATACCTGCACTTGCACTTGCCTTCAGTTTTTTTTCTCGATTAGTTGAGCTCTGCAATAATGTTCACCTAGATGGCCCAGAACTCCTATAACTCAGTTACAGTAGTTTTCATTCCTTAAAATGTTTTCCTCAGCAGTGGAACAGTTACATCCTTTGTTATTTGGTTTCCTGGCAGTTTGTTGACTCTCTGTATCTTTTCAGAGTGGGTTTAGATAATTTTTCGTTTCTTACCAAGATTGGAACTGATAAAATGTAAATTCTGTAGCAGTAATAAAAGGTACAAAGACTTGAAACCTATATAACATTTCTTCCCCCCCCAAAACCCTCCCCCCCAACCAAGCAATGCATGTATAGCTTAGTATCTCTGTAGAGCTATATAAAGGCAGTCCTTCAGACTGTATAAATCTGAGAGTAATTCCTTTGGGCACAGCAGACCTCAATCAGTTTGCAACAGTCTGCGAACCTTGGAAAGTCTGTGGAAGGGTTGGCTGGGAATAGCACTTTATATCTAATTAGTAAATCAGTCTGGTCCCTTTCGCTAGTGTTCTTAGCACTTGATGGTGGCTGCCAGTGACCTTTGTGAAAGAAACCCTTTCCCATCCCAAGATCTTAGCAGCTAAATTTCTTCACTTGTGAAACTCAGCACTCTAATGGCATCTTTATTAGCAGTTGATTAGCTTGTATTTCTTTGAAAATGTACAGCATTTGTACATTGTACAGTGCTGTATAGCTAATCTGGTCTACAGTAACTAGACTGTGGGTTTTCTGCCTTTGGCTTGGCCCTGGGACCAAAAATTTGCTGGGCAGAGCAGCAGCAAGGACACACAAAACATCTTTTGCACCTCTGAGCTAGAGGACACCCAAAAGTTAATACTTCTCAGCCAGGTGTCAGAGGTGATATGGGTTGTGTGCTGGGACAGTGCTTCCCTTTGGTGGAGATCTAGAGACAATTATAGGTGCTGTCTCAATGGACCTCTATAAAATAGTGGGGTTGAAATCAGTGCGTGTTCTTGTGGGTGAATGCCCTCATCATGCCTGTCACATGCCTGTGTGAAAAGGGCACCGCTTGGAGCCAGCTTCGATGACTCTTGCTCTTTGTGGATGTTGTTTTCCTTGCTGAGCTATGCTAACCACAGTGTTTTTGCAGAGGTAGGTAAGTAGATAGAGTATGTTGCAAGAGGTGTTTTCTAGCTATTAGTTTTCACCTATTTTGTTCACTGGCATCTGGACTGTTTGTAAATACCAAAAAAAAAAAAAAACCCTTTCCATTTTAGACAACTGTCCTTAACTAGATTGGTGTTCAGATGCCCTCAGAGGAAGTATGGGCTATTTCTGCAGTAAACAGGACTATCTCTGTGCTTGGTAGAGGGTTGTAATGTAAATATGTATGTTTCTTACTTGAATGAACTGGTTTATAATCTTCCTTTCTATTTAGGATAGTGAAATTGTCCTCAGAGAAGTCAAAGTATTGCTGATTTACACAGTCTCCGTGTTTGCCTGGTGTTGTCCTGCCACACACTAGCTCAGTGTTTTAGTTGCCTGCCTAGGGTTTGCAAACTCTTGGAGTGCATCTTCTGTGTGGTGGGATTCGGGCTCTGTTCAGCTGGGAAGAGGAAGAGAGAAGAGCAGAGTTTGGCCTCCCTATAATGTGGAGCAGGCAGGGACCTGCCGGAACACGGGACAAAGAAAGATAATTAGTGAGTGCAAATCTGCTCTGTCTGAGCACACTTCACGCTTACTAAGGATTGCTCTGCATCTTGGAGGGCCTTAGCTGCCCCGTGAGAAAGATTTCGGACCATTTCTCTATTTTTCAGCCCAAAAGGATCAAAATATGATCCTTTCTCTGGATTAAGTTGATCCTGAATGTTACAGTAATTGATCAGATCTTACATTAGGAAAACTGTATCCCATGTGAAGATGAAATATCTGGTTTTGTAGTGATATTGAGGGTGCACTGAAGCCATCAACAAAAGCAGAATTCAGATATTCAAGCTTTTTCACAGAACAACTTTGATAGTTTTTGTTTCCAGAACTCTTTACCAACACAATTTCTGTATCTCTTAGTGCCATCACTCCTGGGGTTTGTTGCATTAATGGTGATGACTGTGGATTCTGGTTAAAATAATCTGCCTATGTAAAGCCAAGGAGTTGACCCTGTTTGTTCTGCCCTGAAAGATGCCAATTAGTGCTGCACTCAAGTCCAAGTTTAACAAAGGCTTGAATGTTCCCGCGCCTGTTGCTCAACAAGATTGTTTATCAATTTACACGGAGGCCACACTGCCTTTTCAAAGTGCTGCTGGAAGCCTGCCAGAAGTAGTAAAAGAGACTGCTCTCATTGTTTAAATGCCACTGAATACAAGAATGGCAGACTGATGCTTGTTCTCCTTTTATTTTAGGATGATCTAATTGCAAGAGATATATAATTCCTTGTTATGTCAGGGAAGTTGTTTCTCCAGCATCTGGTACTTTTCTGATTATCTACAAAATATCTGAAAATTAATAGGAGGTCTAGCCCTCTGGTAAACGTACTATTGGGAACTGTTGCCTAGACAAAGCCTGAGAAGACTTCAGAGTGAGCAAGAACTAGCTTTGTCAGTGAACATATAATTTTTTTTTTTACATCCCAGTAAATTACGGAAATGTGTTTCTGTATGTGTTCTACAATGTGTTTCAAGAAATGTGTTCTACAAATGTTGTAGCATCTGTATGCTGCTGTTTTTACTGCAGTTGTACAGGTCATTAATCTGATCTCACATCGTAAAAATTTCTCCACCCTCTTTATGAGTTTCTTTGTTATCATAACACTTTCCAATACCTTGGCGCGTAACTCTGCTACACTCCATTATAATTACCCTGGGTAGAACAACTGCTTTTTTATACTTGACAAGCCTAGCTCATTCAAATGGTCTTGCGGAGCACTGTGTTCACCACATTTCTGTGGTAAATTGAACATCCAGGAACACAGTTGGGAATTCTGGAGAATTGGTCCTGAAGGCTGGGAAGACATTTGGCCAACAGATTCTTTCTGCTCTGGGCCTCGTTTGAAAACTTGGCAGCACAAAAGCTCTGCTCCTGCCTTGTGTTCCTCCCACCGCTGATTTGCAGATGAAAAGGGATTGTAGACATCTGCAATGACATCCATGAAGTTACTCCAGTGACGTGGGTGCAAGTGAGAGCAGCCTGTGGCTCTGAGAAGACTTGCACAGGAGGACAAATTGTGTGTGTGTTTCAACTTGGCTGTTGGAGCTGCTGCCATACAGCCGCCCCCAGCACAGCAGGACAGGATGAAGGAGCCTTCACGTGAGCCTTCGCAGACCACATCCACATTTATCTGGCCTTGCCAGCCAGCTCACCAGTGCTGATGCAGCCCTTCAAATCACTGGGCTCTCCTATCTGTGCCCAGCAGGCGACCTCCAGATGGGAAAGTTGAAAAGAACTGGTGTCTGCAAAGGCCACGAGAGAGCATTAGGAGAGAGCCAGGACCTGAACATTTGGGAATATTGCCACTTTGAAGACAACCTTATTACAGCAGGGGCAGAGCTTTAGAGATAGGTGCCAGTGACACATAATGGGGTGCCACAGGGGAAGAGAGGCACACAACAGACCCGGCGCTAAGACACTGACCTTGCACAAGGGTATTTGATTTTGCCAGCCGCAGCCCTGATAGCTGTCGTGTTGCCTTGTTAGCAGTGAGCAGAGGTAAGATTGGTTTCTATAGAAACACAGGGGAAAAAGATGAGGTAGAATAGCAGAGATAAATGGGAGCCTCTGCATTTGGGTCTTTTACCACTATCTCACATATACGTATTTTAGAAAAATAATTCTAGCTCTGATGAACAGGTTGGTCCCACTTCCCTCTCCTCTCAGCCCCTCCCCTGGCGTTTGCGATGCTCCCAAGGCAGCTGGCCCTGCGCTGCTCCCGGTGCAGGGACAGGAGAGTAGAAGGCGGCAGCAAGATAGGGAGGCAAACACCATCTCCATGGCAAAGTGGCCTGTGGCAGATCGTGGGAGCAGAGCTGGGAGGGTGGATGCCTATTTGGAGCCCCTGGCCAAGCTTTTGCGGCTGTTGTGTGGTGGAAAGGAGAGAGGAAACAGCAGCTGCACAGATTGTACTGCATTTGATGCTTTGTTGTCATCTCGCTGATCATGGTGAAACACCTCCACACAAAGTTCGTTGCCATCATATGTTGTGCAAATAAACAGAAGCTGCAAGGGGACATTATTTCAAAAGAAGGAGTATACCATCTGACAGTAAATTCCTGAAATATTCCCAAAGTATTTTTGAATGCAGGATAATGTCCTCCCTGCTGCTATATCCACATTGGCTTCACTCCGTTGCCTTATGCCAGGAACACGTTAGCACCCATCAGTTCTCTCATGGTGACTACCTCTATGTGATCTATTGCTCTGCCGTGTTTAAGCTTTTTGAGGTTGCCCACCTTCTAAAGAAAGTAAGAGAAGCAAGTAGCTTTGCATGTGCTGATGGGCAAAGCCTGTAACAGGCATTAATGTGGATGGTCCAGGTCTGTGAAGCCACTGGAATTGCAGAATCGGACCAGTCACTTGGCAGCTTTGTGCTAAAGACTAACACTTGTCATGGTAAGTATATGAGCAATGTGCTTGAAGCATGGCTAAAATTTGTCATGCATGTTCTTTCAGCCACTGAGATTTTGTTACTTTTTACTTTGACAAAATGGAAATGTGCTGCTTCTGCATGTTGCATAGGGAATGCTATATAGGTTCTGTCAGCAGGGGTGGGAGGCGAGTGAATTATCAGTCAGTGGGAAAGTGATGAATGACTTACGTTACACTGACCCTGGAGAGATCCAGTAATATCTGATCCCCTCCCTCACTATTAGGATTGTTCTTTATATCTTTCCAGCAGCCAAGGCTACCTGATTTAGCAGTATGTTCCAGGTTTTGCAAAGCTTTCATGAAGTGAGCACTGCTGGGAAAACAACAGAAAACAGTGGAACAAGTAATTTTTGGAACTTACCTGAACACCAGTCCCCTGAAGGAGTCCAGGCAGGAAGAGCTCATAGAAGTATGTTATAAGTATGGTCAGTGCCTGGTGCATTCAAAGGGCATGATCTAAAGTAATGATCTCCACCAAAAAGTAGGCAAGGTCCACCATGTTTACATCTATGGCAATGGGACACTGCTTAAGATTTGCTGACTACTGGGCAAACACAATGCTGAATGAGTGTATGGGGATCTGTTGTTAGAGACAGTTACCTCTGGGAAAAGGACCTGAGGCTTAAAGTTGGATAGCCTTGCCCAAGGACGGAATGTGGTTCTTGGGTTCTGGGTATGTTCTGGCTCCTACTGATATATGTCTCCCCATTTTTTCCAGCGAAGTAATCTCTGTGGGGCAGGGCTTGCAGCTCCACCGATAGCACAGAGATCTCGAAGAGGGCAGCCGTCAGCCAGGAACCACTGTCAGCATCACGAGATGGCTTCGCTCTGTGGACTGGCTCCCACTGACAGGACTGGTGCTTGCTCAGGAATAGTCACCCCTGCCCATACCAATTTACTTCCTGAGCCCTATTGTCTAAGTCTCGACTCAGCTACACCTTTTTCCAAGAATCCTGATAACCTCATGTTTTTCAAGCAATAAACCATGGCAAAGCTGAAGCACATTAAGCCGATGGAACTGTCCCTTGCCAAAGCCATGACATTTAGCAGTGTAATATGAACAGCTTTAAGAGACTTCATTTTCCCTAATTGCAAGTTGAAGCAGAAATGCATGGTACCTGATATTTGTAAAATACAGGCTCTCATATAACAGATGCCAGCCTGCCTGAAAACTTCTAACACTGGGATGGATCTCTGTTGAAAACAGTCAGGGGGTCCTATTACGGCCACCAGGCCTGCTGGCACAAACAAATGCAAAACAGCTGGTGCTACTGTCCTGCATGAGTCTGAGGAGAACGAGGTGTGAGAAGTTACATCCACATTCAATTTATCAGGGATTTGTGATAGGACAGACTTGGAAATGGACTCATGCCAACTGCTACCATCTCCTTTCTCTCTTCTTAAAGTTGGTGTGAGTACTTACTTCCAGCTCTTGGCACAGTGGGAAATAAATCTTAATAGTGGCCTGAATGGTGGCTTCAGCTTTAAGACTAAGTGTGCAATTTCACATGAGCTGAAGTCAATCAAAAACCACACTTGAACCAGAAGGGGGTCTCTTTCCCTAGGCAGAGCTGCTTCTCTTGCAGAGAAAGGTAATTTTACTTTTTTCCTTCCCCACCCTCCACACCCTCCAGGGACTGGTCAGATGAACTCAAAGATATGACTGACTGTGGGGCTACAAGACCAGTGCCAAGCCAAAGGTGGAAGTGTGTGGCTGGAAAGGAGGTTGGTGTTCCTTCTTTGGCTGTGTGATTTTAGGCGAACCTCAGGTGAAGTTGTGAAACTACTCCAGAAGGTGACAGCTGTTCACTCTTTTCAGGAAGAAAAGAAATATAGTTTCTCCTCTTTTTTTCTCCAGCCCACAACCCATGCCCCTGTGTTTTAAGGTATGGCTCTGAGATGATTACATTTTGCTGGGTGGAGAAGTGGGAGCAAATGGCCAAACGAGACAGGCTGTTAGCTCAGGTCAGTGCAGGAGCTTGTATCTCTGTGCTCCCAGGAGCAAGACTTTGAGACAGGTCCCTGGGCTTGGGGACCAGGGAAAGGCTTGCCAAAAATCTTCTGATACCTGGATCTTCCCATTGCCTTTCCTGCAGAGGGGACCTGGGGAATAATGCCACAGAGATACTGGCTCATCTCTCCCTGTTCAGTCAAGTAAGCCATTTATGACTTACATGTCTTATGGCTAGGACTCTAGCCAAGAGCTCTTTTCGTAAGTGGTCACTAAAACCTGAGCACTAAATTAGTGCTCAAAGGCAAAAAGTTAACATTTTCCAGAGCCCCTAAGGCTTTGACAGAAGTACATTGGCAGATACAGCTGGGAATGCTTAAGGCATTACTGTCCTCAGTTATCTCCTCATCCCTCTGCTAAAAGATTCTGCTTCAGTAGCCAAGGAAGTACAACAGGGGTTTATCCACTCCAGGCACTAGTCTGGCATCTGAGCTCAACCCCAAATACAGTGGCTCTTGAAGCTAAACCATCTGGCTTTGCCCTGAAGCAGATGAGGGAACACTTGGACAGTCTTCAGAAAAGAGGTAGGACAAAGCACTGGGCTTGAGCAACAGTATCATCCTCAGCCACCCCAGCCTGTGGTGACTCTACGCCCCTGGCTTCAGGTCTCTTTAAAACTGTATTGGAAATGTTATGCAAATGCTCCATAGCTTTGTATTGATACTTTTCTCTTTATATTGCACAGTCTAATGTAGTAGCTTTGCAGAGCTGCATGCCTTGAGTTCAGTGAGACTACTCACATGAGCAAGAGCTGGGAGCACCTGCCATTTAAGAGATTATAAGGTACATATATATACGTTCATCCCTTTGAAAGAAATCAGTATGACTCTGACATTACTTTAGATCACAATTTTAATGTTTAAAAACTATAGAGGTAACAGAGAGATTATAGAACTTAATACATTTTTTATTTACACACAAAAACTGAAAAACTGCATTGTTTATTTGAATATGAACAGCACAAAGTATGGTGATGTTAGCAGAAGCAAAACATTACAATGACTCACTTGAACAATCTACTAGAGATGAGCTCATATCAAGTGTACATCATTCAAACAGTATTGTTTATACTGGATCTGGGTGAGCCTTAACATACCTTGGGACTCTTAGAAACAACTTTATATAAACAAGTTAAAGTTCAAGTCTTGTGGAAAAATACCTTTACAGTTTATATTTTGTTGGCTATAACACTGCAAACAAAATGTACATTTGTATTAGTTTGAAAAGCTCTGTAAAAGTGACTGCGTATAAGTTTTTCCTCAATTTTGTGCTCATGGTGAAAACAAACATTCCTTCAAGTTTCACTTTCATCCAAGACTATAAACATGGAAAAAATACATTTGCTTTTAGATGCGTTCCTCAACGTCTGTTTTTCATCAGTTCTGAAAATCACGCTTCCGTGTCTTACAAGTGAGACAGTCAATGCAGCACTCGCCTACAGCAGCACTTCACCTGACAGCAGAGGCTGGGCTCTCACGGAGGCACTCTCAGGACATACACAACTGTCCACCTTACATCATCTCCGTCCCTGGACATGCATGTATCCTGGGGCCAAGACACAGGCACCCCCATCACAGCCTAGAAGCTCCCCTATACAACAGGAGGTGCAAGCGGACCCTTGTCAGCTGGCCAGGGGCACTCTCTCAAGCGGGAGGTGCTCGGTTTTGGCCACAAGATAGCAGCATGCCTGGGTCTGAGATGGAGGAGCAGCCACCAGACTCTGCAGAAAGGGAGCTGCGGGGAGCAGGCTATAAACAGCATGAATTGTTCTGATTGTCGCCCACCCCGGGCTGAGAGTATTTTTTCTGAACTACAGCCACGTCTTGTGGCTGAAATGGAAACGCAGAAGTCCTGGTCTGACTTCTATTTGTACTAGTTGCCTTCTGTGGAAAGTATTGGCGTACATGCCTGAAATATCAACATGGCATAGCGCTGGGTCAAATTGCTGGCTGCAGTTTGCTCCAGTTTCTGCACAAGGCCTTTTCTGCACATTAATGCCATGTGAACTCTGCTGAGGAAGTAAGAGGTATCTGGGTACTAAACAGGCCCTTTACATAGGGAGAGATTTTACCCAGCAGCAAGACTGGGTAATTTGCTATTGAGAGAACAGGGTGCCATGCATTGGAATTAATTCTAGCAATTTCATTGGATCTTTTATTTTTCTTTTATTTGTTACATTTAGCAATGTAATTATAATTTCAGGTTTAGAATTTAACTTGTGAACTCTTGGGAGAAAGGAAAGGATATACATTTTGCTAAGTCAGAAGCTAAAGTATTTGTATTTCTATTAAAATTATTCTTAATATGCAGAGACTATTTCAACACTTCTATATCATAGGGGATAAAGAACTGCAAAAATATACAGCATCCTATTTATTTACAATATATATATATACATAAAAATGAAATTTCCTACAATACAACACAACTGCATAGATTTGTCTTCAGAAACATAGGCATGTGTACAATTTGTGAACTCTAGACCTTTCCAGCCCTGTACTTTTTATTAATTCGTTATCTTTTTCACAGTTTGTTACAGAAATCCTTACATTAGATACAAATAAAACATTCTTTGTGTAGGTTATAGGAAATAAAGATTTTCCTGATGCCAAGTGCTCTTGGGAATTTTTTAAGAGAGCACCGTGGTGTCAGGTGATAAAGCCATTTCTTGGAATTGCTGATGGAACTGAATACATTCTGCCGTGCCTTTCTCCTAAAGACACCGAGGGTGGGACTGTAGGACTGGAGGTGGGACAACACCACATGGAAAGAGTTTTGTTTTGACCAAGATGCTCTTTAGCCTTAATGTAAGGTTCAAGCAAAGAAATGTATTGATTTAAAGATGAGCTAGAGATACCATTAATTATTACTGTTAGTTATTATTAATGCACTATAGCAGAAATAGCTATAGTGCTTACGTATTGTAAGGCAGACGTACAGACAAAACCCATAGAATCTCCATACATTATCCAGCCTGCATTTACATGTTTGACTCATCCAAGAGGAGCACAAGCTATGGATTTGTACGTAGCTCAGGAAAGCAGCCCTCGGGAGTAGACAGGTATCCTTCACCTCACAGGATAAGACTGGCCTCTCTGCACTAGGCCTGCACTGTGGCTGGGCACCACTTGGGCTCCACATTGGCTCTACAAAAGGTCTGAGCCGGTGCACAGATTTGGCATTGGCCCTCTGACCAGAAGCAAGTATCACCCAGAGAGATCACTACTCCCTGGCTATCATTCCCAAATAACAATGTATTGTATTTTCTTTATCAGGCATGTTTATCACTGGACAGAGAAGGACAGCTGTATACTGCAACCGTAAGAGTGGTTCAAGCTCATGAGTATTTTCTTTGCAATGTGCTGTGGGCTAGGAGAGGCAGCTTGTAAGCATAGGATTAACTCCTACAATCTTACTAGGAGCCCCTGCTTCTAAATAGATCTTCCTTGTCCCTAACTGCTTACTTGTTGCTATTTTGCAAACAATAATTTTAAAGTCTTTTGTTGTAGTTATTAGGAGCAGTTTTGCGTCCAGTCTATGAAATCTGCAGTGCTCACAACAGTGATAAACTCTCTATGAGAAGAAAGCATGCTACCACCTACTAAGTAGATACGGTACTCTGGATCCTATTATTTTTACAACAGAGAAACTCCTACAGCATTTCACTGTGCTCTTAAAATCCTAGCTAAAATGTGGGACTCGTACATCGTTGGCTACAAGTTCACTATTCCAAATGAACTGAATAACAACAGTACATTTTACAGATAACCTCATACAAATATTGTCATCCATCACTGATGTTGACAGTTACAGCAGGGTCTATTGCATTCTGTTAAGAATGTATAAACCTGATGAGAAAACAAAAAGCACGTTATTTCACGTTCATTACCACAGACATCAATAAACACATGATTCCTTTCCATAAATATCTATAAATATGATGTCAGTAAATCAGTCTAAGCAGATTTCCCTCTTTTTCAGAGACCCAGAAACAAAGTCTATTTAAAGACTCAATATTTTGGGTGTCTGTTTTTCAGTATCTAAGATATGCTTTGATGGTGCAGTACCTTGGGTCATTTCACTCCGTGCACACACCCAGCTCATTCTTCTCCCTGTTTATTCAGGAAGACTCCAGTATATAAATAAACTGAGAAAAAGGAGAAGGCAGAAGGAGAAAGAGGGATAGTGATGGAGGAGATTTGGAAAGATGCAAGGAGCAACCAGTCATCCAACAGCCCTTCAAGTCAAAGGAGGCCGAATGCCAAAACTCAATGTCAAAAACTCAGTATTCTAAATGCTAGACTACAGGATACTTTGGGGAGGTGGGGAGGAGGGGAGGGATGTCACACTTGTGACCTTGCTGGGACCCTGCACAGCAGATCAGACCTACAGCTCCTATCTGGGTATTTGAAAGTTGCTCCCAGGATCTCCCACCTCACAACCCCCTGATGCACAGAGCTGCACTGCTCATAAATTAATAGCAGAAGAAAAATAAAGGGGGAAGGAAAGCAGGAGAGCTCTGGAGCATTTTGAGGATAACTTCCACAGTATTCTCAGGTCTCAGTTAGTTTTTGGGGGATGAGATCCAGAGAGGCACCTCAAAACCTAAAATGTGACCCCAGCAAGCTGACTCAGAAAACAGAGTTAGATGCTCGGCTCCTTCCATAGCTAACAGGGAGAGTTGGGTGCCTGTGAAACGGTAGCCACAAACTTACACCCAACCGAGCTGGGAAGATGCCCAGAACTAGCTGAAAGGAGATGCCAAGCACAGGTTCTTCCCTCTGAAGTCTGACTAATGCCTGGATTTTCAGGCTGTGGTATGGACTTCTTTCCTGTGAATAAGGGCCCGCCTAAGCCGGGATCAGTCACATACAGAGAAGGTGCAGAGAAAACCGGTGAACCACGCCATTGCTGACAAGGTTGTGATACCAGCTGCTGGAAAGCACAAGCTGCTGGATTCTCAGCCTGCCTCAGGCTCAGGGTCCCATGCAACCCAGTGGTTAGCATGTTAAACGCTAGACTAAGATCACCTTGGGGGAAGGATGTCACGCTTGTGACCTTGTTGGGACCCTGTGCGGCAAGGAATGGAAATTTAATGGATCAGAAGGAGAAAAGACTAAAGAGAACCAGACTCTGCAGCCCAAAAGGTCATTTTGTAAAAAGGGAAGAGACTTCTAGTTTTGATCTTCCTTACAGACACAGGTCCATTTTTCTTCTTCTTCCTCTTAAAGCCGGTAACTGTGCAAGGTAAAACTTATGAGGAAGCATAAACCTGTACCCATCACTCATTTTGTTAGTCTCTTGTCCAACTGGCTAGTTTGTAGGACATATTATTGAAATGAGAGTTTGCCTCGCTGCAGGCTGAGGTGGACAAAAAACCCACCACTCACTCTTATTCCCAGGAGTAGTACTGTCCTAGATAGGTTATTATTCTGAAAAGTAGCTTTCTCCATGGCTTTTTTTTGAATCAAAAGAGCTTGGACTGTAGGCATCTGTGATGGATTCAGCACTGTCACTATATACGTATGCATGTTTTAGGCACATATCTGGATCAGGCTGCTCCTATTTCTGGATCACAGAGTATCGGCAGGAGCTGAGTACCTTATAGTCTAGACTGAGATGGAGACCTAGAAGCCTAAGTTTAATAGGTTTATTTTTTGTAGCATGGACTTTCTAACTAACCTTTTCTAACTAAATTACAACTAAGGCCTCAAACTAACCTCTCTGGATGTTACCCCTAGAAACCAACTTTAAAGGTCCTAAGAGGTGTCAACTCTCAGTGTTCTCAACTCTCAGTGACTTCAAGAAATGTAGGATAATGCAATGGAAACTGAGACAATTCAGTAGCTCACAAAAATCCCAAGATCTTGAATTCTCCATCCCTAACCTTAAAAAGAACAAGCTGCCATGACATATAATACCCACAGACGGCACTGCTAATGACAGTCTCCTTCCATAGTTACAACGGGAGTCGAAAATGAATCAGCTACTGGGAACGAGAGAGCCATTGCATACTGACAGATACGTCTTGAACACAGAGAGGGCATTACTTAGCCCTTGAATGTGAACCAGGGCTCTCTTTAGACATTAGTTCTTTCAACAGGAGCCTGGTTCATACTTTAAGAGTAAAACTCAGACACTTTTTAACTCACACAGTAAATGATGCAAAGTGAACACATTTATGCAGCTGGCAGTGCACTAATAGAAGTCTGCTTAAGATGGTTAACAATCACCTGCTTAGCATTTGAATCTCTATAAGTAGTTCTCTACACCAGCTATAAGGCATTAGGCAAATGCTTATTTTGTGGACCACAGATGCAAGTTACAGTGTTTCTGCTAGTAGTAATTTAATGTCTTTGTTATGAAGAATTAAGGGATGAGAAATGTAAATGAAACATTTTAAATACAAAAAGTGTTTACGTTTGTTTAAAGAAGTGTTAAAGATTTCATTTTCCATTAGAAATCCAGTAGTTTAGCAGAGCGAGTCAAATCCTGCTCCCACTGCTGTCAAAAATCCTGCTGACTTCAATAGGAGAAGGATAGGACATAGAAGTGGAACTGGTCTTTACAAGGTCAGTCTTGGGTATGTACAAATGAATGCCAGAATGTAAAAGGCATAAAGTATGATTAAATTTGCAGGTTTTGAAAAAACTGGAGCTTGCCATTTTTTCCTGAAAAGAGTGGGACATGAGGAAACAGTTTAATGCTGAAGAAAATGCAGACTTCCTATGGAAATCTCAGAATATCTGCTTCTACTCACTCTCAAGTACTCAGTGCTTTGTGTCAAGTCTATTTCTGGTCAGTTTCAAACTGAAATGTACCAGGGAAATGGTAGCTGGTGATGATCTTCCTTCTCCTGCTCCTTGCACCCCTTCATAAAAACACACACACACACAAACACACGCCACATACATATGCACGTACACGCACGTGCACACACACACACATGTCCGTTCCCCAAGCAACAAAACAGCCAAGCCATATGGCTGGCTATTCCATCACAATGTTTTAAAGAGAAGCACCATATTTAGGACCTACATTTATACATTGCTAATTTGCGCTCTTCATGGTGCTTTTCATATTCATATCCAGAATGCTACACTTACTCAGGGAGGCAAATGGTGTACAAAACAGTAACAAAACAAACAAACAAACCAAATGCATACAATTTAAGAATAGAATTTTGGTTAAAAGCCAAGTGAAAGGGTGTGAACTGACAACATTTGGAACAATTACTCCAGTTTGGATTGATAATGACAAATACTGCTTGCTCTAAAGGAGCAGAGCTTATGGTTTAAGGGCTAAGAATAATAACGGAACAATGCAATTCATGGGTGGAAGAGGAAAAACAAATTAATTATGATGAATTCCTATAAACAACGCTCTATGTAGTCTCACAGACGATTAACACAGACTTAACGCTGATCTGATAACTCAGTATCATGGGACAGAGTGATATGTCTGTTGGAAAAATGGGTCTGTTTTCTGCAAGAAAATACATCCATAACAGTATTTTCAGTACTGGATAATCATTATTTGGATTTGATTTGAGTAAACTCACAAAAGATGGAATAGATAACAGAACGGATGGTTGCGATTTTGGTGTGTAGCAAACAGGGATGTCTCCTTTTCATAATGAGGTTAGCTTCAGTGGCCTTCGGTACTGCCTCCTGATTGTACCCAATCATAGATGACCAAAGGAATGCTCACTAGGGAAAACATTATCCCCAGTGCCAAGAAAAGAGAAGCCTGGAACAAAAAGGAAGGAAAATCAATGGATAAAAAAGACAATTAATTGAAATGTAGTAACTTTTCTTCTTAAGGAGATTTACATGGTGATGTATCAAAGTTATCAGTGAAAATGGGATAGCACTTCGGTAAAGGTAAGACCCATAGATAATTGAACATATTAGTGTCATTCATAATTACTTGCTTAACACCAAAACCATTTTTTTCTACTTCCAATTCACTACTTAAATGCTGATCATCGCTAAAGAGGATTAAGTGAGTCTTTTTAGGACCCATCAGCCCTGCCCCTTTCAAAGCCACATGGAAGTGGCTTTTCCCATTGGGGATGTGTCTATGAAAGTCCAGCCCTTTCACCCTGGAGTCTGTGGATGGAGCCCAAAGCAAAACACGGGCTTCCTGCCTGTCCAGAGCAGAAAGGACTGACTGCAGAATGCTTATAGAGCACCCAGACATCCACAGAAGCTATATGGAATTTACAATAAATCGTCTCAAAATGGAAAATTGGCAAAAGCTCTCTCTGATATAACACAGTATTTGCTAAATTTTAGAGTGGGAATATACATGAGCACTGTGTCTTTTCATCTGAAACATTTTCTTGGCCTCATGGAAAATCTTCTCAAGGCTCTGTCCCATGTGCTTACGCCTGTTCAAGGGCTAACATTTCAGCTGGCTTCTTCTGATGGAAGCACCCTAAACTTGACTCAGCTCCCGTAAAACAGAGTGAGAAACACTGCAAACAGAACTCTGTACACTGAAATGGAGAGTGCTTGTCTGGCTGAAAGAGCTGCCAAACAGCGCTGGAAGAGTACCCTGCCTCCAGCGACTGCTGTTTGCAAAGCTGGAGCTCCCCAGCTGGGGCAGAGTCTCTCAGCAGAGGAGAACCCAGGGAACACAAGGTATTCTACACGGTAGGGACCCAATGCTGGAAGGCTCACAAGGTAGGTGAAGAAAAAGGACAAGCGAGGAAGACAACTGACTGAAGCAAGAAGGAAGAGTAACAAAAAGGAGTTCCTGTGTTCAGATAGCCAAATCAGATCTGCTTTCAGTACTAGTACATTTCAAGGAATGACAAAAGCATTGCATTGATTGGAAATAAACACCTACCCAAATCCTCTGAGTCAATCTTGCTCCATCCTGATGTGTAATTTTTAAATACAGTGATGAAGGAAGAATGAAAATCAGCATATTGGCAGAAGTAACCCCTGCAAAATTTAAATAAATGAGTTTTGTTAGTTGCCAACAACAGCTAATTCTTATGTTGCTAATTAGCAACATCTTTTTAGTAGTACAAAACCAGGATACTGTACCTACAACTCCGAAAATATCCTTCATGGTTGGGATGAAAATGACTAACAGGTTGATGATAACCAAAAGAACAAAAGTAACCACAACATGACGGCATAGGTCAAATTTTGTTTTTCTAGCCAGCTCAAATAGTGATGAACGCACCTGCAGGAAGAGAGAGAGTTCTCTGTCAGGAATAGTCTGAAAGCCAATTCAAAGCTTCTCATGTTTTTTCTTACTCATTCTTCATGGGACAACAAGCTCCCCATAGAATTGATAGAAATTCTGGGGTCTTTTGTGCAATCCCCTTGAAATAATCCTTGCAACTAGTTTGATATTTCAAAACTGTACGTGTACATGGGTCTGAGGTAGGATATTTCTCTTTACCATGCCTTTTGTGGTTTTCTACACTTAAAAATGAACTTCGCCTCTGAGCCTGCTCCTAGTAAAATCATGTGAAATAAGAGAGGGCCCCTGCAGATTCAATTTAAAATGGATTTAAGACCAAAAGTGATTGATTTATTTCCGGCAGGGAGAACTTTTCCAGAAGTCTGTGTGGGAAAAGACTGATACAAGTTCTTTCTGTAGTGGCAACATCACTGATTCAGGAACTGCTGAACTGTGTTTTTAGAAAAAAATGCACTGTGTACAGACATTACCTATTTCCAAATTGTATAGAGATTATTACTTACAGTGAAAAACAGCACTGGCACTGTGAGTATCACTGCAACAATTACAGCTAAACGCACTGTCAGGATAAGGATGTCATCTTTACTCTGGTACTTGTGAAGCAGATCTGACTGCACATTGTCTATGGAAAAGACAATAAGGTAAGTGTTCTAGCAAACAGGCAATTAATTCACAGAAACCATTGCTTAACAATGGCCTTCTTGAACAACAAGTGATTTATCTGCAGACAAAAGAGTATGGAATGAAATATTCTTGAGTTAAAACAGCATTTTGAACCAAATCCTAATGATCCCATTATCCCAGATTAATCCTTTGGAGGCCTGATTCAAGAAAGCACATGTCTAAGTTTAAGGTAATTTTCACTATAGGAAAGTCAACAGTGAGACATACATGAAGATTTGCTTACATATATAAAAAATAAGTAAAGTGAAAAGAAGCTATTTCCAGTTGGGGTTTTCTAATTGGGTTCTAAAGTGGGCTTTCTTTTTAAAGTTTCAAATGACATAAAAATAACCACATGCACTGCAATGGCTCAATTTAATACAAATGACAAGGCTCAGCTAAATTAATATAAACAGCAAATAAACTTCCAGCAAAAAGCAGCGCCTCTGTTCTTAAATAAGAACAAAGAGTATCTTAGGTCAACTCTCAGCAGGACATTTTGACATTTGTACTCAGATCCTTCTGCAGCTCCTCTGAGGGATGCCCTTCTGTGTTTTTCTCTCAGGCCTGTCATCCCTCCTCAGCAGTGCTTTTAGCTCGGCCCCACGCCAGTCAGCTGCCCCGCATGCACTCCCATTCTGAATGCAGCCAAGACAAATCACTGTGGGTGCCTAATGTGGAGGCCACTGACAATATTTTAACAAGACCTCCTGCAAAAATGTTTCCTTTAAGCTGCGATAAATACTGCAGAGTTGGTCTGCGTGCACCAACCAACAGGAAAAACAAGTTGCTATGAGACCTACGCGTTTGCCTTGCATCTTTAAAATATCTAGTAACAACAACCGAAGGAAGCAGCTGTGCAGCTTACCACAAAAGCACGCTCACTGCCACTTTTTAGAAAAGCTTATGTTTTGCTTTTGTCTGCAAATCTTAGAAAGCTGATAGTAAAACATAACAGCTCTGAAACCAAAGTCTTTAAATGGAACTTGGTGGGCATATGCAGTTTAAATAATCTTTGACGTGGTTAAATCTTGTGCACTTCTGAAGGCAGAGAGAACCGTTCTGCAGCAAAATGCTTGCATTCCCCACAGGAAATCCTTCCAGGGAGAGATCACATGTCAACAGTGTTTAATTCCCACCAGGAGAAAGAAAATGCTTTCCCACCTCCCTGCAGATTAGGAGTGGGATTTTTCAAGCCGAGCACATACACAGCTTCTGTGACACAGAGCTTACTCTGCTCCTGCGAGCACAGGCTGCAGCTTCGCTACCACTCACGGACTGCAGCCAGGTAGGAAGTGAAAGGCAGGGCTTATAGTTGAAGGTCTGTTTTCCTGTCAGCTAGAAATACCGCAGAGCCCAACCACAGTGACCTTTTAGGGGAAAAATACCACCTCTTTTCTGTAAATCTGCAATATAAATATAGTTATAACTGTAACACTTTTGAGAACATAGCAAACAGACAAGTAGCATTGGCGTAAAAAATAAATGGCCAAAATAAAAGTGCTGTTCTTATTCAGGTAAGGGTAGAGGAGAGGGTTAGAAAACTGTAGGTGTACATATGAAAGGTAAGATCTTGTCAGTCTCAAGGGTAAGAAGGATAAAAACGGAAGAACTTTATTTTTCCCTTAGTTTCTTTTTTGCTGTCTCTCAGCACACTGATTCTGCAGCTGTTAATGTTTGTACAAGCCCAGCGGAGCCATACGAAGGCATCCAGCTTCCATCCACATGCTCTCAGTATTCGGGAGCACGAGTATCTGACCTGGGGAGAGGGACACAAGACACACTAGGAAATGACTCCGTCGTTCCCTCTTGGGAGAACTAGAAAGCGGCAGCCCCTACCTCCATGGACTCCAGCCCCTCGCCCCCGCGGGGCACGGGAGATTCCCGGAGGTGAGCTTTATGGATCCGTTTCCTCAGATCCCTGGGGCAATCGCATCAGAATCTCCTCCCTGCCAAAGTGAATGGGTTCATACTGATTTACACCCACTTGCTCCCGGGGCTATTAGTTAGACCTTTAATTTTAATACGTTTGATGCATTTCTACGAAGATGTATGAGATAGCAGCAGCCCAGGTGTTGGATAAGAACAGCTGTTGCTGTTGCCACTTGCAGTATATATACTCTCACTTCCAGCAGTTTTACTGGGAAAATTAGAACAGATGATCTCAAATTATTTTAATGCATACAGACTCAAGGCCTCATAATCAGAATGACATCTTGAGAAAACAAATTACGAGACAGGTACACCTTTGGAAAAAAATGCCAAATTTCATACGAGTTTATTCTCTCTTGAAATATGTGGCTGTCAATGAATGATATCATGAATGAGGAGACTGTAATTAAAAAATTACTTTACATACAGTGAATAAGACTGATGACCTTTGGGTGACTCTGTGGTACAAGACAAGGGTCAATTTTGTAATCTGTCTTGTATGCTCTTAATGGTCCACCATGAACAACCATACTACATTTCAAGATTTCCATTATAATGGGGAATGGGAGTAGCTTCCTTGCAAGAGTGGTATTTTTTCCCACTTTACTTGGCATGGATACAATATAATTTGTTTTGCTTTTTAAAGTGAACTCATATTTATGAAAAGAGACGTGGTTTAAGTCTCAGGCACTGAAATAACCATCCTTCAGCTGCTGAGCTGGGACAACGCTCTGCTCTGCACTTCCCTAGCTGCCTTACCAATTTATTTAACCAAGAGCTGAAGGGATCAAGAGACACAGGGAAAACACTTGGTCCTTTATCTCTACGGTGACAGCATCAGTAAGAAAATCAAAGAGCTATAATGGCTGATTTGATACCCATTTCCCAGAACCTGTTCTCAAATCGGTCTCATTTTATACAGATACGCAGAACCAGTCACATATAAGTTATAACCAATGTGCACAAAATTCAGGTAATGGCCCTGGAACAGAAAACTTAATAGGACCCAGCTAATCCCCAATTCCTTTCAACAAATCCCTTCCTCACATTTTGAATATGCCTTTTGTAAATAATACTTTTACTTGCACTTTTCATCCGCAGAAAGAAGAGAGAGAAGGATTTGTACCTTCATATGAAAATGTGAAGGAAAATTATTCGAAAAAGTATTTCAATATAGTGAACATTTCACGTATATTCCCTTTCTACTTTGATCAGCAAAAGCTGTTTACTTACCATAGAAAGTCAAATAACCAAATATGGCAGTCATAAAGTACATCACAAACATGGCAAAAAATGAGATATTTGAAACCAACTGCATTTTTTTCTGTGAACGGCTGGAGAAAGAAGAAAAAACACATAAAAATGGTTGGACTGTATTTGGATAGCTGTTTAAAAATGTATTCTTTGCATAAACATATTGATTAACTCTGAGAGACTCATGAATGTATTTTCATTTAAAACAGGAATTCTTTCACAGTTGCACAAGGAAGAGAAAGACTAGAGAAATGGACCTTACTCAGGGCTTGAGTCAAGCAGCACCGTGACCATCCTGTGGCTGTTTCCCTAGCCATACCCTTTTAAGCTGAGTGAAAGGTGAAGCAGAGTGGACAGGACAGCCTGTAAATACCTCAGTAATTAAATCAAAGTGCCAAAATAAAGGAAGATTAAAAGTATACACAGAAAAAAAATATTCTGAATGTTTGCAGAAAAACATTTGTAACCCCATGGGTAGAAAATAATGAAAGTATACAGACCACTGCAGACTATTATAAAATGGGTCAAGTATGAACATTTCATTTTTAGATTTTTTTTTCTGAAATATTCATACGGCGGTACCTAACGTTAGCCTTTTAAATGCACACAGGCATGCCACAAATAGACACCTAAGAACCCACCAGAGGAACCTGAAACCAAAATCGCCTGCACCCCAGGGGCTCCCCCAGTCCTCACTACGCTGCCTCCTCCCTGGGGCTCCCCCCGCCGACCCGGCCCCATCTCAGCCCAGCCCGGGGCTGTCAGTTGCTGCCCTGCGATGCTGCCACGGTGCCACCTCCAGCCCCACACTACGAAACTAACGCCAGCCCTGGGAGCAGACCCACACGGAGAGTCCCCATCCCTCAAATGAGTATCTTGACCACTGACACGACTCAGAGACGCCCCAACGAGTACCTGCAAGGCTGGTTGTACAACAGGCTGTACCACTGCTCTCATTTGTAGCCCTAAGTCTTTAGAGCCTTCCTCAGGGGCTGTTCGAGAGCCTGTACATCCCTGACTACAACGCTCTTAGGAAAGCAGCAGGCGGGCTGGTCACCGAAGGGACCATAATGTGCAATTCCCATGCTCAGCCAGTGCACTCGGCAGGCCTGCACGCTGCAAGCAGGTGCTGGTACTGCATGCGGCATCCTCATCGCACCCTTGGAAAGGACACCCTATCTAGGGCCTTTTTCTTACACAAGAAAAGTTACTTGCGATAGGCACATCATGAGGTATCGTTTCCTTTTGCAGCAACGCAGCCCATCCCTAACAGCTCTTAAAATTCACTCTTTACAGACAAAGAACTGGTCAGACTTTTTTTTTCCTATCAGAGCTGTTTTTATTGGAAGCCTGAAAATGTCATAGCGCCGATCAAAATGTCTATCTGGCCAAAGTCCCAGCACAGATACAGTTGGACTGACTAAAGAAACCCTTTGCTGATACAAACCATGTCTCTTACAGGTTTCACCAAGACAGCTGTACTGGTAAAGATGTTTTAGCACAGGCAAGGCTGAGAATAATTTTTCCGGTACTGCAAGAGATTTTTAGTTACGTTGGAACACATGCCAGCAGCTGAAATACATGCCTCGCCTATGCAAAATAATGATCTGCACCACTTGGCTCTCCCAAACTGCTGTGTACTTCCAGAGAAAACTCCCGAAATGTTGCATTATGCTCAACCATCCCCACCACCCCAACAGCACATCTGGGAATACAGATTTCCTAGCTCACAGCCATGCTCCCTGACTTGTTTAGTTTTGTTAAAGCGCATCTCCTCTGAATGGCATGAATGACTCAGAGCACCTCTGCACTAACATTTTCCATGCAAAACAGTTCAAAACAATTAATTGAAAAAAGGAAAAGGCTTACTCTTTAAGTTCGCTGTAGATTGGAAGGACGGATGGGTGGCACACAAATGCAAAAGCAATGGTGGGCAAAGCATACACAGTCTGTTCAAAGAGAATTTCAGGAAAAAAGTTAAGAAGAATACGTATTTCCGCCAGTGGCATAAAGAAATGATCAGTGTTTTTCAACTACCTCAGCTCCCAACCTTCTGGACTCTTCAACTGAACATTGAGAGCCCTATTCAGGGAAGGCAGAAGACCTGTCAATTAGCACGTATTTAACACAACAGAGGGAACAGTGCTCTTTTAATGGGAGGACGAAATCTTCACACTGGTCATGCAAACACAGTTTTGACTCTATCCTCAGACTGCAGTAGTGGATGCCATGTGGCTACTGGTTTTGTTCCCTGGAATGGGTTTCCCTGCCCAGTTACTGCCTTTGTTCCTAACACACAGTCACTTGTAAAAGGGGACACATGTTGGGTCACCACTACACTACTCTGCCTTGGTATGGAGTGGGGTTTGCACCAGCAGTGCTAACACTGAAGTCCTGAAGGCGAAGCCCATATCCAGACTGTAAGAAAAGAGAAGAGGAATGTAGAACTTACAAATAAATGGGTAATTCAAGGTACCACACTCAGTCCCTTCATTTCCCAGGCCAACAAAAGGGCTAGGAGGACTGTGGAGGGAGCATGCTCAGTCCTTGGGGAAAGAGAGAGACCGTTACGTCACTACTAAGCACAGAAGGCCTCTGAGGGGAACCTCACCCACTTCTCAACCAAAAATCCAGTGGGTTTCAGCTGTCAGCATGCAGCCAAACTTTACAAGTGATCTCAGCACTCAAACACTTCCATTCTTCCCAAGAAACTGGTAGGAGCTGAGCTCATATGAAAAACAGGCCCTTGTGTGAGGATAAAATGAGTCAATCCTTGTGTGAGGCTTTCCCCAGCACCCTGAGATTTCCTTGCCTTGCTCACAGGAATCCCACTTCCACAGCAGCAGTTCTGGGATTGACTTACAGGGCACACCTGAGTCCTGTAAGACTCAGAAAACAGACTGGTTGGTCTCCAGTGGCCCTTCCTCACCCAGGCCTGTGCTGCCTTCTCTCTCTCTGTCTCTCTCTCAGCACGCCATTCCTCAACGGGGGAACTGGCTGTCCTGCCACACACCAAAGTTGCTAAAATGGTGGGCAAACAGTTGGCCCTGAGGGTAACTCTCTAGAGTTCAGATCCAGTGTGCCTAATTCAGATGGACTGTGCCGTTTGAAGTGCATCTATTGACTCTGAAGTAAATACTGGTATTTACTTTAGGAGAACAAGATTGCCCTTCAAGGTTAATTATCTAAAATATATCTACACCTAAGCTAATACTGCACACGCCAAGTTGACTAACTGTCAGTCTCTGGGCTGGCGGCTCCCCTCCAACTTAAAAAAAAAGGTCTGCTCAGATTAGTTTCAGTTTCTTGAACTGAAAGCTGGTACAAAAAATACGATTTTTGCACACATATACTATTGATGTGCACTCTGTAAGAACAGAAGCTGCAATACCCCGAGTACCCTGCCCTACTAGATAAGGACACAGCTTAATGAACGCTTCAAACCGGCACAGCTGAAAGAAGCAATCCTACTGCTTCCACAGCTACAGCTGCTTGCTCTCCCGTGCCTTCCTCCCTGTGATGGCATAACTTTTTCTGCAGCTGTGCAGTGATTGAGGAAAGCGTTCAGCTGAAAAGCAACCAAATTTTTGCTGGATTAGCTTTCAACTGTATCTTTTTCCCGATCTAGTTCACCACATAGCTACAGAAACACATACTCTGTCACAAAGAAGTGGTTTGGGTGCAGAAGGACAGAGGGATTCTGGGCTTTGGATGCAAAAACAGCTTACAGTTTCTGCTCAGCTACAGTCTAAAGGCTCAGTTGTAGCATATATAGTAAGAAGCAGCAGGAAGGAAAGTCCCCCAAAGAAAGCGTTTGTTGTCCGGTGGAGCTCAGGCTCACAACCTTAGCCCATCTACCACCAGGGCAGCTCACTCTATCTCAGCTTCCTGGGGGACAGAGAGGCAGAGTAAGACTGCAAGGAATTAAATTCAGCACGGCATTTGCATAAAACTGGGGAAAGAGGCTATTCGTGCATTCGCTTTCAGAGCATGTGTGGAAGGATGACAGAATCGGGCCCTACACGGTACTTTTGATTGATTAAAAACATGGAGTGCGAGTGCATATATTATGTGTATTAAAAATAAGTATCATAAAAAGAAACATACCTTGGAATTAAAGATAACATACTTTGGCTTACACATATGCTCATGTTCTGAGCTATTTGATAGGATAGGTGATGTTGCATTTAGTCCCAGTTCATAACAGGAAATTTGAAACTTCTTGTATATAACCTAGAAGAAGAGCAGAAAACAGCCAATTGCTAAAAGTAATAATAAAAAGCTAATTAAAATTCAAATGCCTGAGAAATTCTGAATATTCTATGAAGCAACTCTAATCCAGCCAACAGAGCAAGCTGAACTTACCACTATGAGAAAAAACACCATGCAGCTTAATGAAAATCCACTGGTATAGCCAAGATACCCTGAAAGAAATTCAAAAGAAAGCTAATCCGTAACTATTTTACTATGCACATCTGTTTTTTCTTCTTCTCTTTATTACTTTATGAAAAGTTTAAATTTATTTAACATGTATTATAAGCATCTGGGCAGCACAAAAGCTTCTCTTGTTGATTTGGGAACTTTTCACTTCACAAAGCTCTTGGCTTTCAAACACATCAGAGCTTTGTTCTGATCGGTTTGACTTACGTATTATTTTCTAATCTTTCTAAAGGTCATCTTTAAGGCAGCTAGACTAATTTTACTTTTGAAAGGAGCTGTGATAATTGAAACAAACTAGAAAATGGGAAACTGCCATTGGAACGTGAACTGAATTCCCTGATACGCAGAAATGTGAAGTTACTACGGGTTAGTTTCTCAAATGAAAGATCACAGCATGAGTTCAGTGCCAAAACTTGTTACATGATTTCAAAAAATACATTGTGTACTTATCAGCATCTCTGTAGACTCAAAATGTGATCCTCTATACACATATAACTTTACAAGTCTAATACCTCCAGTTAACCTGACCACTGAAAATGTTAATGTTTATAGAAAAATCATTAGTTTTTTGCCATCCCACAATTTGTAAACATATTCTTAGAGTTTCCACACAGAATATAGTTACCTTATGAAATAACCACCCTTTTAACTACAAAATTTTTAATCAATTTCCACAATCATATGGATGAAGCTCGTTTATACTGTCCACCCACTGTGACAGTTTAGGCCAACTCCAAGATGCTCAAAACACAGCTATTTCCTAGGCCAGGCAGTTGCTTAGATTACAAGGAGAGCACAAACTTTTAAACTATATTTGAGTTGTCAGTACGACTGTCAGTGGCATGATGTGCTGACTCATTTATTTTATTCCCATAAGGACACTTGCATCTTACCTAAGTTCTTAAGGAGACATAAAGGGAGGATTATACCAAACGTCACAGTGACAACAAGAATCCGCCCATCCACGTACCATGCCCTGGATAAAACATTAAAAAAAAACATGAACACACCTTCAAGGCTCTCTGGCTTCCCTTACACTGAATCAGCCACTCTTTAATTACTACAGTAACAAAACGATCTTTGGTCTTCTTACACTACAAGCTCCTACAGAAGGAAAGATTGGGGCCACATCTGATCTTTGTAGAGTACAGGAGTCATTAAGCATCCAGTTTGTAAAACACATCACAGTTTTGACTCAGATACAGCAGATTTTCATAGACACTAGACAAAATATTATTCTGTGACTGAGATCAGTGGCTGGGGCTGCAGGGTGGAGCAATATCTACTGCAACCTGATATAAGACACCCTGCCAGGATGTGAGACGATCATGAAACAGACGGCCCACTGCTGTCTTGGTTGCTGAACCGCCCAGGCACATGCCTGAGCTGCAAACCAGACTGCTGCGGGCTGGCATGTGCTACCCAGCCACAGGCTACATCTTCTAGCAAAGGGCTTCAAACCTCGTCCTGCTGGAAAACAGCAAAGGGGAAAATGGACAGCACTAGTGAATGTTCTGTTGATGTATTTTTACTGCCCTGTCCAAGTTAATACAAAAACCTGAGGAATGGGATTTCTATTTTTTTCTGTTGCATGACAACACATGATATAATCCAGTGCAGAGGACATTTAATACTACAAAGAAATACCGCTCCTCTGTTAAAGAAGCTGGTAAATGTCAAAGGGTGATAAGTGGCAGAAATCTAAGTATAATATTCTGCTATTGTCAGGTATTAGTATTGAAAAATTTTATACTGTGGACTGTGCTTTAGGGGCAAAATCCTGTAAGATACTAAGAATGTAGGGAAATATGTAATATCTTAAACTCATGTTGTTTCCCATGGGTGCTGAATATGTTCAGTATCTTCAAGTGTTGCCTAGCACTGTACAAGATTGGATCCTGTGATAAGAATTTTTATAAATCCTAATTCTAAAGCAAAATCTGGTGTTCACAGGCAGTGACTACTGATGACTTGAACTTTCATTTCCCTTCCCTCCTTCTTTCTTTCCCAAGGTTGTCTTATTTTCTGTTAACCCATTGAGATACTCCTGTGAAAATCTGTGGACAAGCAGAGAGAACATCCAATACTCAAGAGCTTTTATAAACATATGCGTAACCTTATCTACACAAAGTAAAATTCTAAAATCAAATCACCAAAATGAACTAAACTTACGAAAAAGATTCTTCTTTTCCCATTAGAAACTTTATGGCAGAAGGCAACTCATTTTTGACTATGAAGAGATAGCTCAACATTGCTGGAGGAAGAAGAAAGTCGTTTTAGAAAATGGACAAGATATTTTGTGGAATACACACAGAAAAGCACCCTGAACATGGGGAATCATGTCAGCTTCTGATGATGTAAGACATAGAACTGTAACTGACTGTAAACTACTGATCATTCAGTAATATGCCATTTTTAAAAGACTGAATGCAAAATTGTAGCTACAGTCATATGAAGGAGCTTGAAGATCCTAAGACACCACTGAGACGATGAGGAACCTGACTGGTTGGTAACCATAAATGAATCCACTATTAAGATATCCCTGGGTTTTGCCTTTTTTTTTTTTGCATACGCTTCATCTCCTTTACCTCCAACATTCTGAAGAGACGTAGATCCAAAAACAATCATTTTTCCTGGAGTACCAAAGACCTGCTCACCAAGCTTTTCATACACCATGCAGCCTGTGTTAAAAGAAATGGGGAGACGGATAATTCATATGTCAATAAAAGCTGTTGAAACAAAAAAACGGTGATTCCTTTTTACCTAACCATTCATCTGTGCAATTATATCTTCCCTTTGCAAATAAATAGAGCTTCCTTTCTTAACTAGTAGGGCTCAAACTTATATGGGAATGTTTTCTTGACCTCTATAAATGTTATATTTAGCTAGCAATCATTTTTGAAATTGAAGCTCTTAAGGAGGCTATTATGCCCCTTTAATGAATCCATCTCTACCACTTGTGACATTTAAAGTCCTGGTATTCCCATTCTGGCATATTAGGTTTGCACTCTCAAGGACAGTGAGGTAGAAAGCCTTCTCTCCAGACAAAATTCAGCACTGCAGGATCCACAATTCAACATTGGCATCCAAGCTAGAAAGACACAGTAGCGCAATGCTGTAATTTTGCTTGGTTTAACTAAACAGACTAAATGAAGGCAGCCACTGGTTTATGTGCTGATTTACAATTTTTAATGATGAAGCACTAAATTCTGAATTCTCAGCATGCTATGGTTTTGGTAAAAGCAGGGCAAGGTGTAAATTATAACTAAAACTTCATTTCTAAAATTTGTCAAGCTTGAGAGGCTCCTCTAATAATTACATTGTGTTTCCGTTAAATGTTTTTTCATCAGCTGTGGTTCAGGCTGAGAAAAAAGATTGAACATTGTGAAGATGGCGAGATACACAAGAAGACAAAGAGAAATATTGCAGATGTTACATTCAACAGACTATTTTAAAAATTTATCTCATTGTTTGGATTTCCCTACACCTCCTTATAGCTGACATTTCTTCTTTGGAACTTGTATAAACAGTAAGTTTGAGCTTAAATGTAATGCCATCTCCAGCAGCATAGAAACCAGGGCTTAGATTCTGAGAATTAACAGAGCACAAATGTGTGCACAATTAGGCATGCACGTAATTGAAATAGGCAGTTGCTGTCATTATACACACCGTAACAGTAAGTCATGTATGTCCAAATTAAATATTTAAATATGACAATGTTCTTACGCACAGATAATTTTCAAAATCTGGCTTCAGAGATTATTCCCTAAGGAAAGAGACTGCTGGACTTCAGAATACGAAATCATTTAACACTGTATAGATAATCTCTAATTTCTGTGTTTAGAAATATATTTTGCTTAGAGATATACTTCTCTTTGTAGAGAAACTGTTTCCTTTTACTTTCTTCCAGGAAAGCTCCTACTACACCATCAAGGCTACCAGGAATTTCACCACTAGCAATTAATGACAAAATGCATTTCCAAGTAAGCTTCACTATAAACAAAGATTCACTATAATTCATTTGAATTTGGTTTTGTAACACAAAGAAACTATTAGAGATGTTCCTTTTATCTCTCTGAAAGTGGAATTTCACTACAGCAGAATTCACTCCTTTTCAAACATTTTTCTCTTCATAGTGATGGTTAGATGCTGCTCTCCATTGCTATGGCATAAATTCCTTTTAATTCTGGGCTTCTAACCAAAAAGTGTTAGGTCTTTCTGTTATGTCAGCAAAGTGACAGAAACTTATCTTTCACAAAGCCCTTGGCCTTATTCTGACTACTTTTCACCTCTTGTTCTTTACAACTGTACTGAAATAGTATAATAATGCCTTAAATTACCTGTTTCCTTTGAACACATCAACAGGAGATATATTGAATAAATAGACAACAACGTCACTGAAACCAAAAGCAGCCTACAAAAGAATGAAAAATACAGCTTACTGTAAGAGCTGAGGTATAACATTGCAATGCTTTACACGTCAGGTCAGATTCTTATTCACGCTGAAACAGTTTTTATACTCTTCTGACAATGCAGAGAGCCCTAAAAATAAATGTGATTTACATGCTGTTTACAGTTTCAGTACATCACACCGGACATATAAAGCCCTGTACGCACAAGAATTCAAACAAGTACAACTTGCTTCGGAGAACTGGTGTCTGCACCCTCTTGGTGACTTATAAGATGTCCTGTTACATAAGAGCTAAGATTTACTCGGAGCAAGGATGAGCTGTATATGTTCCTCACCACCCCGTCCAAAGCTTTCTTCTGGAAGCTGAGTAAAAAATTTCAGAGGAAAGTCATCCATTTAAGGACTTCCAAGCCAAAGGGAAGCATCTTTTCCCACGCCATGTTCCATACGTTGCCAAGGGGGTATAGGAACGGCTTTTCTCATGCTTCCCAGGGCCTGTCAACGGCAGGAGAGGAGGGAGGCTAGGACGCTGCCCAGGGTCGCCCTGCTCTGCGTGCAAACGCGACTCCCTTCGCCGACACGGCTAATGCAGTTTGGCTGGATGAAAAACAAGATGTGGTCTCTCCAGCGTTTATCCTGGCAACGTTACTGGCCCTATCTTCACGCTGAGTGATGCCCAGAGTTGTGGCCTCTGCGTATGCCAGCGGTGGAGCCGTTATCTCCTCTCTCACCTTGCCCCAAGACCTGCCAACACCCGTTTCTCTCAGGAGCAAAAGCAGAAACTGAAGGCTCACATCCCGCCCAGGCAGGGACTGATGCTCCCCAACTGGTGTCACTCTCTGTTCTGTCGTGATCCGTAATTTGACTTCACGCACAGAAGAATTACAGGAAGCAATGACCAAACTGTTTGTGTAGGGAACTTGCTGGCACATATAATAGTTAGTCAGCGCTAGGGGCTAAGTGCATAAAAACACGTTTGCTCATTGCTCTAGGACTCTAAGCCAAGCACCATGTGTGCCTTTCTCTGCAACACCCTGACACACGAAGACTTGATGATGTTTTCACGATGTGTGTGAAGGGCGCTCAGACAATCCGCTGGCAACTCCTCTCTTTATTATGACAACTGCCCTCAGGACATCAAGCAAAACAAACCTAAAATTTAACAGAAAACAAACGGCTGCCATAGATGGGCAGCAACATGTCTTTTTCATAGTAATGCACAGAAAGAGCAGGGTAAGGGGCTTCCCCCTCCCTTTCTTTAGAAATATTTTAGGGCGAAGTAATGACCCAAAGGTTTCTTGGGGCCAAAGCAGCGGCGGAAACGTAAAGAGGGGATATAAGGAACTACTCTTTTGACAGCAGAGAAGGATGGTTGACAGCGACGCTGCACTTCGCACAGCCCAAAGGGCGTTTCTGGAGGTGGAGGTGGAGAAGGGAGAGGAGACAGCACAGGATGAGCTCACTCCGCTCCATTTTCGAGGCTCGGCTGAGCCCCACTCCTGTGCCCCCTGCAGACCGACTGCGCCCCTGTCTGCAGCGTGGGGCTCGGTGCTCACAGCCACTGCTGCTCGCCCGGCCGACTGAGTCACTCCCGGCCCCGAACAGCTCTGGCTCTACGAGCCAGAATCAAGACTATTTTAATATTAAAAGCTCCTGTTTTTCAGGCACTGAGCTCATGGAGGCTTTGCAGTGGTAAAAATAACACTTCCAAGCAGCCAGGTATTTATCTGATCTGTTGTCTTTACCTCCCCATAGGACGCTTACAGAGACACTTGGTATTTTCATTAACGCTGTATGAAAAACTTGTTTGTGTTAGGGCCGTGGTACGGACAAGGATATTCACGCCAGAACCGCCCCTTGGAAGGGACTGAAAATGTCCATGCCACTCACTCCGCACAAATTCAAAACAGAAGCAGGGGAGCTTGGCCTGGAGTCTCAAGAGCACTCCCCTTTTTATTTTGCCTACTTTTAAAGAAGTGCTGGCAGCTACACAAGAAACCAGCACATGCAAAATTCACCTCCCCCTACAAATTCAGAATAAACAGTTTAGGGCACGGGGTTGATATAGCGCTAGGAAGAACAAACTGTTCCTGCAGCGCCAGTGCTGCTTGCTCACAGCTGCCACCTTACCAAGTGAGCTGAAATACGTACTGTCCCCGGCCCGCTGTGGCGTCCCAGGCTTTGTGACCAGAAGACCTGTGAAGCTCGTGCAGTCACCTGCCTTACTGCACGAGACAGCGCTGGGCCCCCATGAGGAAGGGGCTACAGCAGAGCATGGCAGAGTGGCCTTGCACGGCTGCAGTATCCACCTGTGCGGCCTCCCAGAGGGTGCCACTAACACGCAGGGCAGGGCAGGGATATCCAAACTCACATGCAGCTGGCTGTAATCTCATACTATACCTCATGGAACAAGCCCTGTGTCTCAGCAGAGTTTTTTAGATCATCGCAGAATCACAGAATGGTCTAGTCCAACCCCCCTGCTCAAGCAGGGCCACCTAGAGCAAGCTGCCCAGGACCCTGTCCAGGCGGCTTTTGACTAGCTCCAAGGATGGAGACTCCACAACCTCTCTGAGCAGCCTGTGCCAGTACTCAGTCACCCTCACAGCAAAGGAGTTGTTCCATAGCTTCAGCTGGACCTTCCTGTGTTTCAGTTTGTGCCTGTTGCCTCTCATCCCTGTCACTGGGCACCACTGAGGAGAGTCTGGTCCCAAAAGATCCCCCTCAGCCTTCTCTCCTCCAGCCTTAACAGTCCCAGCTCTCTCAGCCTTTCCTCATATGAGAGATACTCCAATCCCTTAATCATCTTAGTAGCCCTTTGCTGGAGTGGTGGTTTCGTCGAGCGCTGCATCATGTGAGGTGCTAGACTAAATGTAGGTCAAAGGCACCTTGCATTTATCCGGTCCCTATGCCTCTGCAGTGCCATCCAACACAGCAGTCCTGGGGCTCCACAGTGGCACCACAGGCAGAGGGAGCTTAGCTATCGGGAGTGCTCCTGTCACCTGCAGGTGGCTTGGTCCAGCTGGAGCCTTTTGTGCCATCTTTCTGCAGCAAGGTTTTCTCCCCTTCTGCACAGAGGAAATGATGCTTTCCTTTGGCTAGGGCTGTAGTTATTAACAATATTAGGATTAAATTTTTCTGAGTTTCTGAGAATATTCATTGTCATGGTTATTTTGCATGTCCTGTGCCAAGAATATAGGATCTGAACTGATCCACAGCCATGGCAGTGTACGCTTCAGACTGCAGCAGTTCTAAAGTTGTGAGAGTAGAAATCAAGCTGCAACTGCTTTGTTAGTGCTTAAAATGCTCCTTTAATTTTTCCACCTCTATTTTCTACTTTCCAAAGATGGTGCATGCCAATACTGGCAGACAGACTACATGGACAAAGCCACCTTGAAACGCTCCAGAATTCTGTAATTTAACAGCAACAAATGTAAGTGCTTTCTCACATGCAAAAAGCAATTAAATTATTGCTAGGACTCTAATCACTTGTAAAGCAGAAATGGTTCTAAGATCTACCTTGTGATAGAGACAGCAGAACTATACATTTATTGGAAAAATGCACTGAATCAAAGTGTGGGAAAAACATAATAATCCTGATGGACTAGATTTAATTCTGACACTATTGCATGATAAAAGATTATTTAAAGCAGTTCAATTTTCAGGCATAACTACAGACACCACATGCAAAGATCCTGCCTAGGCTACAGAGGTGAAATCCCTGCCAGCCTGGTCAGTTAGTTCCTGCTAGCTTCCTTACATTTGATCTCAGTAGGCGGATCTAGTTCAAGGCCAACAGCTCTAAAGGCGTTATAAAGCTAACAAAACCAGTTGTCCACTCTTAAATCCACACAGTTAACTCTGTAGAGAATAATGCTGTTATTTTCTGTATAACATCCCTATAAAACATTCAGCTTTGGCAGTTTTTGGTAAAATTTGCTGGTACGGAGCTACACACACGCTACTCGCGCTAGGAGAAGCCCAGTCACTATCACAGACATGTAGAAGTTTTCTGGTGTTCAGAATCACTGGTTTGACCTACTTCACTTAAAGAAACCCTGCCCTTTCACATCCTTTAAAGCAAACACATTTCACTGAAACTCTCATGAAAATCTGTGTGTTTGCTGAAAGAAAGAGAAGAAGACAGGATTATTTATAGGAAACTAAAGCAGTAAGGAGAAATTGTGGGTGCAGTAGGATGACCTTTTGTGAAGCACATGTAAAAATTATCTCTTCTTAGCTGAGACACTATTATCTCATTTCAGAAGAGGTAATAACAAACCTGAGGTAATTCTTTTTGGTTACAGCAGTTTTTGCAAAAACACCAGACTGTGCTCTCAGAGGTCTGCTTATTAGAACATGGGTGGCATATCACTTGCAGGTTAGACTACTGTCAAAAAAATACCCAGCAAAAACGGAGTAAGTTCAGTCCCTCTTTATAAGAAAGAATAAATTAAAATTGGGCTGTGTAAATTAGAACCCATCCACTTTATAGCCTACCTTAGTTACAACACAATTATGACACTGCACATTCCTAAGGTAGGTGGATTAATTCCTTGGATTATTCCCAGATTTTACCCAGTCACAGTGAATTATATAGTAGCAGCATGGATGTTGCTACCCTGGCACAAAACCCCGGCTCTACATACTGCTTTGGCTATCTACTCTGTAACATACAGAGCTTCCATTAAATATTTCCCAAAAATCTAACAAACAGCAAAGCCCTAGATTTTTTAGATTTTTCATTCAAGAAATGACACTTCTTTAGAATTATCTGTAAATGCTGAACAGTTCTCAAATATTGTAAGTTATTATATTTCTTCCCTCAATGAACACGTATTACTGGAATCTGTGCACAATTCCCAACTGATTTCTTAACAATCACTTTTCACAATGAAATGTCTCATACTGCAGTCCAAAATAACACAGTATTCTGTGTCTTAGTCATTCCTTGGCACGGTTTCATTTTTAAACTATAAAATTCTCCTTTACAAAATGCCTTTTTTTGGTGGAGTTGGGTACTCTGCCTCAAATCCTTTTTCACACTAAAATCTTGGCTATATTTGTGTTGGCTTCTAAGGACTTTCACATAACAAACTGAAGAAACTCTGGGAGTGAGATGGAAATATAATATGTAACATATAAATGAGTATAAATACTCTTTTCTCTTGATAAAAAAGGTAGTTATTGTACCGTGCATGATGAAAGCTCTAGAGCTCCTGTAACACAAATAAGAAGCAGGTACTATCACATTGCAACTATCACTACTGAATAAATTCGCTATTTCTAATATATATGTAGTTTGTAGACCATGGGTAAAATCCTGGCTAGGCTAAGTCAGTAGTAAATAACATGAACTTAATTTGCTCCAGAACTACAATTAGTGTCTTTTCTTTCACAATTTTGAATAAAAAATATATCTGAAATTTGTAACTAACATTTTTAAACTTGATTGCTACACTTGAGTATTTGAGTCCATCTTTAGATACCTAAACAACTGACCTATCCATCAGTACTTGGAAATCCAAGCTATTCATACAGGTTGGTTACACCAAAGGAAAAAAGCACTTCGCATTTTAAATGCGAACCCCACCTTGCTTGCAGTGCACATGTTCCTTGAACACAATGAAATTGCACAGAGACCTGCTACTTCGCACATAGATACTTACAAAAAAAGGAGAATTCCCGTGTTGGCCAATGCAAAGGCGAGGCCTAAAATTCCACTGCCCATAATAGCATTGCTGAGATTAAAGACAGACATTCCCAGTGAAGTAGTTCCTGGAATCTGGAGAAATGAAAGATATACATGTAAGTAACAGTTTGAAACACAGCAGAGAAATGCACCTATACTTTAAACTGCAATATTTCTGATCTATCAAATGTAAGTAGCTACTTCTATGGAAACAAATCAATAAAAAAGTGCAAGGTTTGAAAGAGAAAAGGTGTGGCTAAACTTTCTCACAGCTACATTCTGATCACTGTTTATAGATTGTGTAAATTGACATAAATGGTATAGGCCATTATATATAGGCCTATATACATAGGCCAAATATATAACTCACAACACACTTTCAGTTTGAAAATCCATCTTTCACTACGTTTGTGAAACATCTCAGGCACAATTTATACATTGTAAAGCCATAAGAAACCACCATGACCTCCTGCCTAACAAAGGCAAGAGGACTTCCCTTGTCTAAACTGGACCAAAATGCCTGGTTTTTTGTGTGTTTTTGTTTTTTAAGTGCTGAGCATGAGCAGTTCCTACTGGAACTTGAATTTCAGCTATAATTGTGTGTGCTCAGCACTTCTGAAGACCACATCTAAAGGCCACACATATGCACAATATGTAGTTCATTTTGACAGAGAAAAGAACAGCAAGAGGCACTTACGTATTCATCACATTTCTTTTTTTCCAGGTGGCTGTTTGTAAGACTTCTTCTGCTTTCTCGATCCGAAATAAACTTGCTGAAAGAAGTCAAAGGATTTACTTCCAGCAGGAGTGTTTATAAAATGCAAACACATTAATTCTATGAGCATCATGTGATTACAAAACATGCAATGTATAAAAGCTGGATGAGAAAAGAGGTCAAACTCATAACTACGAACGAGCCAGATTATGCTTCACTTACACTGGCATACACTGGGCATCAATAAAGGTAACACTAGCACAAGATCAGAATGAGTGTATACAGAGTGGTATTTCAGGTGATTTAGTAATGAAAAAGCACCGATTTTGTGGACAGGAAGACGACAAATTTGCACAGACGTTAACAGGGCCCTGTTAATGGACTTCTCCAGGTACCCTGCCGAGGTGTGGCCACCACCGGACCTTAGCTACAAAGCTGGCTCCCGGCCACACCATTTGTCTTCTCTGCGTGCTGCAGTCCTCACCAGCCATTGAGCCTCATGGCATCCAACATCAGGATAAGCCTGTGGGAAAGGGGCTGTGGCACCTGGGTACTGAAACCCTCCGGTGCCACCTCCGAGTCAGTGGGGCTGGAGTTAAAAGGAGGAGGAAGTGGGAAGCCACCACTGCCCGGGGCTGTCCTGAGCTCAACGACAGGCTCTGTCAACACACTGGAAGCTCTGGACTACCGCATTTTCATTACAGGGTCTTTGAAAATCCAAGTATTAAATTCACCAGACTGCAGAATCAAACACTTCTGTGCTGGGGAGCACAGAGTAAAGAGCTTTTCTTTCTCTGCACCTGCTACTTGTGCTTTGTCCTTGAGACGTACCCATCAGGAACTTGCTGTCGCCAGAGCAAGATTTGCCTCCTGCCTTTGTGTTTCCACATCCTTGGCATTTATGACACTTCTGATCTGGGTTTGCTGTTATTTTCTCCCAGATCCTGTCTTCAACGAATGTTTTAGTTTGCCTATAGCGTTCTCTTGACTTTTCAGCTTTTGAAGACTTACGCAAAAACAAGTCCCTGGCATCTCTGTTACTTTACAGATGGTTCTTAGGCTCTGGCTATTGCATCAGCCACTCTGTGTGCTGCCTTCCTTACCAGCGGCTGTCACCAAGTTTCAGAGACCCTTTTTGCTGCAGGTAAATTAAGGTGGCTCTTCTTAAATGAAAACAAACAATAAACTAGACACTGTGGTTTGTTCTATGTAAAGAACAGCCCTGCTAGCCACTTCCCACAGCTGGGACTGTCTCCTGGCGAGGGACAGACAGTTCACACTCTGACTCAGACTATGTTTTACTTCAATGCAGCCAAAGGTATTTAGGTTGGTAATAAGACACTGAATTCATAAATATAAAGCTCTATCGAACTTCCTTAACATCCTGGTTGTGCCCTAATTACTAGCAAAAGATGATGAGAACATGGTTTCTAAGCATACACCAAAAGGATAGAGCTGTAATCCTACTGATTCAGTTTCCACAGCTGACACACTGGGCCCCGCATCTTTAATTTTTTTCGTGAAGTACCTTGTGCTCAGTCTTTAGATACAAAGGTAAACATCCTTAATAGAAAAATGTCTTTAAAAGTCTGACCTTTCTCTACTATGTACTTCCATTTGGAGTTTATCCCTTATATTTGGCAATATCTGTCAAAAAGTATTTCGCATTACTGCTGCTTTTGTTGTAAATTTGACTCCTACCCATCAGTCTGCTTTGATTGTCTTTATATAGACAACAACCAGCTATAGGTTCCTCCTATATTTTTTAAATTATTAACTTCAGAAATTAATTTGCTGCAATATACAGACACCATGCCAGGTTTAGCAGTCCTAAACAAGTTGGAATAGTTGACCGAACCTCCTCCACTGTCATAAAAAGTGAAAAGGAACCATTCCTATGGTAGATTGATCCAAAATTAACTTTCTGAAGTTCACCGCGTAGGTATCTTACCCTCATGGAATAAAATCTCAAACTGGTCTTCTATAGATTCAGAGCTTGCATATTTTCTTTTCATGTCTGTTTAAAGCTCATCTCTTGAATATAGGCAGCTGAGTGTGAACAGTTTGGAAAAGACATTCCAGCTCTCTCATGAAATACCCTGCAGGCAATTTTACAGTCAGGAGCAAAGAGAAGAGTTTTGTCTCCTATCGATTTTGAAGTGCTGCTGGGAACATCTGCGGACTTTGCCTTCTTCTGTCATTTATGGAGATCCTGTGTCATTTTAGATTTTGTCAATTATGACAGAAGCAACTAGTCTGTTCCCCTCCTCCACTTTCTGCTCATTCCTAGTTATTTAGCCCCTGTTTAATAATTACAGAAATAATAATTTTGTAGATATTATTGCTGCTTGGTACAGAAGTTCAATGAAAATTATTGGTAAAGAGTAAATGATAAAGACAATACTTGAATCATAATGCTCAAATATGAAGGTCCCTTGGAATTCTGTATTAAAATATTTTTGAGGGAAAAAATTGCTTCTCCAGAATCAGTATTTTCTGTGGCAACAATTCATTTCTTTCTGGATTGGACTTGAGAAAAGCTAATCTGATTTCATAAACTGATCTAGAGTACTGTTTTCAATTAGTCCTACATTAAACTTGATTGATTGGACTTGCTGTGCAGCCTCTCTTCTCCTATTATAAAGCTGGGCTCCTCACCCCTTCCACATTTACCATGTCACACTGCTGATTTTTCTCGATTTATGCTATGTGATGCAGACTGCAAGACAAAGTCAGACAAGGGACTGTGGCTTGTATGTGTGCACAGGGCCACCAGCCTTTCAAATCGCAACTTCTATGAGGGACATATCAATGGGTGTAGCTTTTTTACAAAGTGTGTCCCAGCCACAGGACTGCTTGTCCAGAAAGCTTAGCAGCAATGCAGTTGTGGGGTGCATAGGTGTCCGCCTGGTCTTGAGGCTGCACTCCAGCTGTGGCTGCATTCATTATTGCAGTCAACATAACCTGCAAGCCCAGACGAGAAGGTTGCCTTAGGACCACCCTCAGAAGGTGGTACAGGCATGCTGTATGACACCATAAGTTTTTTTATAAGTGGAATGTATTACTGAACTTAAAAAAAAAAAAAATAGGGGGAAGGTAGTCCAGTGAATTTGACAAAAAAAAAAATTTCCCCAAGATTTTGCTTTTTATGAACATTTAACTTTTTTCATTTCAGGGTGCTGTTCTCCTACAATATGAAAGGGAACATACGTTGGAATACTGGAACTTCTAGTTAAACCATGACAGGCATCTGCTCTGTTTAACTGATGTCCTCAGAAACTGGACTATTCACTGTCACAGAATGTTGTATATGTGATCTTTGTAAAAATGACAGGAATTAAGTGAATTGATTATTTGCTCCAGATTCTCTCAACCCTCACAAGGACTAGAGGCCACTCTGAGAGGTGCTGTAGAAATGCACAATAGGATGGTCCATGTCATTAAAGCTTTGTGACTCCCTGACAAGCACGAAATCCCTTTGTGCTGTTGTTGTCTTCATTGCAAACAGTTTATTCATCCTTGAAAGACATAACCTGTTCTTGTGTATTTCTGTGTCTAGTTGTGCTTCACATATCACAGCTGAGTATGAACAGTTTATACCAAACTTCTCAGATATGTTTATAAAAGAATATCCTGGCCAAAAATAATCAGCTCATCTTTGTGATGAATCCATCTTCATATTTGGCTTACAGAGAATCTGTTAATCTAATTCTTCCTTTTGTTTTGTTTAGTGCAAGGTAGAAAATTAGTCTTATTAGCAAAGTGGCTTTAAAAGGACCATGTTTAACTATGGTTTCAAAATTAAATTTATTAAAGGACTTATATGAGAAATGTCTCATAAAGGTGCTATCCGACTTAACCATTTTGGTTAAGCAGAGCTAAAACCATTTAACTATGTCAGATATACTTAAACATAATTAACTTAAAGTAATATTTGACAATGCCTTAAGCATTTGTTAGGGAAAACTAGTTTTGCCAAGATGACAGACCTCTCTCCTTAGGCATCTTCCTAAACTGAGCTGTAGCTTGAGCAACGGTAAAGATTTCCAAGGCAAGCACGAACAAGAAATGCAAAAGAAATTTTGGTCTGGCTTATGCTGGGAAACTTCTACTACATCTGGGATTACCTATGAACAACCTTGTTAGCCGAGAAGGACTGCTGATAATCTACCAGCAGCTGTAAACCAAGACAAACATTGAGTGTCACGCTAGCCACTTGCTGAGAGTTTAATCACTGTTATAGGTACAAATTTGTTGATGACCAGCTGAATGGATTTTGTCCTGTTAAACAAAGCAGTAGGTCATCTAAACACAGGTTTACAGTCACATTCAGAGATGGCAAAGTTTCATACCCAGGATACCTGGTAAACAGCACACCAAGAAGGGGATGTCTGGATTTGATGCAAGTTTCTCCTTCACTTCCAGAAGAAATTTAACATTTTCACATACAAAGAAAACCTCTTCCCAACACAACCCCCCCAAACCAACACTCCCTCCCAGCGGTATATATAACTACATATTTAGGCCCACATTCAGGCTGGAAATCCAAAGGAAACTAGAGATTTTTTTTCCCCCAAGATCAAGAAATGTTTGGGATTTAAGCACAGGCCTGGAAATAGCTCCTCACTAGTATATCTTCCCCAAAAGACCCTTAAACCCTCTGATTTGCATTGAATAAGGTAAGCTATGTACTGGGAAAAGAAACAGGTTTAAAATGAAATGCAGAGTGCAAAATCAAACAAGTTGAAACAACTAAAAAAAGATAGCTGAAAATTACAGATCTAATCTAAAGCTCAAGTGAAATCAACAAAAAAAGTCCCACTGGTTTTAATGGACTGGTGGAGTTTCACATAGCCTTACACCATATGTCAGACAGCACGAAAAATGCTCTTTCGTGCACCGATTAATCTCTTATTCCTCAGAGACAGGACATTTGCCAAAATATTTCCAGGAAGACAGTAACTGTATCCTTTGAGGTGGCTTTTGGGCAGGGGAGCAGAAAAGGGTCTACCTGTCTGCTCGTTGCCCTTGTGGGCACTGAGGCACTCGCGCACGCTGGTTGAGGGCTTGCTTGGGCGCGAAGGGTCCTTCGGCCCCGACTCCAGTGGAAGCCCATGGGGCTGTGCTGGCGCCCGCGTGATGCTGCCCAGGCAGTCCACAGCTGGTAAGGACAGCCTCGAAACTCTTGTTTTTAAGATGGAGAGCAACATGAACACATCGGATGTGTAGGGCAAAATACTACTATATAGTAGGCATGAGTAAATAGCTATCCAGTGAGCAGCCCAGCAGACAGATGATAGATGACCTTACTGGGCTACTTCTATAACGAAACAATACTTTGTGAAGGAGAAGAATCACCCATACAGGAATGGAAACTGGGGAATGCTTTTGCCTCCCCTAAGAGCCAGAGAAGTAATTAGAAATCCTGTCGAAGTTTCTGACACTCTTCCCTCACCCACTTTTCTTCTTTCCTTTGCAGGCAGTCTACTTGGACATCTCCGTGCTTACCATGCGCTAACTCCTCAAAGCACACCTTGACTGTCAATAATCTAGCATACATGGCGCTCTCTTTCCTTACCCTCCATAAACATTCACCAAAAAATGAAGCACTAACAAGGTTTTTCCCGTAACAGTTACTTGTGGCACAAGCCAAAGAGTTCCCAAAGCACAGCCAGCCCAGCACAGCTTCTCCTTCACCTAGCAGGGGTATAAGTCCTCCACCGGCTCAGGGAGTGTGCTTACCGTTATTGCTTCCTAAACTCCTTGCCTTATGCAGTGAACCAGTAGGAAAGCCAGCAGGTTCATACTGGAACTATTTTCTTTTGGCAAAGTTGGAGGGTGTTTTTGTGTTTTTTTTTGTTTTGTTTTTGTTTTTTTTTAAATACAGAAGTGGTTTGTGTTTCGTTTTGGCACTTTCCATCAAAGAAGTTGCATCAGAAAATTCCTGATCAGTTCTAATCTTCATCAGTGCAGCTGCAGTGCGGTCACGTTACTAATTCTCGCAGCTGGTAACTGCCCCAGGACTTCCCCTTAGCAGAGCGTGACCTGCCTGGCAGTGCAGGGCCCAGGAACGCCTGGCAGCATCCGGCCGCTCGGCTCCTGCCGCAGAGCTGCACCCTTCCTTGTGAAAAAACAGCTGAGAACTGCATTTTTACACTAGAACCTGAGTTTCACTGAGTAGCCAGAAGCCTCCCGCAAGCTGCTGCCAAAAGAAAGAAAGGGCAAGAGAAAAGGGTAGGTTCAAGTTTTTAAAGATCATAAACACTGGCAGTAGCAGTCCAGCAGCGCTGCAGTAAACAAACAGGATTGTGTGTGGGCACTGGGTTCCTTACTAGCGCAAGTACCTGGATCCCCAAGCAGAAACCTTGATACTCCACCTTTGTTTGCAATATTTGAACAGGAAGGTTGATAGAAAAACAGCTTCTTGTTTTATAGGTCGCAAAACAAACGCTGAGCATCAGCAGATCTTTGCTATAAACATAACACAGTTTGACACCTGTTGGACACTGGTACCTGACAGAAAGGCCCAGAAGAACTGCTGTAATGTGAATGATGTTGTTCTTTTTAAAATCAATTAAAGTTTATAGAAGGAGAAAGAAAGTCAACGGTCTAATAATTTAAAAGGACGTACTGATTTTTACTGACATTGATAAATAGCAGTATCTTTGAAACGTGACCTCAGGTAGGCAAAGCCTCTGCTTCCCCAGCTTCCTGCTGTCGCTGTCTCGGGGAGCAATGGCTGCAGCACAGGTTGTCCTGCTGGCTTGCAAACGTGGACCAGAACAACTTTTCCTGCCAACAACGTGAGCTGTAAATTGCCAGAAGCTTGCAATACGTGGCTGTGGCCAGGCAGGTTAAAACCGTAATATCAGAGGTCAAAGGTCAACAAAATGATTTGCCCCAAATTATTCTGTTGGTCTAATTGTATCTATTATTATTACTTCCTTGCTGTGTGTAAGCAGACATTTCAAAATGTTGGCTTTTTGCTACATTATATGTTTGTGCATTTTATTAGACTAATTTGAAAGATTCAAAAAGATGAATAAATTGCCACTCTGTTTGCTTTATCTGCTGTTGCAGCCTATGCCCAACAGATGTCACATATGAAATTCAAATTACATCTTCAAATGGAGCATGACTTGGTAATGAATAATTCAAGACATATACTGAAAATTAGAATGCTGTTTTTAAACAGTGTTTCTTAGCACAGGCAGCATCAGTGGAAAAATACTCACCTATTTATCTGACCATTTTCCACTTCTGTGAAATCATTTGAATCATTGCTGATGTTATCATCTTCAGGGAGAGTCATATTCTGCAATTCAGTCAGTTCTAATCCAGCTTTGAAAGGCATCCTGGGTGAGGAACTGTTTATATCCAAGTGTCTATCCAAATATTAGTGTTTGGTTGGTATCTTGCAAGTAAACTGCAGCCACAGTGTGAGCAATCTGAATAAAACACAAGAAAAAAACCCAAGATGTATGCCATCCATAGTAGGCAATATCATCAGAAGAATACAGTGAAATCTGGACAAGAAAAATCATCTTTACCAACCAATTTTTGTATTTTTAGAGGCACTTCAGGTGAATGAACGCATTGCAGAAGAGTGGTAACATTATACTCCTTAATTAGATGAGCTTCACTAACCAGACAAATTTACCAAGTTGCACAACCAGTTGCTGAAGACGGTACTTGTATTTATAAACTAGCGAGCAAACCAGTAATATTTATTTCAGAAAAAAAAGGTTAACCACCTACAAATTAAAGAATAAAAATATTTTGCTTGCCCAAGTCCCAGTTAGTTATTTGCCACTCATCTTCTGTATGTTGTCCATGCTGCCTCTCACTAAAAACAATAAAATAAAATAAAATGCTCTCTCACAATTTTCATCGCCTGTGTCCATACTGCTGCTAGGTGGAGGGAGCAGAGGGATAGAATTATCCCAGGATTCTGCTCTATTAACATCTGCATTCCTGATGTTTAAATTTGTTAAGATTAATCACACATAAAGTTTACCTCTGTAAACTCTCTTTACCAAAGCACTTACTCTGAACAAAGGCAGGAACAGACAAAAACAAATCCCTAAACTTGTGGATTATATGAATAAAAATAACGTATATCTTGTGTCCAGCTGGTGTTGCCTAGAGATCAGCTGGTCTCTCCACTGATAGATGTGTCAGGCAAAAGCACCTAGAATAACATCAAAAGTAGACAGGACAAATCTGCTACAGTGACATATTTCCTTACTGAAAACACCAGTCAACTGAAAGACCGCTGTTTTCCCGTGTCAGACCACTCTCAGCTGAACTACAACTACAGCGTAACGTTGCGGCCACAGGACGTTATTCAGAAACAAGCTCCCACAGCCCAACCCTCTCCATTCCCATTTTGTGAATGAATTTTCTGCAGTAATGCCAAACAGCTATTCGCCATTCACCCTGGGGTACTTTATGAATGCTCACACACCAGCTTCATTTGGGGATATTATCAGATTGTCAGCGCTACCTCAAAACCATCAAAATACTCACATACAACCAAAGAAGCAAGAGCATCCCCATCTTTTACGGGGCCCCAAGGAAGCAGGGGAGGCCTTAGTTCACTTCTTGTTCAGTTACGACATCTGCTTGTTTCAAATTAATTTTACAGGACCCAATAGTTCTGGCCTATACTACATCCTCGCCACATATAAAAGAGATTTGCAAAATGAGCATTTTCACTGTAAATAGTTTCTCAGAAATTTAATTTTATCTTGAAGTTTACATTGTCTTAAAAAGACAGCTTTCTCCACACATCCAAAAAGTGTCCAAATTTAAGGTGTAAATTTAAAGGTTAGCCAAAAAAATTTACGATAAGGTAGAATCCGGTCATTTCTACAGAAGGAGCAACTATATAAGCAGTTACATTGGCGGATGGTACGGGGTGGCAGACCTGGCCAGAAGAAGGTGCCGTGGGACGTGAACTCGGTCCTTTGCAACTCATCTACACAACAGTTTTTAACTACAGATACTAGGAGAGTAAACATCTGGGTATTAAAATGTTGGCGCAAGAAAAAAAAATGGATTTAAACTGCTGATAAATGAATACAGACTGGTAAGTAGAAGGTGGTTTTAGCAGTGACATTCTGGAACAGTCTTCCCAGAAGCAGCGGGGATAAAATAGTCTACCTATTTTGGAAGAGAAGCTTGATCTTTTTATAAAAGGATAAAGCCACAGGAGAGAGCGACTGCCGAGGTGGCGTGCTGAATCCTGAAGCTTCTTGTGACCCTACGTTCCTAAAATAAACAATTCTTTAACAAAAGTGACAATGTCTGCAAGGAGATTTGCATCCATGGAGATTTTAAAATCCATGCAAAGGTTCGTCTAATATTCAAGCACCGCAAATTTCCCTTTGGGTACAGTTTTGCGTCTTAGTCCCCCACAGGGATTTTCAGAATTGCCTCGACGTTGCCCACACTTAATAAATTCCACATTAAGTGTTTCAAAAATAGGTGCTGAAATTAGCACTTCCGTGAGGTAAACAATGTGCTGGAGAGTAGACTTCACAGCTCACTGACGTGCAGCTCCTACTTCTCATTTCTGCTGGTGTCTAGCTGAAACGCTATAAGGCTGGACTAACAGGAAAACGGCTCACTGACTTATTTGCAAGGAATCTTTACAATGCAAAAGTCCCAACATTTTGTGTTTTCACTAAAACTCTGATTCTATGAAAAACTGAATGAAGACACAGCAAAGTCTTAGTACAATTGATGCTGGCTGGAGCACTAGCAATAATTCCAGCAGATTCAAGATTTCAGGCAGATGACCTGCTCCTGCAGTAGCAGGAAGGCACATCTTTGACTCTGTACCATGTTCTTCCTAGGTTTACTGATCTACTTAAAAAAAAATTAAAAAAAAATCCAAACCCCCAAACACCCTGAAACCAAAAAACCATTGAGTGAAATAGTGCATTGCGCATCCAAGTCTAAGAAAACCTGATCTCAGTGCCAAAACACTAGGAGAAAAACAGAGAAATGTGGGGCTGGCAACTGAAATGTTAACTGTGATAGCATTAACTCATGGCAAATCTTTGGTGAAGGATAACCACCTCATCTTTAGCATCTCCATCTGTAAAATTAAGATGATAACAGTGATAACACTCAGTTTGTAAAGCACTTGCAGACTCAGCACAGAAAGGTGCAATATGCAATACAAAAAACAGACTAAGCAAAACTCTAAATAACTTTACTTTGGATATGCACAGTGCAACATCTTTATCAGAGCTAATCACTCTAGGCTCTCTTCACAGTCAGTTAAGTAGAGGTGGTCATAAGATTTCACCCCCAAAAGGCCTATTTTAAATGTCTGCTTATGGATATGACAAATCGCATGCAGATTCTAAATAAAGTCTACAACCCCTAAAGGTAGGATTCACCTCAGCCAGCTTTATTCTCTGAAAGTAGCGTGACCGTTCTGGGCTCATCATCTGGACTCCACAGCTGAGAGAGAGAAGAGTCTGGCCTTGCCAGACTAATTCACCCCAGCCTAAGGGAGGTGTTTGTAAGCACGCTGAATTGCTCTCTGCGAATACAGAGCTGTCTTGAAAGCGGCTTTGACTGGAAGCCTTACACTGAGAGAGCCGAGTTAAGTGAGTCTCCACCTCAAGTGTCAGTGCCACTAATACTGAGGAGAGGAAAAAAAAATTCAGCTAATAAAATTTACCATTGGTCGATTTGGAGCCACACTGGAAGAAGCACGATGGTATTTGTATTCAAGGCCTTTTTATTCATGAAATGTCATAAAGCAAATTCAAATAAAAATGCTATTTTGGCAAAAATACCTAGACCAAGCTTTATTCTTAATTGAGTCTGAAAGGCAATAAGCAATCATCTGACCAGTGAGGGTAGCAATCCCAATCAATGCCAGTCACTGTGCTTACTACTCTGCCCATCCTTAAACCCCTCCAAAAGGAAAGCAGTGTCCCGATACCTGTAATCAAACCTCTCTCTCCCCAAACACACACAAAGTAAATCAACAACAAGAAATACGAATTCTGCTCTTACTTGGAACTTCTCCACTAAGACAGGCAAACACTCTGCATGAATCACCTCTAGAAACAGCAGCAAAGGACTAATGCCATGTTTGCAGGAACGTCAAAGACTTGTGTTTTGTAGCTGACCCAGGTCCTCAGCTGAGTAGAAAAAGCACTGCATGAGGCTAGAAGCTTGCCTTTACCTTTAGACATCCTATGACATGTCTTGTAAAACCTATTACAGATAATTTACTTATCATGTGCTGCTTACAGAATAACACCACTGCCTTAAAATTATGAGAAAGATAACGATTGGTCAGTGAGTCCATATAGAGGACACAAGAAGATAAACTGAAATTATTTTTTTCAAGGACATTGAGACCTTTGCAGGCCATTAAAATACATTTTCAAGAACTGATCTTTTTCGCTACTGCCTTCTGAAACACCCTCCCCCCCCCCCCCCAAACCCTGGAACTCCAGTTTTCTGGACTATCAAAACATCACAACAGCAGTAATAGGCTTGAAAAGTTGGCAGTGATAGACGTGAAAAGTTGGTGTATTTGGAAGAATATGGAGACACTAACTTTATTTCTTCTCCTGGCTTAAGCATGAATCCTTTCCAAGCAGCACCTAGAGGAAGTGTAATTCCAGTACACTCTTCACTAGAAGTCACATTTCTATCAATAACATCATCACTCCTGGAGGTAATGGTGATGGCATGATTCACAGGTATTTTTTTTTAATATCCTGGAAATGACATAATTCAGAAGTATGACCTTAGACGCATGGCTGCCCAGAAGCTGACCAAGTACCTAAGAGGTGCTTGGAGGCAGCAGTAAGTTTTGATACTGCTTTACCCCTTTCTAGGCACGGTGTTTGCCACATGACCTTGCACACTCACTGCACACTTCCTTCACTGCATTCCCTGCAGTCAAACAGTCTTGTAGTTTGGTGATGGGTTGGCATTTATCCAAGACACACTAAGCAATTTTAACTATGGAATTCAAGATAATTTACTAAAAGCTGGAATATGATTCAACTTTCTGTTCAAAGAGAGTTTTGCCAAGAACTCCTCTTGGTAGGTTAGGAGTCATCAGGATCCAGTGCTTGAGTTTCACACGAGCTGTTTTATTCCTGCAAAGACTGCGATGCGATACATCTTTCTTTGCTCATACTTTTGTATGTTCTTTCAAACAACGCCAATATGACCAGTAAGACTCTATGGATATAAATAATGAAACACCGAGCCTGAAACTCTATGAGCGATTCATGTAAACAGCGAAAAGGCAATAATAGGCTCCATACATAACGGTATCACGTTGAAAGCCCAGGAGGCAACTCTCTCCTTTTGTCCAGCATTAGTGACACCTGACATCTGGAACACAAAGTTCCTGTTTTACTCTTAACCTACAGGAAGGACAAAATGGAGAGATTAGAGAAGAGCCACTGAGATAACAAAGAGCTTGGAAATTAAAGACTGACTCACATCCACTGAGCAAACGTCTGCGGTGCTTGAAATGTCACTGCCTCCAGCTACTTAGTACTGCCCGTCTCCACAAGGCTAGAGCCTCCAGAGCTGAAATGGCCAAGCGAGCGTGTGCCTCCATCCCCGCTGCACCCCTGCCCAGGCGCGAGACGCCCTCGCCGCAGGCTGTGAGGGAGACCAAGCGAGATGCTGGCACGCACCCGACCTGCGGAGACGGGATACCCCTGGCCGTGGCAGTGCGGTGGGGAGAAGTCCTTCCAGCTGCTGCAGCTGTGCGCGCCCTGAACATCATTTCCAGGCCCCCGGCTAACATAGCAACTCTGTCCTCTGACACAGCCCCCAAGATGCAAGGAATAGGAACAGTTAAAAGATAGGGTGTATGTGTGTGGGGGGAAAAACAACCAACTGACAGAAGGCTTGATAAAGAAGCTCAGAAAAAGGTGTTATAAAAAAGGAGAGATGTACACAAATGCAGATTCTCCACCTTTTTCTGTACTGTGACCTTGTGTTGCAACAAGAAAATGTTCCTGCTCTGCCCCATCACTTTCAATGCTGCCCTTCCGTACTGCCATAAAGAAAGGGAAGACAGTCCCAAATTAAGTCTCGACAGGCTACTCAGTTGATCAAAGGCAGGCAAATAAGAAATCATAAAATACTAGTCTGATTCACCCAGTGATTCATTACTTTAGGCAAAACACTTAAAGATGAGCCATGAAGGAAAACGGTTTTAAGTACATTTTTGTTTTGAGCCCTTCCCAGTCAATTTAGGGAAGGCATTTGGCAGAGGAATATAGTCACATTTTTTCCTAATTATATTTCTCTGTGAAATCCTCTCAACAGTCTCGGTTTTGCTGAAGAGCTCCCAGGACGCACCACCACGAGCACCCGGGCTCTTGTATTCCACAGAAATTGTGCTGCGAGAGTGGGGCATTATGGGTTACCTCCATAACACACACTATCAGAATGAATTCATAAAGACTTCATAGCAGCTTAAAAATTCTTGTTTAAAATTAATTTTTCTCCTACAGAAGGAAGAACTTTTTGCATTGGTCTGTAACTCACTTTTCCTTTTTTCTCCTCCAGTTTACATGCAAATTCTTGGCTTCACTTTCCTTGTCTGTAAGAGACTCAGACTGATATTTACCTGATAATTCTCATCATACCTATGTAAAGCTAACTGGATAATGCCTGTAAAGCACTATGAGCATGAAAAAAGCTGCCATTTTTACTAAGAGTGGCTGTTCAAACTTCTTGGCTTGGATAAAGGTAAAGCAAAAAATACGTATCAGAAAGGAATCACTTTCATTTAGATTTAGAATATTTAAGTAGTCCCACAACATCTTGCTTTTCTTCATAATACATATTTTTAAAGCGGTAGTTATTGTCAGACTATTTGCTAAGCTTGTTTCTACAGAAATGAGCAAACTGAGGAAAGGATAGAGGGAGAGGGGAGAACAGGGGAGGAAGGAAAGTCCCAGTTATGCTCAGTCACCACTATTCCCCGAGACAAGAACAAAACCAAAAAGCAGAAAACCCCGACGAAAGGCAGGACAAAGACCCAGGACGAGGAGCCAGCAAGCAGGCACGCCGGAGAGCCCTTCCTCCCCTGCCATGCATTAAAACCCTTGTAAAAAGCAGGATTTGGTCATGAAGGACAATTGATCCTCCATGTTCTACGACACTGCAAAAAGGGTCTAACAAGGTAGAGGATAATCCTTCGTGCGGGGGTAGGTGGAGAGCGGCGGTCTCCTCCCAGCCCGTCTCCCATCTGCGGCCAGGCTCCAGGGTCCAGCGGGTCCCGCTACGGCCCCAGTAGCCTCCAGCGACCAGGCGGAGGATGCTGCAGGGTCCCTGGGGGAAGTGTTCGCCCTGTGCTGCCTCTTCAAAAAAAAAAACAAAAACAAAAGCCACCCTCCGAAAAGGCAAAGCCAAATAGGAGTCATTCAGCACTACAGCAAAGCAGATTCCATTTTAGTCAGTGAATTTCCACTAAGTCGCATCACAAGGCCTCTGCTCGCTGGAAATATGATAATTCCTAGATTTCAGAGAAGTTCTGCCAATTGCCTTCAGCACAATTTCAGAATGGGCTCCAAGCCTGAGAAATGGCAGTTATTGATACTATGTATTCTTCAGCAACAGATGGAATTTCCTTTTAGATACTTCTTACAGCGAGTTCATACTTTGGTGACAAAGGAAGTAAAAGTTAGATGGAACAATGCTATTTTCCCCCTTTGTAGCTGGTTTTACTTCTGATTTTAGATGGCTAAAAAAGAGCATTGCAAATCAAATAAAAGAAGAGCCTTTGCTAGTACTATACTTTTAGAGCAATGACTGGTCCATGTCATTTTCTCTTTCAAGCAGTAGTAAAAGACAAAACAAAAGATGAATGAAGTACCACAAGGCAGCAGTGACAGTCATTTGGAATATAGGCTAGCAGAAGTGCCCCAAAGCACTATGTGGGTCACAGAGTCATCCAACGATATGTGGCAGGCTCAGGCCAGAAGAGAAGGAAACTAGCTTCTCCTGCAACAAAACCAGCTGCCAAACGTGGGTTTTATTTCAGTTCTTCTAATGTCACATAAACAAAGCACAGGTTTACACACTTCCTCATCTCCTCTTTCACGAGGGTGATAATATAGCTACAGGTTGCGTGATAAACTCTGAAAAACAAGGGAACAAAACCTCTGCCATAAAAGCAAGCTGTACTTATGGACACGTGCATATATGTAGAGCCGCATGCAAACCCAGCACCTTTTTGTTCTCGTCTCTGGCTCGCTGAACGCAAGCAGCTTAGCTGTTACTCTATATTCACGGGCAAATACACACACACACATGTGCGCGCCGCGGGCCCAGCCTGCATTTTCCGAATACCGTAAAACTTCCCCGGGCTCCGCCGCCAGCGCCGGCTGGAAGGAGAGGCAGGAGCGCTGCTGACCACGACAGGATGCAAACGCCGAGGCCACTCAGCCTGTGGGGCTGCGACACACACGACCCGGCCGCCCATTTGCGGCGATCACGTTCTCCAGCTCCCTCTCTCTTTCTTTCCTTTTTTTCCTTTTTTTTTCCTTTTTCTTTTTTTTTTTCTTTAACGCTGCCGGGAAAGCTCGCGGCGGATCGCTGCTAACTGCCATTTTTAAGGCACACCGCAGTGCCTCCTGGCCGAGGCAGCATCCCGCGGCGCGGCGCGGCCCCTGCGCCCCGCGGAGCTGCCGCATGGCGCCCCCCCCCCCCCCCCCCCGCCGGGCTGCAGCCCGCCACAGGGAGCTCCCCCCCGTCCCCCCCCCCAATTTTTAGGTTTGGAAATGGGGAGCGGCCGGCGGGGAGGCACGTTTGGGGCGGGGGCCGGGGGCGCCCGGCGGGGACAAAGCGCGGCCCGGGCGCGCTGCGCGGGCCGCTCCGCCGAGGGCAGCGCGGGCGCGGGCGGCGGCGCGGAGACAAAGGCGGCGCCGCGGCGCGGGGAGCCGCTCCCCCGTCCCCCCGATTGCATCAGATGCTGCCTACCTTCCCCGGCAGCCGTCCCCGCGCTGCAGTCCGCCCTCTCCCCGGCGGGAGCACGCCGACGGGTGGTTAAAAAGATAACAATAGTAGCAAAATAAAAAATAAAATAAGAGGAAGGGAGGAGGCGCGGGGGGAGCGGAGCGGAGCGGAGCGGAGCGCAGGGAGCCAGAGGACGAGGACGAGGAGGATGCCGCGCCGCGCCGCGGGTGTGTGCATGCGGCGGTGGGCGGGCGCGCGGGCGCGCGCGCGGGCGGGGGCGCCGCCGGGGCCGCGCCGCGCCGCCGGGGCCGCCAGGTGCTGCGCGGGGCGGCGCGGAGCCCCCGCGCCCGCGGCCGCCTGCTCCCACGTGGCCGCGGGCTGCGAGTCCACTCCACGCCACGCCACGCCACGCCGCGCCTGCCCTGCGCCCGCTGCGCCGCAGCCTCCTGCGCGGAGGTGGATTTTTACCGCCTTTTTTCTTTTTAACTCCTTTTTTAACTTTTTCTGCCTGTTCGTTTGCTTTAACTCGTTTTTTCTCGCTTCTTACCCTTTGGCCTGCCCGAAGGAGAGCGCTTTCTGGCAGGCAAGCCTGGCTGTACAGGCTGGGGGATTTTGGTTGAGTTTTCTCTGAAATGGCCACGAAAGATCCTCGTCTTACCCAATTTCCTGTTTCATCATGCAAAATGTATATACTGAGAAGGCTGCCATTTGTGTGAAAGGTCAGAGTGTTTTCAACCGGGACAAGGCACGGTTTCATGTACAAAGGGCGATTAACTTTAATATTAAATGTACAGACAATTTGCTACAGCTTATAACTCCCGTAGTTACAGCTATAAAGCATCGAATTAGCTCCTGTTTGCAGCTTTTCGGAATGGAGGAAACTTTCGAGGCTGAGCCTGAAACAAGGTGGCCTTATCGTTGCCAGCTCGCGCTGTGGCCTGCACCCCTCGCAGGCGCTTTGAGATGGCAGGCCAAAATGGCACTGGTGCGCGTGGAGAACAGCTCTTTCCAAATCACCATCTTTGTATATACCTGCCAGATTCCCTCTCCGGTTCTCGTGCCACATTTTTTTTGTTGTTGTTTTTTTCCACCCAGGTAATTCTTTGGATGTAAAGTGCTGTGCAAACAGTAATTTAATTAACACCTGCTGCAGCCTCCAAGGAAGAGATGTACATCCTTCCAGTAATGAAGCTGAAGCTCCAAGAGGAGTTAATTGCCCAAGGTCGTTAAGCCAAGGGCTGGTCTTTCAACGCTTCTTCATGTGAATAAACCTCTCTCACTCTCACTGGGCAATGCTTGTAGCCCCACGGAAATTTCATAGCAAAAAAGGCTATCGGGTCAGATTCCAAGTCAGGGGCTTAACTCCTGATCCAGTCCTATGCGCAAAGCACCAGACTGTTGTCCATGCCAAATAGCAGATAAGAAAATATTTGCAATTTACTCTTACATTAGACTTACTTCTCTTTAAACAGAGAATCAACCTCCACAGTTGCTAAATAAAACTTATATTAAGTAAGTGGTGGACATGGTCAGGTGTCAGTGTTGTAGAGAATTAGAAGCATCTTTCTGTTTTTCGACATTATTGATTCTGTTTTTCTTGATATTCCTCTAAGACTATCAAGGTCACAAACTTTGCTGTTTGTGACCAGTGGCTTCTAGTTATAGCTCTCGTTATTTCTGTAAGCTTTTCTCATGTCATTCACTCCTTGTTGGCCTTATTCACTCTGTATTGGCTTTTCTTTTTATCTTTTTTATATATAATCTCATTCCTATATCTGTCTTCAAATGCACTGAAGATTCAGGAATTTGCTTTTTTATTTCTGACCTGTCATTTTTCTTCCTGTTGTCCATCTGGAACTGTCTGTTCTGTTCTTGGACACCTTTCAATTTACTTTTATCTGGTCAAAATGGATCCTCTTCTCTTTTGTCTGAAATATTTCTTTGCCTTTCTCTTCTGTCACTGATAACCCCATTTCCATCTTTCTTTTGCTCAGACCTGCAAATTCCAAATGATCTTTAGATCGTATTTAGATATGTATTTAGATCATATTTCAGCTGCCTAAAATGCATCAACAGCCACGGTCATTCTCAGAACTGTGCCCCGAAGTACAATGTCCTTCCAGAGTTTGTAAAATTCCTTTCTGAATTGTCCTTCAAACACGCATGCTTACTGACTGATCCAAGCTATCTAATAGAAACAACAGACACATGATGAAAAACTATACCTATATAATAAAAATGAACTTAAATCAAAACACGCCAAATCATTCTTTGTTCGACTAAATCATCACACGTGTGAAAATTTGGCAAGCTTGTCTGTACACAGTTTATGAATTCTGTTTGGTATGGGATGCACTTTTTTTAAGTGGAACCTGGTTGGCTTCTTCACTGTCTTTTGCTTCCAAATTGCCGTAAAGCCTGCAAGAGTTTCCAGACCAAATTTTGCACCTGGCACAAAGCTGATGACAGAGGGTCATTAAATTTGGATGTTTATCCGTTCAAATATTTTACCCCTGGGCAAATATATGCCTGCAGCCAAAGGGAAAGCAGTTGTTCAAGTAGCTGAGGGTGGGGGGGGGGGTTCACTGCTGCTCACATGAGAAGCCCAACAGGAGAACTGGAGGTTCTTACAGAAACGATTTTTCGCTTCTGTTTTAGTGCATCTGTCATTGGCATGTTTGTACTTACATGTTAATGCATGTGTGAAAGAGAGGGGAAAAAAGAGAAGATCAGAAGCAGAAAACCAGCTGAAGGAGAGAAATTCTTTGTTTTGCAGAGAAGCTGCTTGATGACACAAAGTAACCTTGAATGTATCTGAAGTCTCTGACTGGTCTTCAGGAATGACCAAGAGTGATGAGGAAGCCCAGCGTGTAGTCAGTGGCTATTTTTACACCTCCGTTTATCTTGTGTCAGCTGAAGTAAAAAGCACATGGACTTTGGGGGATTTTTTTTGGTTTTGTTTTGGTTTTTTTTGAATAAAGACTCTGTGTCCATCCGCCGCAGAAAGCCCATGAACTTTGTTCTCTGAAACGCAGTGTCTTAGTCACTGGGCTGCTCACAGGACGGGGCAGTACTGGTTGTCTTTTGGGAAGTATTTAACCAGTGAGATCCCCTTGCCTTCAGGGCATTACAGAGATTCTGTGCTCAAAGTGCAGCAGATCTGCTGCAAGGAGGAACAAAGTGCTCCTTAGACTGAGCACCAACACATCGAGCGTATGCTTGGGGCCCATGGAGACGTGTGAACTCTTCCAGGGTGATGCAGCAAGCTATTGCACTGTCCCATGCAACTTTCCTCTTGGAAGTAAATTAAACCGGTCAACAAATATCTGCAGTTTCTAGTCTGAGGTGCCAGGATTTGCACTCTGACAAATGGAAAGGCTTCTCGGAAGTGCACTTGCTGCTGCCGTGTTAAAGCCTTGCTGGTGCTAGCAGGATCCCAGCACTGATTCTCTGACACTAGTTGACAAGGATATTTTGGCTGGCAGCTGAGCAAGGGAAAACATCATTGACTACGATGTGTAATGGGGAGGTCCGTACATGACTGGTCTTGCATGATACTCCAAAAATGACTGCCCACACTTGTCACAGAATTCGTGAATGCTGATAGCATCAACTGTGTTTAAACGTGTTCAGCCGCCTCCAACTCTGCATGTTGAGGCAATCAGTTTTCGAGGGCTGTGAAATCTTGCATGCATTTCTGTGACTCTGTGATCATGAGATAACATCGTTTGTTAGTTTCCTAGCCAAAGTGTGGTATACAACCACGATGATTAATCCTCTTTAGATTCAGAAATCCATGCAACGAACCAGGTAGTCATGCTTTTTCTCCTTACCTTCTGACCATCTGCTCCAGCTCTTTTCTCTGGTCTGAACAAGTGTTTTGCTAGAATACAAAGGTTTCAGATTTCTTGCATGAGCCTAAGGAAACAGCAGTGATTAAAACAGAGAGATCTGCAAATTTAATAGATGCCTGTAGTGATAGCAAAAGCTCCATTAAAACATGCTTTAGAAGTATGTGTAACAAAATGCTTTTTCAGTTTAAGCTCTTTTAAGATGTTGATTCAAGCTCTTTTAAGGTGTTGATTCATACTGTCAATTTATAGCACAGGTCTGACTAGACCATAATACTTTGATCTTTCTGAAATAAGTAGATTCAAATTATATCGTAACCGTGATGCAGGGTTGTGTTACAACACAAAGGGGAAGTCGTCTCCTATTTCCCCCAGAAAAGGATATTTTTTGCCATTCCATTTGTACAGGGTAACTTTAAAAGCTTCCTCCATGTATTCAGGGATATTCTCTGTGACGGTGGGTTGCTGTAAATGGTCCTGGCAACTTGTGACTCCTAGTCCCAGTGTAAGGTATAGCTATGGAAAATGGGATGTGACTAGAAACTTGAAGTAGTTGATAACTCTTGTGAATTAAATCATACTGGGCATAATTTCTTCAGTCAGGGACCTGCCTGCTAGTGCACAGCCCAGAAATTGATAACTCCTCTATTAAAAAAGGAAAAAAAGGATGAAAAAGTTTAATTCAGAATCTGAGTGCCAAATATTATACATCTAAATCCATGTCATTAATGAAAAGTATCCAAAGTTGTTAGACAACTGTTGATCCTTCTCAAGTCTACGGGGGCTGAGGAAACTCAGTATCTGTAGAAATCAGACTGCTCATTTAGCTTACTGTGTATGAAATTAGATGCTAAGGTATAAGTATCTACATTGCATATACTGACTTTATTGTAATCTACTGGTAATGTATCCTGGGAGTGTCATGGGACCATGAAGCATCATGAAATTGGTGAAGTTGAAAAAAAAAATAGGGCAAATTCTTATTTTTGACAAGTCCTAGTAAATACACTGGAATAAGTTTTTCAGGATGGTGGTAAACGTGATGGATGAACTCTTTAAATCACCACAGTGAACAACCAACCAATAAAGATCAGCTTTATACATAAGAAACTTGTGTCAAATTAAAGAGCTGCAAGCTAGTGGACTAGATTAAAATAAAGTCCTTTAAAAACATCTAAACATCTTAACTGTTAATATATTTTTAAAAGAATAAAACAAAATAAAGCTATTGACATTCCTAAGGGCATGTCAGGAAAGCTAGCTGAAATACAGCAAAAATGCTAAGCTTATTTAAAAGCTGAAGCTGTTAAGAGTGGGCAGGTGCAGCATGTGGTGTCAGGGACCAGGGACCTATCCCATTATTCCTCTGATATTTCTATTATGCTTTGCAGTCTTTACAATGCAAACAAATTCTGTGGAAGCAGAACTTAACCCGTGATTTATGAGGCTTTGGATAACATGTATTCCTTGAAATTTCTGCCCTAAAGACAGCGACGGTGCTCCAGCCCAAAGCAGTGCTCTGCGTGCATTTGTTCCATGATTCTCATGTTCACACGGTTTATGGATGAGTCAAGTTCTACAGAAAAAGCATAAAATTGATACAGTGAAGCTAACCAGAACTTCTTGTTAAAAATATACCAAAACTTCCTGAACTGCTAAAGAAAGGGAAGTCTGGACCAAGCTAGTGTGGCCCATTTCCCTGGGCCTCCCTTGCAGCATGGACCTGGTCAAAGCCAGCCGCACCTCTGGGACATGCTGCTGAACTCAAGCTGTAAATAATGGAAAAAGGAAAATAGCAAGCAAAGATGCTGAAGTATACAGCTCTATTAAGAGTCATGCTTAAAAACATTCTGATGTACCTGTGGCGTAACCTATTTCTCTCTGTTTTGGGGCTTCACATGCAGCTATCATTACAATAACGAAGTGATTAGATTTGTTCTTTTGCCTAACTGCAGAACTAGAAGCGATGTGCATTCCTGCAATCCAGTTAAGTACTCTGTATCTGAATTCTCTAATTTCAAAGCTAGTCTTTAGGAAATTACCTTTACAGCAAATCATTTTTTGAAAAAGTGCACATAATTCCAGAATTATTGATTATAACTACTTTTTACTTCCACAGTATTTTTTATCTTAGAATCTCATAATATTTTGCTACAAGGGGCAAGTGGTAGTAGTTTCACTGCAGATGAAGAGCTTGGAGGAAAAATGAGAGAATTAATGTTTTATTCAAGAGTACCTATCAAATGGCAGAGCAAGACTAGCTAGCTCAAGACTAGCTACCTGCTTCTGTAGTGTCTCTGAGGGAGATCTACAAGCAAAAGGCCTTTCATTGCATTTCTTTAGGATGGAAACCAAAAGTCGTTCATGCAGATCGTGGTGCTATAGATTTTGGGTGCAAAACATGACCATTCCCAGTCTCCAGTTGGGTACAACCCCTGCAAGTTTTCTTTTCCAGAGCTGCTGCCCTATATTAATGCAGTAACTGGGAAGTTTTATATGATAAAATTAACAGAAGGAACACAGTGTAACAGGATAAAAGACATTTTAAAACACTATATATGTCTTTCTTAATTATCAACATATACCTCCACAGAGGTCGGTCTCTCTTCATCCCAGCTTCTGTCACCTGTTGGAGATAGAAAGCTGAGCTTGCTCCTTATCAGTTTGTGTTTCATTCTGTCTTCCAGTGACTGTATATTTATCCACCTAAAACTGTGTTCCAAAGTTGTGGACTTACATCCCTCTCCTATGTCAGGCCCAACCTGTGGCACTCAGTGAGATTCTGAGGTTGAACATCGGAGTGAACAATACCTGCTTTGTTGGGCAATCTCTTCTGGTAAACGGGTTTTAGCTGAAGATACTGTTCACTTAGCGATACATACAACTAGTTGTGTACATTTTTACAGCAAACAAGACAGTAATTAGCAATGGCACATACACAACTCAAATATTATTAGAGGCCCTTTGTACCGGAAAAGCGATTCAGTACTTTTGATTCCCACTACTTTATCTCATCTACAAGTCCCTCCTGTTTTCCATCTGTTTCATATTATTTAGTCAGAAGATGAAAAAAAACAAGTAAAGTTTTACAAAACTGTATCAGAAGAAAAGCACAATAAAATTTCTAAGATTCCTATAAAAGTCTATGTTGGTTCAAAAGGAATTATCTTGATGTGTAGGATTGTAGAAAAGATTCTTACAACAGCAGAGCACACCATAAGCTTTAGCAGTAGAACTGGTGTATAAAGCTCTGGGTAAACAGAAGGCAGATGGCCTATAACAATATATAGTATACGTAAATTTTTATATTCTACTATTTCATATTTAAAATTTATAGATAGATTATATATAGTACAAAAATGCAGAAAAACTACAAATGGGTTTAGAACACACATTTGATGCATAAACTTGATTGTGTTTTTGTTAGAGCATTCTTAGTCCAAAATAGCCATTAGAAAATGCTGTGTTCCTAAAGCATTGCCTTGGCAGCAAATCATAGCCTGATCCTGCAAATATTGCACACTCAAGTATTGAAGGCATATTGTAAATATTGCTATGAACTGGAATTCCCTAAGCCGCCTGACTATGTTTTTACTATTACCATAATGGCCTAATGTAGTTGCAAAAGGAAGGAGTAAATGCATTTTGTAAATGTATGTTAAAATATTAATGTTCATAGCAAATTTTACCTGATCCAGGTTGTAGACGCTTTTCTAAAAGAATGTCATCTAAAAATGCTATTTTCGAAAAGGGTCGAGATGGTGGTTTCACAAAGTTCATCACCATGCTTCACGTTTGGTGTGTGGGAGGGCCTGAGGAAGTTGGTCGCTCAGTCATCACAGAAACCATTAGGGCCTGCCCGAAAGCTCGTCGAAGTCAGTGGAGACAGGCAGCTACATAAACTGTAGCATGTGCTGAAACTCTTTCCCAAATTTTGTCCATAATGGAAAATCCAGGTAGTAGTGATGTAAATAATTGCTCAGAAGTTACAACCACACCGAGGAGAACAGCAGTCTGGAGAGAAGCACACATCTCTCTTAGGCTTGCACAGGCTGCATTGAGCCAGGTTGAGGAAGAGACACAGGTTACGAAACAACCCCCTCAAACTTTTAGCTCAGATTTGTTCCCAGAAGGGCCAGTTACACTGCTACTGCCCGAAAAGCCTGTGCTGGTGTTTTTAAACAAGATCAGCTGCCTTGAAAAACTGCTCTGGGACTGCCCTTCTCACTGCTGGAAAAAGGGTGTTTCTTCCCATCCCTTCCTGTCCCCTTCCACTCAAAGTGCTTGAGTATCCCTACATAACTGCTATTTTCCTTTATCAGAGCAGGTCCCTTTCTGGGATCTAAGCAGCCTTCGTGGAAGTACTCAGATGCTGGAGGTGGTGGGAGTAGGATGGGGTGGGAGGTAGTCATGCAGAAGGACAGCACCCACCATCGCACTGCTGCTAAGTGCCTCCGAGTGAAACTGGAAGGACCTTAATGCATTCAAGGCCAGGGAAGATAAGACAGACTTCACATTGTCTAGGGTTTCCTTATTTTGCAAGAAGTTTGATTGTAAATTGAATGTCAGTAGATAGCCCTGGATACAGCAGGGAATTTTAGGAGGCTGCTGCCATCTCCAGTGAGGAGGAGGGCCCTTTGCTGTTTGGGTTTTCACTGCTTTTTTATTTAATCGTGTGCACTGCTAGGTTTTACATGCTCTGCTGACCAGAAGGCTTTGCACCAACACCTCTACCCTCCTCCAGGTCCCAGCCTGCGTTTCTGGGCCTTTGCTGAGCTGCCTGGGGTGTGCTGGGCACGATAGGAGGAGGCGCTGGCCTTCTCAGCCCGCTGCACGTGCTCCTGCCTGCCTTGCCCCGGGCAGCGCCGGCCTGGCACACACAGCTGCACGGCACTGCTGCGTCCCCGGCGCCTCATCCCTGAACCAACCCATTTTTGCTCTGAACAAAACATAACACGTTGCACTTTCCTGGGTGAAGCCAGAAGCAGTGCCCATGCCCACCCGGCTTCCTACCATGTAATTGTGAATCACACGTGAGGGAGTTGTAAACCCGATGGTGAACTAGTATCCCAGATATTTCCTGGGAAGGCGGACTCCTCGGCTGACCTAGCACATGGCATGGCCTGTAGTCAGGAGCTCAGTTTGCCACCTTTGCCATGTATCTCCAAAGCTGCGGGGCTCGCCTGTCTGGGCTGTGCTTGGCTAGGGTGTGTAGCTGCTGTCACCACCCTGGGTGAGTGACAGGATCACAGTTTTGTGAAACTTGGCGAGGGTTATCTGAAAACAGAGCAGCCGGTAACGAAGGGGAGCTACCACAGCTGATCCATCCATCCTTGCTGCACTGTGGCCACTGCATCCGTGACAGCTGGGGCCAGCATCAGCCCTGCAGCTGGGAGCCACCCACACCATCCCTGACAGGGGAAAGGGGCTGGCGATGGAAACCTTTACTTAAGAGTGAGAAAGGATATTTTATATGCCAACTTGGAGACACAACAACCATTTTTCCGTCTTTGTTTAAGGATTTGCAGCCCCTGTGGCGCCTGCAGCCTGCCAAGGTTGCAGCCACTCGCTGCAAGAATCGGAAGCGAGTGCCACAGCAAGTGCAGGGGCTGCGAGGAAGAGGATGAATGAGGAGAGCAGGCTCTGCCAGGCGAACATGCACAGTCACGGCATGGGCAGTGCAAGCCAAAGCAAATGTCGAACAGATGCATGCCTACATCCAGGCCCAGAGCACGGAGGAGCAGGGCTCAGCGCAGGCGCTGGGAGAAGCGGCACGACAGCTGGGAAAGGGCAGCGCTGCTGCAGCTTTCTCCATGCCTCCAGTCTTCTCAGCTTGCTCCATGTTTGTTTGCTGCTCAGGTCCCACACTCCCTATCCCCAATGGCAGGAGCTCACCCGCACCCAGCGGTCCCACGGGAACACAGCTCCTGCAGGGGTGGCCGTCCTCGCAGCCACCTCCACTTCCAGCTGGCGCCTTGCACACACCTGCGCCATTCGCTGGATTATAAGCAGATATTTATATCTACACCCACAAGGAAGTGGCGCTGAGTAAATAGAATAGTTCTGCAGTTTTCCTTGTTTTTTTTGCACTGTTTAGTTTTTGCATTGAAATCTACTTTTTCTTGGAACTGAAGAAGTTTAGGCCATGTTCAAGGTCACTGGTGGATGGCCTCGTGCACCGGGCGCTTGGGAAAGCAGGAGGGCAGGCACCGGCGGTGGGCTGCCCCAGACAGGCCTGTTTGCATGGCACTGGCCAGCTGAGAGGTGTGGAAAACCTGGGCACCGTGTGGCAGGTCCGCCGGCTGCAGAAGATATGCTCAGAAGGTATCCAAGCTCCCCCGCGGATTTCCTGTCTCTCTTCTTCGCTGAACCAAAAGAAATCCAACCCCACAACTCCCCCCAGACCACCTAATGCCAGTCCTTGGAGTATACCTGGCATAGGAAATTTCTACAGGATTTTGACTGTGGTTTTAAGGCCAAAACCAGGACCTTAAATGAAACAGTGATCCAACTTTGGGACAGGTCTCCTAACTACACTGAGAAAAACATAAACAAATGCAGCAGCATGTGCTACAGGAAACTAAGAAACCCACAACATGGTATACCAGAACATGTTTGACTTGCATAATTTTACTTGAAGATGCCCTGGGTTCCAGACCGATGGCAAACCACTCAGAAAGCCCCATCCGACGTGTAGTACATATTCAACAAGCAGCGAGGCAGTGTCCATAGATGATCAAAAAGCTCTCGAAGCTAGATGCTTACAGCATTATGCAATTATTGCAATCTGAGCGTTTTTTGAGCAGGGCAAATATTTGCTCTCAATTTCATGGCTGGCTCTGCTGCCTGTGCGTACGTACATCGCTTCTGTAGACACAAGAATTCCAGTCTCGCCTTGTTTGCTTTGGGGTTTTCGTGCGGGAGGAGTGTTCAGCAACAGCACGTAATATTACAGCTGTACAGCTATTTACTTTTCTCTGACGTTCAGCTAGTTTTCAATGGCAGCTGATGCTATTCACTTAATTTTTGGCTTGGAATGAACAAACATGTGGTTACCACTGCCACTTATGACTCATTAAGCTGTGTTTCCTAACCAGGTGATCAATTACCTGAAAATGCTGTAACAACACAGTTTATGAGCTGTGTAACGCAAAGAGGACGGTAACACCACCAAAGGTCTTGTTCTTTAGGCCTTTTGCAGGCAGCAATACTGTATTGGGACTTCTAAAAATTGGCCCAAATTAAGGGATTCTTCCTCATCGTTTTAATCTCATGTTTGCAAAATTTCCAAATTAAAATTCATCTTTTTTCTTGCTTTTATCCTTACCTTTCTTTCCATTTTACTAAGGGCTAAGTCATATCATGGTCTTGTGAAAAGATGAAGCAAGAATTACATTTGCTAATAACTTTCCTTTTCCACTTGCTTCAGGGCATAACACTTTGCTAATTAAAATACCCTCCTACCAGCTCATCTGCATTGCCCAGTGTGCTGAGAAGGCAGAGCTAACCAGGACGTCACCGCTGCTATGTGGTACAGGATGCAGGGGCAAAAAGCACGTATTGTTCCCTTCCACATGCTGGTGATGTTATGCAAAACCTAGAAGGCCCATTTGCGGCTGTATGGTATGGCTGTTTGCTTTCATGCTTTTTCCACAGTTTTGGAGTGCAGGCGGTACATTTAGAGGATGAAATCAAACACTGATTTTTTTTTCTTTTTAATTTGGTATTTAACTACTCTTGGCACCTCTGGAAAATATTAGGTGACTAACAAAAGTGACCAAACCACCTTCATCTAACCAGTCTAAAAGTACTGGGTCAGATTGAATTCAGCTGTATTTCATTTTCAGGTCTATCAGTTTCCCCAAGAAATTAATTCTTAGGGTGGAAGTGTTTATTTTCTCCTATGCCGGTGGCATGACTGTATTTAATAACTTGCACGTTGCAAATGCCATTACATTCATGCTTCAATTATTTATATCTTTGTCATGCCCGCGTAGTAAAACTTGTCCTCTGCTTTCCAGTCATTTGGATTAATTGGTGTTTATGCATCACACTCTGTGACAATAATATGGGACACGGTTCATGCAGGTAAGCTGCTTTAATAGACTTTGGCAAGTCAAAGTTTGCAGGCTGAGAAGATGTCTTGTATGAATCTGACTAATATCACTGAATAGGACAAGCCGTTTAGCACCCAAGCCCTTCTTCAGGCAGGTTGTAGAAGCAAACTTCAAAGCTGAACATAAATTGAGAAGGGTAGTTGCTCTAAGCTGAATTAGGTATGAACAAGATAAACCACCTGGCAGGAAAGGTAGCTGGTACTTGCACAGGGAAGTGGAGGGTTTTGATAAATATTAGGAGATATTTATCTCCCAAAGTATGGAGAGGGTATCATCGGGGTAATGTGCGGGTGAGGAAGGAGGAGATTATGCTGTGCTATGAAATCCGTGTCTCGGTCTGGGTTTAACATAGAAGTGTGTTGCTTCTATTCCAGACCTGAACAAGACCTTGTGCTCCTGCAAGCTTGTTTTTGTTTTTAAATTAAACTAGTTAGTCTAGCAAAAGATACTATCTCTACCTACCAATCTTATCTTGTTTATGTCCTCATGCCTTTTTGGCTACTATATTGCTACCTCTTTCGATACACTTTAAATATATACTGAATACAGCTTGCTTACTTTGACATATGATAGTATATTCTAATTTTTCATTTTATAACATGTAAGGGAGATGATATATTATGTGACAAAATTCGCTAAGGAAAGTAACAAAATAAAGTCATCATTTTTATGGGACACTCCAGATTTTAGAATGGATTTTTTCTGAGAATAAATGTCACTCTGTTATACTGCAATTTTTCTTCCGTCCTATTTAAGATGTATAGAAAGATATCAGTGTTAGTTTTTTGACATCTAAATTGAAAATTCAATTAGTTTAGTTCTGTTTTCCATCTCAGTTTTGATACTCATTCAATTTGGGATACACATTCTTGTCTCTTTTCCTTTTTCTATTCCAGGAGATAGGTGTATACCTTTCGGACAAACAAGAGGTGCTTTTTCTTTAATACAGACATGTTATGACAGATAATACTCTTATAGAGTGGTATTGTCCTCAAATACGCATTCCTTCCAGATTTTTTTTCAGAACCCACAGTTAAAGAAACTAGCAGCTGAAGTTCTGTCAATCCCAAATAAAACCTAAACCGTGCTCATAAGTCTAAGTATAAAACTGGTAACAAGATGTGATCAGAGTGTGCATATGTCAGCTTCGTTTGCAAAATCAAATTCTGACAGGAAATGGAAAACAACAAAATCATCCTCAAGTGGATTCTGATAACGCTGAAATTTGAATTTTTATCTTCTTTCATTTGATCCTCTTTAAGGATTAATACAGTGCATCAGGACAGTGCCTCCTACACAGGGAACTTAACAGACAGAAAATAATGTTAAAAGGTTTTATATCACAGTAGAATGAAAACATTTGTGATAACAGCAGAATGAAAAATGAATTTAAAGGAAACAGTTGCTTTTTCATAATTATTCTACTTAATTAAATCAATACAAGAGTTGTCCTATTTTTCCCTGAGGTATGGGATTAGTCTCTAATTAGCCAGTGAGGAGGAAACGCAGAAATACTGTTGCATATTGTGTCATCCGATCTCGTTCGATGCACAATCTGGGTTTTGTCGGCTCGCCCGAAGCGCCCAGGAGGGCCACAGGGCACTCAGCCTGGCTACGACTGTGGGGCCGAGCAGCTCTTTTTCTGCGCGGTGTGTTTTCAGCACCTGGCTTGGTGGTGGCTGCATTGCCACACGCAGCACAGTGAAGTGTACATTTAAATAAAGTATTCACACAGAAGTCACATAGCTTTCTTACAGGCATGCTGGGATGGTTCTCTTAGCAATGCTAATTTCCATGCTGGAAAGTCCCTTTGCAAAAGTGACAAAATCTTTCTTTAAATACCTTCAGTTTGGTTATCTCAGAAGCTCATCGAAGCATTTGCTGTGAAAGGGCATCGGTGAGAAATTCTGTGATTGGTACAGCTGGAGTAATGTCTGGGAGTGTTTTTAAGAGCCTATAAAACTGAGAAGACAGTTTGTTCAAAGACCAAATACCTGGTAAATGCGTGCCAGAAATGTAGCTTGTTTTTCCACAGTTGGCCTCACTGGCCACTGAGAAGCTGTATCCTACATTCCAGATGTCATATGTGATGCCATAAAACACACACGAGCATTTTAGCCTTGAAAGGGAAAATAGCAGGAGAATAGTTTTGGTAATGATCCAGACACGATTTGTAATAGGATTAGGTATAAGACCCAGAAGTTGAGATAACTCTTCTCATGCCATGGTTTAGGAGAAGGGCTTTACCGCTCTGCCTGTCTCCTGTGCAGCTCCTCAGCACCCACCTGAGTTACTTGCTGGTTTTGATGCAGAATTTGAGCTCCATTTTATTTTTTTCTTTTTCATATAAATTCCATATATGAGGAGTTGAGTATAAAAATAACTTAATTCAGGCTCAAGTCCAAAAATACTTTAAAATAAGCATTAAATTTGGTGGGACCAATCAAGCTGCTTAACGCATATTCTTACTCACTTGCTAATTGGGAACCTCAGAGCCCGGGTACAATGCAGTTAATGCAAACTTTGCCGCGAAACTCAGACAGAACAGGGTCGAGTGCTCCTGGCCCATATGTAAAAAGATGAACTTTCTAAACCTGGCGATGGCAGGAGCTGCCAAGGCCGGTTGTTATGCCTAATAAAGGGAAAGAGCGCCAACAAGAGGAGAGCTCCTAGGGACCCGCTGTGGAGGCCTGAAGAAGTTCAGGAAACCTTTGCAAGGCATCTGAGGAAGAGCAGAGTGGTAGCGGTTGTGTGTGTGTATACTGCCTCTACATAAAAGGTCAAGGGCACAGTCCAAACCTATGGCACTGGCTGCCAAATTCATTCCAGACATGGAATTAATTAAAAATGAGGCTTCTCTGAGGCAATGTATCGAGTGCTGAGGCCCCTCTTCTGTAGAAACAAGCTCACACATACACACGTACATACAAATAGACAGCCCAAATCGAACGGATCTGTTAACCTGGTGGGCTGACCTGGCTGCATTAGACCACGATGCGTTTTCTCTGAGCTGGCTCTCTCGTATCTAGTGTGGACACCAGCTCAGCTGTCTAAAGGCTGGGGGCTCTTTGGTGGTGTGCTGGTGCTGTGTCCTGGTGTGCAGCAAGGAGACGAGCCGCCGGCAACCAGCTCCAGCACGGCCCCGGCTCAGACAGCCAGAAGAAGCAGAGATGACGCAGCCACCTCGGCGCCCATGGATGGGTGCAGCCACATGTGTTTGGTCTTCTCCAGCACAGTCACTGTTTTTCAAGAACAAATATTTGTATTTCAGCAAAGAAGCAACCCTTGGACTGTAATACCAATGCTATCAGGCTTGAAGACCTTTTAACAAGCCCTGGCGGCTAACTCTTCTGTGTAGAAAGGTTGGTTAGAAGAAAAGTGAATATTTTTGCTGGGATTTGGAGGTGATTTTCAGTTGTTTCTATTATCGCCTCAATTAAATCCTTGTTAACTTTATGTTAGGTTTGAAAAGAGTGAGCTGAGGTGAATATATGACAGCTAGTACAACCATTACGTGAGATTGCTACTGATAAGACTGAGATCTCCAGAGCAAGGACTTTCTCCATTTTTGTATCTTTCAAATAAGTGAGCACATCGACAACAAGGTAACCCAAACTGATCATTCAAAATCTCTTATCTTTCAATTTCTGTGTTGCTGTACTCTTTAAAATTCACTGCTATCATTTGCCTTCATTGCAGCCAGCTATAAAGAAAAGTGAAAAAGCCCTCACATCCCATTTAAAATACTTCTTTACTTTGCTCCTTTTTCAGTAGGCAAAGTTATTCATCCTCAAAACACCTTATGAGAACAGTCATAGGTCAGACCATCTATTTTATTCCACAAAGGGTATTTTCATCTTCCTGGAGACAAAGATATTTGCTATGAGTCAAGGCCATTTCTTCCCTTCAAATGTCAATACTGCAAGATTGCATGAAACCTACTGTTTTCTATTAATTTTTTATTTTCAGGAAGTGAAGTAACTAGTTCAAGGTCAGAATCTTGTTTGTGACTTTGCAACTTTAACATGATCCTTGTGATTCTGAATATTTTTAATTGACTGTGAGTATAAAAGTGTACAGCATCATTGGTATGTTTTGGTATTGGGTGACAATCCCAGGGTCCCTAGATGCTATCTATCAAGCTGCGTATTCCCCTATAGTCAATTCTACATCTCATGTATGTAGTGTCAAAGCTCATCACTGTAAACTTTCCAGGACAACACAGGTTGTTCTTCTGGAGAGGGGTGTGCACGTACCCATATATTTGGTTTGTTGCGGCTGTTCAATAAAAGGAGGGATGATCTGGCCTGCGTGTGAGTGCCCTTGCCAGGCTGCATGGCTGTTGCATGGATCAAGGCTGCTGCGTTGGCTGATGCAACTCTGTGGCAGCTGCGATAGGACTCCTGGCCGCAAACGGCAGCCAGCACTTCTTTGTTTTCCCAGTTGAGCTTGTTCTTGTCAGCTTGAAAACCAGAACAGGGAAAGGTTTGTGTATCTGTGGCTAAGAGTTAGATCAATCTGAACAAACTTTTCACCCATTTTTGCTTATTTCTTATGGTTACTCACTCTAAAAATCCAGTTTCAGGTCCTGGAGGTCTGGACCTCCACATTATTCACACAAGCTATCTCTTTGATTTCACTGAGCATATAAAAGTTAATAATTGCTCATGATCAGCAGGAAAGGGTTCTGGCTTATAATGATTTATTTTACTACTTGTGTTAATGTGCCGGTGGAATAGAAGATAGTCTTGTGGGCATTGAGTAACAAGAGTTAAGTAATGACTCAGGTTTCCCTTGGAGACTTTCAACATGTACGGTTTTCTGCAACCATTTTCCACATAATTTCAAAATAATTTCAAATGATTATGAATATTTATTAATTAAGCTACTTGCCCGGCTGGGCCCTTGGAATCTCTGCTGGCTGATGTTCAGTTCTTTACACATTGTGTAACGCGGACCTCAGCCAGGACTATTCCCACACACTCTTTCCTCTCTTTTCTTTGAGAGAAAATAAATAGCCCCCCCAAAAAAGCCACGAAAGCACTTTGGGCTTTCTGATGTTTTGCACAGGCATTCTTTTCATCACCCTTCTCATTTGTTAGGGGATCTACTTTCTCTCTTCTTGGCAAGCATAAAATTATTCTCTTTTTCGGTTCCTCTCTAGGCCACTTCTCTCTCCCATGTTTCTCCTGGCTTTCTTTCCTTCCCCAGGGCTTGCCGCTGCTGCGCAAGCCCCACTACCAACTCCAAAATGCAGTTATCATCTTCATTTATGCTCCCTCATCCTGGCTAATTGCTTAGCTACTGCTCCACACGCAGACAGGCTTTTGGCCAAACGTCCTTTTAGTTAGCGCTCCCTCAAGTTTTTTCACTCCGGCACCTTTCTCTTTTTGGCAGCGCAGCCAGCTTTGGTGGCCTGCCTGCTCCCTTCCTCCCGCCACACGTTTCTGCATCCACCGGCGATTTTCTCTTGGCTGTGCCAGTTCAGCTCCTTGCGAGGCTGCAGCATGAGCAGGTGCGTGGATATAATGCAATTTAAAGGAAAAGAAAGCACAAACCCCAAATATTTCAAACCTGGATCAGTGCCCAGGTAGCAAGTCAGCAGAGCTGTGGAGCAGTGAGCTGCAGCAGGAGGACACAGAAAGTTTCATGTAATTACATTGTTACCCTCTCCAGCTTTAAGGCCAACCATAGTTTAATAACAAATATATCAGTTTGGTTTTCATACTTAGTGCCATGCTATTGCAATATTTATCACTGTTTAAGGACAAATCTGTATTTTTCTAAATGCCTTATTATAAAAAGTAACTATCCACACTTCCCCGTTAAAAGATGTCTGTGGTTCTACCAACTAAACACAGTTGATACAGCAATAAATCCAATACGAAAATGAATACAATGAATACAGTACAATTTAAGTTTTTGTTTTGTCTGGTTAGTAAATGCTCTGCAGATAAGCTGGTTGGCAGCAGACGTTAAATTATATGTTTCAAAATTTTCCTCCCTTTTATAATTTTACAAAATGCTATTGTAGAACTACATCATAGTGCATTTGCAAGACTGTGTGAAAATGATGTATCTACTTACCCTTTGAATTTGGTTCTTCTTTACAGCCTCTAAGAGGATCTTCCAATCAGAATCTCTACAAAACAAATGAAAAGTAGAGATGTTTCTTTGGAGCGAAGAAGTCCTAATAAGCTTGCAAAACTTTGTGAGAGTTTGAAAAGTGAGTATGTATGGATGCCTGTGGTGGAGGGGAGAAAGGAAACCTACAATGTATTTGTCTGAAGAGGAGATAAAAGAAAAGAAACCAGGAAAGATCTTGCAGAAGAACTGCTATAATTTTATCTCTGTGTCATTAGCCTGTATATATAACAGACAGAGGAAGCACCCATGTTTAGTCACTTCTGGTGGCCCAGCAAGGAAGAAATCTGAATCACATGGGCAACTCAAGTCAGCCAGATAACAGCAGAATTGACAGATACAAAACCATCTGTAGAAGTACTTTAGATACCATATGTTTAAGTTTTCTCAGTATTTATGAAAACAGAAGTTAATCAGAATAGTTACTCAAAGTAGTTGCTGATGCCTTTGCTAGAACAGGCAATTTCCAGTAGGATTTCAGGCTACTTCAAAGTTTCTCAATTAGAAAAGAGGATCTGATTCTTTCCCACTCTTATACATACTGGAGTAACAAAGAAAATATTTCAGAAGTTTAGTTCTGGTCAAGTGGTCAAGTTACCACTAGAAAATACAAAAGAGAAGAAGACTGCAGTTCCCTGCCAAACTAAAATTTGCAGGGGAGAACAATATGGATATTCTAGCAGTTAGCCACAGTCAGACATAATAACTGTCATAGGACTTCTCCACTGGGACTCAGAGATAAGCAGCATGTTGATCCAAGATATGTATTCCTTAAATGGGTTGAGAAATTTAACCACACAATGGAAACTAGCTCTGTTAAGTGCAGGAACAGCTAAAAGTGATGCATTTGACCTACCATAAGGGCTGGAAATCTGTGGCAGCAAAGATTAAAATTTGTGTTAAGTGGCTGACTCAGTTTTGAAACGTGGCTCATATGCAATAACCCAGCTAGTGACACGGCCTGTATTTCCTTTGCTGTTTTAGCAAAACTGCAGGGTTTGGGGATGGGTCTTGGGAAAGAAAAGCTGCTGCATTTCCACCTCGTAATGAATCTGGGTTGAAGTCAACTCTTTAAGATCTGAAGGAGCAAGATATGTGAAATATGTCATGCCTGCAGTGGGTGCTCTCAGAGAAGAATGAAAGGGCAGCTTGCTGCGGCTAACAGTGTGAGTATAGGTTTCAAAAAATACAACATGCAATAGGAATTTGGAGAATCCTGGGAGTCAATATTGGCTCTTTCCTTACAGAATCCACACTTGTCAGGTTCGCTAGGAGAGTGACTTGCAGGCTTCACTTCTCCATTTGACCTGTTATTGTCCAGTCTTTCCATGTGAGCCCAAGTAGATTAGAAGAGCCCTAGTAGCCTTTATTCCACTGCATGCACAAACACATGCATATACACATTCAGAGCCAAACTTGGTCTGAGCCACCCCAAACCATGATCACTGCTTCAAGCATGAATCTTTTACTCCAAGGTGTTTCCTCAAACACTTGTGGTCTTAATAACCTGCTTAGAAGAACATAATAAAAACTGCACCCTTCTGAAGTCTGTAAACCCTCTGAGCTGCGCAACGTCACCAGGTTGACAAACAACATGAATATTTCCATGTTATAGCCATTGCAATGAGAATTCCCCATCAGCCCAATACGGCGTTACTGAGATGATGGCTGAGGTGGCCTGCACTGTCATGTGAACGCGGAGCATGTCTCTTGTGAGACTTTGGCACCACTTTTACCAGAAAAAGTTGATTGAATTAGTGCAGATTTCTTCATTTCCTGCAGTCAAGATATTTTGGCTTAATCTCTCCACCTGGGTCCATGTAATCAACAGCCTTGCTGCTCCTGGTGCTGGTGCTTTACAACAAACACCTGCACAGAACAACAGCCTCCAAGAGCTGTTTGGCAACTTTGTCTGGCATCCCTGTTTCCTACTGCTGATGTTCTTAGGAGCTTCTTCATGTGTTTTCCTATATTTTCCAGTAAAATACATCTGTCATGTGTATCATTTTCATTTGCATGCATGGGGTGCATAATTCTTAATGAGTAATAGTTTCATAGTGACTTGCACTCCAGCCCTGAGAAACACTCTATCAGTGCATGAAATTACTGAACTAGACAGGAAGGAGCAATACTGGCTGTTCACAAACTGGTATTTATTTTAACAAAAAGTAGAACCATGGTTGATCACATTAGCCCTTGTCCAATAACTTCAGAACATTTGGGAATACCCAGAGCACCTGACCTTTCTCTGCTCTGTTTTATTTTGCTACAGTCTGAGCTGTTTGCAAATGATGTATCTAGAGTCTAGAAAATTTAAAGATCACCAGAAAAGATAGTTATATAATCTACACTTCCTAAGACCCATAATGAATTTCTATGTTATTTTTAGCATATATTCAACATTTATTATCTATTCATGATTTGCAATGGGAAAACTCTTTTTTCCTATTTAATACATATAAGCAATAACTAAAATAAAAATAACATTTATTTATAATTTAAATAACATTTTCAAGCATGGTTGATAATGACAGCTATTATTGAGATTACCTGACAGATCTCTTACTGTAATATGTTTGTTCCTTTCACCTTTTCCTAACTTCAGATAATTCTGCTGAAATTTTTCATTACTAGTAACTGCAGCAGGGTGACATTTTTGTCTATCTGTGTGAAACAAACAAACAAACAAAATTATTTGGCCCATCTGAGAATAAAGTTAGGGAATAAAAGACATTCTCCCTTAGTAAAAAAAATGAATAATTTTTCCTGGGAATAGTTTCCCCTCCCATTTTCTACAGCAGGGCTTCAAACTTGGCCAAAGGATGGGGGGACAAGAGGTGCCTGAATTGAGACTGGAACCAGTCTTCTCTGTGCTGCTGAAGATGTCCATATGGGATTACTTAAATATTGCAACTGGAGGGATAGGCTTGTAGAGTGGAGGCTACAAGGAGACCACCTGGGCAACGAGAGCAGGAAAATCAGAGGAAGATATTTTGAACTGTGGAGAAATTGGAGCTGAGCAGACAAGGTAAATGTGGAAGAGTGGAAGCTGAATAGGGAATGGGAGCTGTGCTGCCCTACAAACTGTTTTCTGAGCTACGTAACTGGGGGACCAGAGCCTCAGGGTGTGATCTACTGTGATCCAACAGATGCACATACACTTGGAGATGAAGTGACTGGGCACAACCTTGGGACTGAACAGACTTGGAAAGGATAGGGGGAAGAAAGAGGTAAACTTCAGGGAACCCAGAAGAAAGTAAAGATGCAGTCTCTCACCTGCAGAGGACTCAAGATTCCCAAGTCCAAGCATTCCTCTATTGTCAATAAACCCTCTGTAAGTCACAGCTTAACCCTATTGTCGTGGGCAAAGATGTTCCAAGCATGTGATTTTAGAGACACTATCACACAAAGCAATTTGCTTTTTATGTTTTCTTTTAATATCATTATACTTTCTTTCATTCACCGGAGAGGGCGAGCTAGCTCTTGGAAGAAATCAGAAGTATGTAGAAAGAACTATTAGGACTGCAGGACTCCTACTTCATGTGTTATTTAAGTTGATGGAAATGCCTGATTGCAGAAAAGTGGGCTTAATTGTTAGGATAATCAAGAAGTGTTCTAAGAAAATGGCTTCTATACAGCTATGAAATTTCTGTGTGATGGTATGGAAGCTATGAGCTTAAAAATTTCCAGATGTGACCATTGTTTCCGAGTGGCTAACCTGATGCTTAAGATTCTTATTTTAAGTGATGAACACTCAAACCCCCTATCTTATGTCAGTTCGTGTTATTCTTCAGACATATATAAATAAATGCTGAAATACAAAATAAGCAGGTGCTAGATATTTAAATTGTGCACCCAAACACACATCTACTTCACAGTGCTTGCTCTCCACATTTCAGGTGCCCAGGTGCATAGACTGCATGATAACTCCTTATATGCCTGGAACATTGTGAAAATGAATAAACATTCATGTTTCACAAAGATGATATGACAATGAGCACTAGAGAAAAATGAGGATGTTCATCACTCATGAGAATGGGCTTTGAACACTGAGCAATGCATAAACACTGTGACCACATATTAAACATGACAAAAAACGGAACAGTGGATAGCTACTCAGTGACTGAAGCAGAGATCCCAGTGGAAAAATACTGTATGATCATGTAATTAAAGCAATCTTAATTGAGGCATTTCCTCCTGATTTTAGAGTGTTTAACTTCACTTCTTTAATAATCCTTTCAATACAGTGTTTTGTTGTGTTCATGTCACACTGAGTTAAAGCTTCAATTTCTTTCTTTCACACACAATTCTTAGTATTTGGGGAGTTTGAAGATTTAGGTGAATTGATGCAGATATCTAGAGAATGAAGCACTGATATGCCGCACTTACAGCTTGATTTATATCCAACTACCAAAACAGAGAGGGGCCTCAGTTTTGAAGATTTTTGCAGAAGCACAATAATCCTCCTCCTGTTACAAGAAAAGGGCATGGGATTTTAAACTCTTTGGCAGCATTCTTCTATTGTGCATATACAAGACCGAACACAATGAGTCTGCTCTCTAAGTATGTCTCTACTGTAAAATTGACATAGCGCAGGTTCCTTCCAGAATTTCATCTCTTATTTTTTAACATCCAGTTTAGTTCCTGTTGTTTTGGCAACTGATCAAAAACAAAAAAACAAAAACAAAAAACCAGTTGTATGCAATCTCCCATTTTTTTTCCTTCCATAAAAGTGCTCATAAATAAATTAAACAAGCATAAAATCAAAGCTACAATTTGGTACCAGCTTCAAAGAAAATCCTTCAAGTACTCCCCCCCAACCCCAAAACACACAATGTTGTTTAGGATTATCTATTTATTTATTTAAGTTCAGTTAAAACAAACGTACAATGTTTCATTGAAACTGTTGCACTCCCTGCCAACAACTGTAGCTGGACTGTTGGCCTCTGACAGTACAGTGGATATTTACATATGTACAAGGATGTACCGTAGGATGCCTGAAGTTGATGGCCTAACAAATATGCTAGATCATAAAGATTGTTAAGTCACAGCATTCAGGAAATTGTAACATCCATGGTAAATTTTGTATGAGAATCATACATGAACCCAAACAATGCTTTTTTATGGACCCAAGTGACTCCTGTGTTTATTGCAACAGATACATTTATAATAAATACAATCTTAGTGTTTTTTTTTCCCCCCCACACCTTAGATGTAAACACATTTCCACTTTGTAAGCACTACATTTTGCTGTAAAAGAACCTTTCCTTTGACATTTCTTATACAGATGTACAACATGAACTCATTGAAATGATGCAATAATCAATAATGAGAGGAATATATACATAGATCCCAAATCCCAAACCTACATTATATACACTATACTTACAGTATATACACACATACAATTTATGTACACAGACTATCATAAATATTGAAAAATAGGTTTAGTTTTAATGGATTAATGCTTTATAAATAACATGTTACATTTATGACTGAAATACCATGGAAGACAGTAATGTCTAACTGAGGTGACAAAACAGTGGTTTAATACTGAAGCTGCTCTTTCAGGTGGTTTGTTATTTAGGTAACTTTAAGCAGATAGGTTTGAAAAATTCTTATTATTGGAAATCAGCTTAGCCAAGTGGAACTCAACTGTCGCAGCTAGAGAGTCAGTCATCAAATAATAAGATACAGCATGTAAAATCCACAAATTGCTACATTAAGAGAATTAAGTGACATATGAGATACAACGCAATGAGGTGTCATCATGAAATTTCCCTTCTCTCTGGCTGCCGAGAGGGACTGTGTAGTAACTTCTCATTTACACCTCTTCCTCTTCTATGGTTACTGAGAGAAAGGAGGTTATTTCTCACTTCCTTTTTTATGCTGGCAAGGGAAGCGCTTCATCCCTTATGTGCTACAAATTGCTCAAAGGCAGAGAACATTTTAATCTTCTTCCACCTTAATCTTCTTCCACCTTTATATGTACGCAGAGAAGAAGAAGAGAAGCTGCCAAAGTACTGAGGCCTGTGCTCAGCACTCCTGTACATAGATCAGGTAACATGGGTGTAGAGTACCTGAGGCAGAGAAGTACCTAAGGAGCTTTAGTCAGTGCTGACTCCAGGATTCTTAATTGCCAGTTGAGTACCACTGGACTAAAAATACGAACAAGACAAGAGGAATCTAACTTCTCATTATAGTTGTATATTACAGAAGTAGTGACCAGTAGTAAGAGTCATGCAGAAGTACTGATACAAAATACTTGCAATTTTTTCATAATTTTAAATGGCTGGGCAGAGATTGACATTACCTGCCAAATAGTGACTATAATTTAGATTTGTTCCTGACTGATCCTGCAAGAGCAAAAAATCTTAGGCGCTGTTTAATCAATGGATTATATGCCCTTACTTGTTCCCTGTGACACAACTACTAAACAGAACTTTGTAAATCATATTTTTAAAACATTAAGCTAGATGAAGACAGCTGACCACATTGCCATGACTATTTCATTAATAATCTCTATCTAGGCTCTTGTACCCAATATTGTGGTCTCTGAGAACCTCTTAAGCCAAGTACGCTGTTATACAAGTGTTATTTCTCTTCAACCTGGGATAAGAATGAAAGAGTAAACATGCACTAGAAACAAAACAGCTAATCACAACCATACAGCACCTGTTTCATTAGCTAGCTAGGGCTCATACGAAACCTACCTATTTCTGAAGCAAACAAGTATGAGATGACTATCCAGTCTATGAGGTTATCTTTAATACTAATATACAGTATAAATCGCAAGAGGAATCCCAGTTGTGTATGTGAAGAGAGTTTGTACCAAGCATGAAATACTGGTGCAGTTATTTTGTGGATTTGACTTATAAACAAAATAGTCAAGTAATTCAAAATCCAATAATGGATGAGTAACTTGAGAAATACTGCACAGTTTTTGAATATTATACAACTAGTAAACTACATTAGTAGTTTAACAAAATTTTTTGTTTTCCTACAGCATGTTCCAAGAAAGATTGGGCAGAAAAGAAACCAAACATAGCTACAACTGACAATGGACCTTACGATCATTAATAAACAGAACTCAAAAAGGGAGTTGTATATTAATGGCATGATATGCTTCAGTGCCATTCAGTTTATATCTGCAACTGCAAGAAATCGAAAAAAGCAAAAAACCCCAAACCCTGTTTCACCCAATTGCACTATTGAGTACCTCAAGAAGGGAAGTGTCCACACCATCTTTATGGGTTATACAATTTTTAACTCCATTTTTCTCAGATCTACCCATTCTGGGGGGCTGAATTTTTTTAAAGCTTGAAAATTTCAGTTTCCATACCATTTTCAGAAACCAAGATAAATTGTATTTACTTAGGTACACTGAGTAATGATATCGAGAATTATTTTCACTATATTTCAAGTTTAGTGAATTCCATCAAAAGTATTTATAATTAAGAGGATTTTGACTTAAATTCATTCTTTTTCTGTTTTGGTCACTAGACTTTTTAAAATAAGATTCCTTTTAATTCTGCCTCTACAGAAAGGCAAACTATATTTAATTTAGGACACTGATTAACTATTTTAGTGAGCTCTTTATGTCATTCTTTCATTCTTTTTAGAAAAATGTTTCTTAAAGTCAAAATAGTGCTTTTGAGGTCCATAAGAATTTTTGGTACAAAAAAACAATAGCGTTTTTCTCTCTCTCCCCCTCTCTCTCTCATTGGTTATTTAAACACTTTGCTGTAAATTAAGAGTTACTTCTCACATCAAATGGTTCCATTAGGCACATTCAAGTAAAATAACAAAATATCCAAGTAACAATGACAAAAGCCAAACATGGCTCGATAAAAGTCTACAGAGAGTTCTGTCCATTCTCTGGAATGGAATAAAATTGTCACTTCCTTCAGCCAGACACTCATGTGGTTTGATGTTAATATCCATTTCCATCATGCAGAATAGTTTCTTAAAGACAGAGTTCAGGTATTCTACAGTCAGAAGAACCAGCAACAAAGAATCTGCATTTTAAAGGAAGCTGGATAGCTCATTTTCATTCTCAGTAGGTATCTGAGTGAACACTGGCATTTGAAGTGGAGTATTAGAGATTAAACCAGGACAGTTAATGGCCATCAGATGCAACATTCTGGGTCCAGTCTAGAATAATCAGTGTCATACACCCAGTCATCACAAGTATACCACTTAGAAAGAAGAGCACAGCCTGGAAAGAAAAAACATAAAGTACTTCAGTTTCTGCTACTAAACCTACAAACTCATGCCCATATATAGCACAAATCCCAGCCCTGTGCTTAAGATTTTAATTGCTTAAGGAGGAAGGAATGACTAGTAAAAAAGACAAATATCACAGTAAATAATAAGGAGATAGCAACCTTTTTCATACTTGGGAGTCCTTTTTCAAATAAATTAATACATTTATTTTCAATATAGCAGACCTCATCCTCAGCTGAGGGAAATGAATGCAGCTCTGCTGATACCAGTGAGGCTGTGCCACTCTGCACTGGCTAGATTCTGAGTCAGTATGTCTAAGATCAGTAAGGGCACCAAGATCAATCAGGATGACCCAAATATCAGATGGAGGTCAGCTCTTAGATGGTAAGTTAGGTAAATAAGCCTTGAAAGAAAATTTAAGGGATAACCACAAGGGTTCTTTGTATGGCTTTTATTGGTAATCACTTGGAATCTGGTTGTAGTGAGCAACAGAATGACTTAAATGTAACATCACTGTTGGGTTGGGGAAAAAAAAAGGTAAGTCACTGAAGTGAACGGAGCCTCATGATGATTTTCTCCTCAGTTTTGAATATGTATGAACCTACCATCTTAATTAAGATTAATATTAAAGTGCCAATTCACTGACCATATTCACCAGGATTTCAAAATTCTTAAGTTATAAAGAAAGAAACTGAAGTTCTTCTCTGAATTAGAAAGCAAATATAGCTATTATGTATTTATCTATACATACCCCAATTTTCTGCACTGACTTCATTGGTTCCTTCTTCACTAGTTTGATATAGAATGCAGAAGGAAGTATGAAGATCAGCATGGCAGCAGCAGATGCACCTGTATTTATAAAAAAATTATTTATTTTATGCTTTTCAAACAGGTAAGTTTAATTTAATTAGATCGTAGCTGAATTTTCTGAGATTTGAAAGAACCTCTGAACTTCTATGAAAATGCTTACCAATGAATCCAAAGATGTCTCGAATTGTAGGGACAAAGATAACAAGCACATTGGTAAACGCCAGAAGAGCAACTGTAATAGAACAGTGACGCCACCATCTGAACTCTTTTCCTGCCCACAGCAGCTGGGTAATAGAACTGCGGATCTTTTAAAAGGGGGGGGGGGGAAGAGATACAGAGAGAGAGAATTTAGTCTTCACATGTCAGTGACTGTCACGCAAACTATAATTTTCTTCTGGAAGTGTTTCAATGTCCTTTTTCTGAACACTTTAGATTTTAGTGAAATTTGAAAGGGATGAAAGTAAAATCTGTTTTTTACAGTTTACTTCGTGCACTTGACAGGCAGCAGCTATATGTTTCTGGTCTGTTTTTCTGTTTCTCTTGCTAATTGTTCACATTTTAAAGCATAGCATGTAAGAGATAAAAACAAGAAAATAAACTCTGTAACAAAAATAAAACTTAGGGGTTTACTAAAAAAAGCAACTTTTTTTCTTTTATAAAATGTAAGGATAGTGCTCATAAATATATAATTAATTGGCCAAAATTCACGTTCATATAGTACAAACGTCACTGTACTTTTGTTAGTAAGCTGATAACAACAGTGCAAGCACTTCTAAAAATAACAATCTGTTCCATCCCCCCAATTTAACCATATTAGAAATACAATGTAACTGAACACAACTGAATCTACTGCTTTCTAAGTGTTGCCTATTTATTTAATTTATTTCAACTAAGGGTAGAGATATTTCATCAAGCTTATTAGAAAGAATTTCTTTTTTTTCCAGTCAAGGGAAAAATTCTATATATTAATAAATGAGAGTTGCCAAATCAGTAGACAAGTGCAGCAGGACACAAGTTAAAAATAAAACATAGCAGTAAGACTTTGAAAAGAAAAAAAAGATTTAGAAATTACTTACCGGGAAAATAACTACAGGTACAGTTAGGGTTACAGCCATAAGTACAGCGAGACGTACAATAAGAAGAAGAATATCAGGACCCAGATAAGCAGAGTAGGTATGAAGCAATTCTGGTTCAACATTTCCTATAATGAAAACAGTAGTTTAGCTAGATGCAGGTAACATACTTCTCAAACAACTACTACTTCCGCTCAAAATTCTAAGTGCATTTTACAGTTATAGCAATATGAACTGAAAGCGTCCCTGTTCCTATAAGCATGTGTCCGTTTCACACAGGGATAAGTTGAAGACATTGAATCCACTCTAATTCAGTTTTAACCCTGTGCCTTAGGCCTAGCCTAATCCTACTACTGATCTCCTTTTGAGTGTGCACTCATAAAAATATTTTAAAAATACAGTGTGTGTTTAGAACCCATACTAAATGTATGCTCGCTGTAACTTAAAAATAGCACTGTGGTTTTGTACAGCATAACTCATTTGAAAGAAAACAGAGAAGGTAATATTCACCATAAAATGTCAGGTATCCAAAGAGAGCAGCCAATAAATACATGAGAAACATGGCAAAAAAAGAAACATAGGACACGTTCATCATTCTTTTACGGCTTCGGCTATTAAAAAAAAAAAGAAAAGGAAGAGAAATATTGTTAGCAGCGAGAAGATGTTGTTTTACACTACTTTTGTTTGTAGAGTGAAATTAGAGAGACATATCCAACATTTACCTTTTCAGTTCTTCATAAATAGGAAGAATTGCAGGATGGCAGACAAAAGAAAACGTTAGGATTGGGACAGCATAGACAGTCTGAAAAACATAAATACGCTTTTTAGATTTCTCAATAGACATTAGAATCAGGTTTTAAAGTACTCATCAGTAAATTTCCAGTTTTTGACTTAGGTATCTCCTTCAGCTTTTCATAAAGACTAGCTGAAACTAACTGAAACTTTGGCAGAAGTTTAAACAACAATTTCATGTTTTTGTTTTCTTAAGCCCAAATCCTGAGGTACTGAATACTCTCAAATCTCACTGAGGTCCATTCTGGACTAAACATATTCTGCATTTCTATTGAGATTCTCTGCAGCACATATGCCTGAACTGTTACAGCTTCATCTTGTTACTGGTTGTCACACACTACTTTTCTCACATGTGGAGATTCACCACTGTAATTGCAAGTATTCATGAGAGCCAGAACTCTGGGTTTGGGAACTTAAAGCCTGATCCAAATCCTAGCATACATTTTCCATTCAATACTTACACCATGTACTTCATCTTCTTCTGCAATCTACTTTTTTCCAATGCTTTTCTAAACTCCCTGAATGAAACTACTGTGCCATATAAAAAACTTGAGAAATGCTGTGCTGAAGAATCTTATGACGAGAGGTCTTTATTGCCTTCATGTGAGGTAGGCATCAAGCTCCTCTAATTTCCATGCATTCAGAGCATAGAAATACCCAGCCTGCCGGGGATACACAGTGCCTAACTCTACTGGAACTGCAAGTGTTAGCACATTCCAAGCTTACACTAGGCAATTACGTAAGGGAAAAATGACCTACTTTGTACCTTATGTATAGTCTCTTCTACCTATCTTCAACAGAGAATGTGATTTTTAGTCAGTACCTGTGAATTGAAGATGAAGTACTTTGGCTTGCATATATCATCACTTGTTATGTTTTCCTCTATCAGAGGTGCCAGTGTTCCATTTACAGTCATGTTCATGATGTCACTGTCCATAGGACAAGGAATGTGAAACATCTTCCAAATTACCTAGAAATAAACCCATGTATTTGTTACGTATTTAACTAATACAGTATGTGAAAACTTTCTGATACTGTTTTTAATTTCACTTTGTAATGCAGTGTTGTAAGCATCGGAAGTCTACAAGATTATACTTACAACAATCAGAAAGAAGACCATGCAAAGTAAGGAAAAACCACTGGTATAGCCCAAATATCCTGTATTAAAGAAACAGAAAAATAAAATCTAAGGTAAACAGAAACACCATTCATGTCGTAACAACATTAAGACAGACTACTTTCTGTAAGTGATCTTTTTGGACAGCCATTTTCTCTGTTATTTTAAAATAAGTAGTTAATTATTCATTCACTTTCTGCTAATCTCAACCCAGACCTGAAAGTTCCCAAAGAAAAATGCAGCAGTGAGAGTCTGTACTATCAAACTTCATCTCTTAATACTATATAAAATTTTTATTATGTACTGAGGATGATTATCGGATTACTTCTAATAGAATACACTGAGCTATGTTAGACTCTTTAGCCTCCATTTCTGTTTTTACTCATTCATTTAACTTTGTAGGATGTAATAACTCAAGGAAGGAATTGACACTGAGACTCTTGGTTATTTTTAAGGTTGCACTGCAGTATTCCTTGAACAGATAATGTGTTATCTGAATTATTCACATATACCAATGGATTACAGTCATTTCAGATAAGGCATCTGGTACCAATATTCTTCTACTGCTTAGGACCCAAAATAAAAAAAGATGATTTTTTTTACAGTGCAAAGACAATTTAACTGCCCAGGACTAGCATCCCTGTTCTTGTGAGACTGTTATGTAACAGCTAGTCACAACAGTAAGGGACTTTAATGACTAACAATACTATTTCACTATTATCTAGAAAAAAGCAAGTACATCAAACTACACAGACAGAAGGTACTGCTGTCCCTTGTTCTAAAACTATGTGATCAATTGTCCTTTTACATTCCACAAATATATTTGTAACCTAAAAAGATACTTGTCTCAATCCTCCTTTTTTAAAGGGATTGAGAGTATTTATCTAAAAACCAAGCTGTCACAAGAGAGAAGTTGGGAGACAGCTCTCTATTCACATAGTACTTCAAGTCTCCAGCATCTTATCAACCCACTTCCCCCAAATATTTTCTATGTAGTTTTACTTTGATTGTACTTTACTGCTTACCTAAATTTTTCAATAAGGATAGAGGAAGAATGAGAATGATAGACACCATCAGCACCAGGTAGTCACCATTAAGATACCATTCTCTGTAGGAAAAAAGTAGTATTTATGAGTAATCAAAGTATTTTAAAACTATGACATCTGTAGTTTAGTCTTCACACTTATCTTCTCCTATAACATGCAGCTATTTAAAAAAACACAGTATCTGGTATCACAAAGGATTAGTATTCAGCTTACTATACTGACCTAAAACCCTTCAGGTACTTTCCCATCTCACCCCAAACCTGCATTGTGCCTTTCCTTCAGTGTCCTTTTCTAAAAGGAGTATGCATCTGGAAGTCAGAAAACAAGAAAGTAAATGGTTGGTCAAAAAACAGCCAACTGGGATTAATCCTATAAAAATAGTATTTTGTTTAAATATTGGTTCCCAGCTTTCCAGATGTATTAAAACTTCGCAGGGCCCCAGCAAGGTGGTGATCCACTTATAATGATAATACAATTCTGCTGGGTGCTCTGCAGGAGTTAAAGAAAAAAAGATGAGGGCTGGAGTTAAGGCAGTAGCTCAAGCCTACTGGTTGCGAAAACTCCAATAGGCAGGGGAAGTCTACTGGGGGCATGCTCAGCCCCTTCCAATATAGAAACTGTGTTAAGAACCTCAGAAGTTTTCTTCCCTTAGACCATTCTTTTTTATTCCATTATGAAGAAGCAACTTTTTTTTTTTTTAATAGAGACTTTTGGAGTGTTTCAAGATCATCATCTTCATCTGAAACTCAGGAAAACGAAACTGGATCAGTGTAAATATGATGCAGTTTCACTGAACTAATGAAAAAGCTGAACTGAATGTTTAATAGCGGCAGGGTAACAGATTTCTTCATCTGATCCTGCAGGAATATCTTATACTTGTTAGGTAATTCCACTAACACTAATATTTGTCCCAAATAATGATACTTTAAATACTGTTGGATGATACCATAAAAGGATACATTTCAAAATGGATTGTATACTATTTGGATAAACAAAGAAAATGTAATGGCCCTTCTAGAAATCAGGGCACTCAAACTCAGTTGTTCAATTATAAGCCTATATACACTAGTGGAAATATGGAACAACTTTAACAGACTTGCTCTGGATTTACTATGTAAATCCAGAAAGAATTTGGTGATCTCTTTTCCAGTTTCACCTGGAACAGCTAAATTAAAAAACATATATTTTAGAAGGTTCAGATGTGATGTACCTTCTGCAGCTAGCTGCCCCCCCCCCTTTTTTTTTTTTTTTAAGGAAATAGACCAGTGGCAAACTTAAAATAAGCCAGAGCTCAGAGTCATGGCATTTGATACAGCTGTAAGAATGTGCACTATTAGTGTGCATAAGTCACATGAAGGCAATCAGAATTTTCAGACTTTTCAGTGCTGAAGAGTGAAGAAGGGGAATACAACAGCTTAAATGTACATGGAGTATCTTAAAAATCATTAAGTGAATTGTAATAATTGAGCTAATACTTGTATTGCCACACAATTCCAGAATGTTTTCTCCCATATTAAGCATTATTTTGGGGCATTTAAACAGGTGTAAGTGCTTACATTATAGGCACCTGGCTGCCAGAATGCAATCCATGTCAATGGTAGCCACCCAGGCTCCCCCATGCAATGGAGTCGGTTACCTCAAAATGGGGTCCACAATTGCAAGCACACTGAGAAAAGACTTACTTTAAGTCAGCGTACAGCTACCTCTTGAATCATAACTGATTTTGAATTCTTCTCTGAAGGGGGCAGTTAAAAGTTACTTATCTCCAAGCCCCCTCATAAATATTGCCTACTACAGAGACTTTCTTGAGAAGTGGAAAATAAGGATGTGAATTCAGCCAGAGAAGGGAAATGAACCTTCTTGGAAAAGAACTCATAAACACTACATAGTTAACCAAATAGGGCAGATGCTTTCTTCCTTTGAGTCCATTATTTATTATTAAAAAAAAAAAAAAGAAAGAAAAAAAAGATAGCTAGCACTGTCTTCCTGACAGCATCTATCAAACTGTAAGAACACATGTCTTGAACCCCTTGGGGAACACAGGCAGAAAAATGCCTACCTTCTGAACTCAGGCTTAGGCGTGATTTGGAGTCTTGAGCTGCTCAGCCCTCTCAAGACTGGGACACTTCAGGACAAGGCACAGAAGTACAACTCTGAAGAGTGAGATTTATAGCACTTAACTCTATCCATCTGAACTCAGGCCTCGTTTTAGATAGCTGTTTTGACACACCCTCTCAGCACAGAGTGATACGATAAACTGCTCTTGCGAGATGCCCAAAACAGGTGTCTAAGTCAGGTGCACTGAACTGATCACTAGAGACAGTCACCTCTCTCCACTGATTACAGAGAGACTAGATGACTATCTCAAAAGAAATATCTAACTTTCAGACTGTTATGGTTAGCTCAAATGAACTCTGCTCAAGAAACCAACTTTTAAAGTCAAGCAGGAAAGCCACTATGGAGTTAAGGTGTCTCCAGGGCTAAATGGCCATATGTGTATTATTTTGGTCTTAGGCATCTAAACTCTGTTAAAGTTCAGTATTTAGCCCCCATGCCCCTTTTTGAAAACTGTCTCTTAAGACCTTCATTACGTAACTGCACCTTAATCTTATATTCAATCACTTCCCACAATACCAACATCATAAAACCAAAATTATCAGTCCAAATTAGTTGGAGCACTTAAAAAAAAAAAAAAAAAAAAAAAACCACAACAAAAAAACCACCACAACCATATTTACCTTCCATTATTGAGAGTATGTACTGACTGGTACATTCATCAACACTTACCTGACATTCTTTAAAGAACAGCTTTCTGTAATATGATACGATACCTGTATTTTTCTACCCTTTTCCCAGGACACGCTGGACCTAAATCAGGTCGACCACTCTGGGAAGGGCAAACTTACTGTATCTCTGTCTGAGTAAGAAGCTACCCTATGGTGTACCGAACGTGGTCTTCACATAAAAATGTAAACAGTCTCCATATTTCTTTCTCCTAATAGTTTCTCTGATGAGGCGTTCTAACACCTACCCTGTGTTCTCTTCGATGTTCATAAATGTCTTGATGACCAATGGTAACTCATATTTCACTATGAAGAGGTAGCTTGACATAGCTGTAGGTGAATAACATCATAGATCATTACAAATATAGAATATGGCACAAGATGCAAGAATCACATAACATGTTTCATAACTTCACTTGAACACAAGCAGTTAATGAACACATGTTGTGTGAAAAAAAAGTCTCCAAGAATAAATAGGGAATAATTATTATTGAAAGTACAGACATTTTAAAAATCTTATCCTCACCTCCAATGTTCTGCATTGTAATTGACCCAGAAGCAGCAAGTTTTCCAGCCATACCAAATGCCTTCATTCCTAGTTGTTCATATAATAAAGAGCCTAAAGAAAACAAAATAAAATCCATTATACCATTTACCCAAAGGGTACATTCTACACAGGTATAGTATGAAATAAGTAACATCTGTTCGTAAAATAATTGTATGCCATACCTCCTTCATTGGCAGTCTTCAAAAGGAGATGCACTGAATACAAAGAAAATATTGAGACAAATAGCAGGAGTATCCTAAGGGGGGAGAAAAAACATAACTATTTAGCAGCCATAAATGACTTATCATAATCATATTAAATAAAGACACTATTTTAGGAGAAGAAAGTTAAACAAACATAAAAAAGTCATATTAAAATACAGCCTAGAAAAAACTGTATGTTATAAGGCTAGCTACAAGAGTTTTGAAAACCCAATTAATGCCTAGTTTAGAAAGACTTTCATACTAAAATTCATTTCAGAGGCACACAGAGGAACTCTAATGTAGGATTAAATAATATTTATATTTAATATAAGATGATATAAGCATGGACAAGAATAAGGCCATTAGAGTTCGACGTATTTGACATATATCATCTAACAAAATAACAACAGGAATGGTTTTGTGTTATTGTAAAAAAACTGTTTCTATTCTCTTCCTTTCATTGTTCAGTAGTTATGTCAGGAGTCTATCTTTTAAACATCAGAGCTGTGACTAACTTGCTAAAGTGAAGATTATCTCTTCATCTTAGACAAATAAGCTTTTCAGCTTAAACCTGTACTTTTTTTTTTTATGCAAAGCAAAATGAAACTGTGAAAGTCTTAAAGAATGGATTGAAAATTAGGGTATGTTAAGAGCTGAGTATGCTTGACTTCAAAGGTAACTAACTATGTATTGATCTTAAGGAAAAACTGCTTCCTTTGTTCAAAAGCTTACACAGGAATTGCTAGTGGCTTGTCTATCTTCCCTATAGGCTTTATGTGAGAAGTACACTATTTCCAGAAACACATTTTTACAACATCTAGAATGGAAATCTCTCAAGTGAACCACAACAGATGCACTTCCTGGAGTAGCACACTAGGGGGGACTGTTCTTTATAGCTGAAGAACACAGAGGAAACCTACGGTCCATCACAAAAGAATGGCTCTTGTTGTAGCAACACAAGCATTCTACTATAGAGGAGTAAACCTAAGAAAAAAAACATCTGCTCAAAAGTGTGAAGCTCAATTTACTGAATTCCCAGTGTACTCTTTCCATTTCTTTTTGTGTGATTTTTAGTGTTGGTGAAAGCAGTAAATACAGCCTGAAAACTGGAAACAAGAACATTCGAGAAAAGCTTTACGGGTCTGTACAAGGAATCTAGAAAACCTGTGTTAGCATGTCTAGTCAACACCAGCAAATGCACACAAATAAACCTCTGTATTTGCAAAAGGTACATATTAACTGAGATTTTTTAGCCATCTACTAGGAATAGTAGAGTGAAATATGTAAGGACTGCATGTCATTAAAACAGTACAGCTTCTGAATACCTTAGTCCTAAGCTTGAATGGCTTGATAGTTCAGTCAACAAATTCATCTACAAGCTCACTGAAGTTCTGGCTTCAAGACCAGAACATTCATTTCTTTAGCACAGCTCTGAGACAAGTGATCTCATACAGTCCAAGAACTTACTGTCAATCAACTACATCCAGACTTGAATCTGTAGCCCAGTTATTAAAAAGATGTCTGTACTGCCATTATTACTTTAAATTATAAACCCTCAGTATTATCAGTGAATGGTATTTCCACTTTCCTATATCTGAACTACACTAACAACACTTAAGTTTTAAAGTATAACAACCTAATTTACCTTTAAATCAATATTAATGAAAATAGATTTGAATGCAATATCTGCAAATGAAAAGTAAACACACCTAACAATCAGGTGCTAAAGTGATTTGCTTAAAACAGTAATTTTGAACATTTTCAGAAAAAAAGGCAATAGTTAGAAGAAATCTGTTCAAATATCGAATAAATTTATTTTCCTTTCCCCCCTCATTTTTTTCCCTCTTCAGAGATGTTCTAATGCACAATATGCAGGCTACCTTATGCCTTTTGCAGAACAACTTTAGAACATCAAATTGGCATGTAAAAGGGTCAAGTAAGTATTTCTATTCTTAATTTATGCTGCTAAATTGTTCATAGAGTTTAGTATCATTTAAGTAATTGAGAGTCTTAGCAAAAATAAATAAATCACCAAATATTTAAAATAAAATCCTTTAGACCAAAACTTTATACATCAGTCGTTTCCAATAAAAAGTAAACACCCCACATGTTGGGAAATATCTGAAAGGGAATCTGACCTACAACCCTCTGGAAATCTAGCAACAGAGTAAACTAAATTTTGAAGATAAACATTACTCTTTACTTGTTCTTGAACATTCAGTACATTTATCTATTTCCAGGATAAAAATACAACTGTCATTTAAACATATCTATGGATTCTCATTAGCACTCAGTCACTGAAATTACGTGGTGTGTGAGCTGAACTGTCTCCAACATATGAAGAACATTCTTTCCTGAGACATTTAGAAGCACTGCACATAATTGTTTGCTCATGTCATTTTCAATTATGCTGCTAGAGCCTTGTCTTACACTTGAAGGGTTCTGCCCATACAGATAAACCATACTGGTAATTCCCCTCCCACCCCGACACCTTGCAGGGAGAGAGACCTGTTTTTACAGGTATAGCTTATACCAGCTCTCTGAATTGAGTAAAAGCACAGCAGTAAAAAGGATTTTTTGTCAATTTATGTTATACCTCTGCAGGCATAACTGTATCAGTTGGGGGGAGGGAGGGGAAATCACATCCCTGACCAGAAGAACTGTGTCACAGAAACTTTTAAGAGTAGGCAAGGCCAGACTTGCAAGAGACAAATAAAAGAAAAATCTAGAAAGATAAGGATTATTTTAATTTGCTACAATTGTTTTTGTGCACTTACGACTCCCGCTAATGACAACAGGAATTTTTCAATTAGTTCAAGTCAGTGAGCTCTGAGAGAAAAACAGATACAGATTTCAGTTTGTTAAATGGCATCTCTCCCTTCCACTTGTATACTGGAATTTTCAAGGGAACTCTAACAGTTACTTATGAAGAAACTACAGCTTAAGAAAGTAAAGAAAAATTTACTGTAAATTGTTCTGTAGATTGCAGAACTTGCAATATATCTGCTTAATGCATACAAGTCTTTCTGAGTATATCACAATCTGTATCATTAAAAAACATTTCATAAATTCTACAATGCAGTCCTGTGCCTATGACAATGAGTGGATATTTTGTAAAGATTAAGTTTTACCTCAAATATTTATCAATTACAAAGCAAAAAGCTTTTTTTGATGAACCAAAAGATACTTACACAAAAAGAGCAATTCCAGTGTTAGCCATGGCATAAGAAAGACCAAGGATGCCACTACCCACAATAGCATTGCTCAGATTAAATACTGACATTCCAAAGGAAGTAGTACCAGGATGCTGAGAAAAGGGAGATAGGTAATAATTAATAGAAAGTTATCACTTATTTCAGAATTAAAACAAACATCATCTATTTGAAAAGAAAGCAAACGTTTAGCACACTAATTCTGAAACATCATTACAATATACTTACATACTGAGTTTCATATTTCTTCTTTCCAACGTTGGAGTCAAGTAAGAAATTTTGATTTTCTGGATCAATATCTGCATAGTGGCTGTAAGAAAATACTTCATTTTTAATGATCATCATGAACGACTTGTACACTCCGTTCCCTTTTAACATTTCCACTCTATCTCAAAAGGAAGTTAGAATACCAATCAAACAGCCTCAAAAGAACCACCCAACCTCCCATTCTGCTGACCAGAAAACCTGTTGTCTGTATGCACGTCTGCAGCCATTTCCACTTATCTGCGACATATGTAAACACTGAGTATATCCAGGTCTGACCAAGAATTTTAAGCTAACATTAAAACAGGCCTTCGCCATGCGCATCGAAGGCTCAGGTGCTGCCCGAGCACCGCAGAAGCGGCAGAGCCCCCTGACCTCTTCATGGCAGCCGGCTTGGTGGGGTACGGGTAGCTGAAGTCGTTGCTGTTGGAGCTGTAGCTGCTGCTGTCCTCGTCGGGGGAGATGTTGAACTTGCCCATCTCCGCGCTGCTCATGGCGGTGCCGGCAGGGACGCAGCCGCTCTTTTGTCCTTGGCGGCCGGGCTCGCCGCGCCTGCGGAGGTGGGAGGCGACGTCAGTGCCGCAGCGGGCGCCGCGCCGCGGCCCATCACGTGGCCCGCCCGCGGCCCCCGCCCGCCCGCCCAGCGAGTGGAAAAGTACCAGGCACGGCGCGGCGGGGGGCGCGGGGAGCGCCGCGGCGGCGGGGGTCGGCGGCCGCGCCTCGCCTCGGCGGTGTGCCCCCCGCCGCCGCGCGGGCGGTAGCTGCGGAGGCAAGGCCTCCCTGCTGTAGCTTTCGCTGCCATAGATAGGTCTGGGAGAGCAGCACCTACCCCCCCGCGCCGCGGCACCGGGAGCGAAAACTGATGCAACACCGATGGGCAATTGTCACACTGCCTCTGCTGGCCTCCCCTTCCCGTGCCCGGTCCCGCTGTTTACCCCTCTCCTCCCTCCCCTCCAGGGACATCAGGGATCCCTGCATTTTAAATAGGAAAATGCAAATCAGTCACAAGACTGCACCAGCAGCGCCCGTTACCGTGGCTCTTTTCTCTACCTTTCCGGGATGCAGCAGCGGCGCGTCTCCGCACGCCTCTGGCACAACCGTGCGCCCCAGCAGACCTCTCCACGCACCGCTTCCAGTCCAGAGGACTGCCCTCAAACAAAGGCACTAAGGAGCCACGCTGCGCTTTAAAACTCACCCCATTCTTTCTCCTGACCGTGTAATACCGAGTATTAAATATTGTGCATTACCTTATGCGAAGCTCAAAAGCGAGGTTTTCTCTCGAAGCCTCAGAATAACGAGGCTTACGGTGTTTTCTCTGCTGTTGCTTCTTAGAAGGAAAAAAGAATCCTTAACTATAAAATGTCAGCAAAAAAAACCAACCCCTAAATAAATAAAGGTAGAAAAAAAACACTTAAAAAAGCCACCAGTATAAAAGGAAAAAAAAATAGTGTTTTCCTGATGCACTCGAGCGGAGTGTGACAAGCGCGCCGAGCGCAGCGGCGTCGCTCCCCGGTCTGACGGCCCCCTCGGGGCGCCGCGGCTCTTCAGGCAGGAATGCGGCGCGTCACCGCGCAGGGGCGCGGCGCCCGCCCGCCCCGCCGCCGCCCCGCCCCCCGCCGGCTCCCCCCCTCCCCCCGCGGCCCCCGGAGATGCGCGGATAACGGGGGGGCGAGGGGGGGCACCGGAGGGCTCGGGCGCGCCTGACTCATTCAAGTCCGGTCATCTTCATGTGCTGCTGCGTGAGGAGGGGGCGACGCGCGGAGACAGAGCAGCACCGGGAGCTGGGATGAGCGCTCAGAGCACATGACAACGTTAATTAACCCGAACAGCTTTCCCGTGTTCATAGTGCGGGTAATTACGTTTCGCAACAGAGATGCGAAGCCGAAACGTTGGTCAAGAATGCTTTGTCTGAAAGGCGTTTTCATTCGCTAAGTACAATATATACATTACATGATCGTACTGTCATTTATAAACTTACTCGTGAAGCTCCACATTTGTCTTTTACCTGACTTCAACGTGTTTCCGGACACCAAGCTTTCCGATTATATTGGTGCAAAAGTTACCAAGGATGAAGACAGCCCCGTCAAGCCATAGTTACTCGCTGCAGTCACTTATTATTTTTAAATATGTTGTGATGCATAAGGAAGTTTAGGTCTTGCGGACAGCTGAAAGACTCCCCGCGATTTGAGCGATCAGAGCATTTCCTCTGGGAAATAATCTGGAATGACGGCCTCCCTCTAGTGATGCGATGTAGGATAAACCCCATTTGTTGAAGGAGAGGGAAAAAATCTGATTTCCTTCCCGTCAGGTAATTACTCACTCCGGAAACTTTTGAGGATTTTGTTGTTCAATTCCCCGTGTATCCGACTTGGACAGGAACTGACTTGCAGCTGGGGAGGGGGGCTTTACTGTATGTTAGTCTTCAGACCCCAGGGACGGCCGAGGAGGAAGGATGGGCGTGCTGAAGTGGGCAGTGGGACTTTGTTGCTGTGCCCGCTCATCTCCCCTTCCGGGGGATTTGGTGGTCGGTCTTTATTGTTCGTCTTGGTCCCATCTCCAACGTATATAGCTGTAAATTGCAGCGCTGGCGAGGGACTTGGCTCAGGCAGCGCAGGACGGGTTACTACCTGGAGGAGGAGGGTTGCCGCCCCCCCCCCCCCCCCATCCCGCTCCGTCGCGCTATCCCAGCGGCTGCAGCCGGGGGCAGTGGCTTTACGTTAGTCTCATTCATTGCAGCCTCGAATTTGGAAGGCGCCAGGATAATGAATCATTTCATCCCGCTGTATTAAACTTTTTCCTGCCCCCTCCACCCCACAGGGCAGAAACCCTTCCCGTAGGTGCGTGTGTGGTGGGGTGCATGGCGTGCGCCGCACGCTCTCTTGGGGTAGGAGCCCGACCCAGCTGCATGGATGGTCCGCAGCGAGCAGCCCCATGGCACACGGGCAATGCCCGCCACGAAAGGGACTGGCACCTCAGCACCCTCCATGTTTCTGCCCCCCTTTTCGGGGCGCCTGCGGGAACAAGCGCGGCCGCCGGGCTTTGCCAGGTGAGGAGAAGCCAGGACAAGGTCCCCCTGAGGTGACACGGCGCTGAACGCGGGGGCAGCCGCCCTGCTCGCACGGGGCTCAGCCCGCACCCTCCGCTGCTCTGTGCCCTTCTCCCGTCAACGCCGGGCCGAGCAGCCGCGCGGCGCAAGGCGGACGCCACGGGCAGGGAACCGTTAGCGCCACAGAACGTTCTGGAGCGCCCTAACGGCCGGTGGGAGCACGGGCGCGCGGGGGAGGGGCGGGGCGGGGCGTCGTGGGGCACGCGCAGGAGACGCGGCACCGAAAATTTTCCATAACTGCAGTTCTCCCCCCGCCCCCGCATCCGGCCTGTGACGTCACGCGCCTGCCTTTCCCTCCGCCGCGGGGCCGGGCTGCCGGGTGAGGCGGGGTGCGGCGTCTGCCGCCCAGCCGTGGGGCGGGAGAGCGGCGGCGTCGCACCTGCTTCGGCGGGCGCTGCCTGCGGGGGGATGTGACGCGGCCTGGCCGGGAAGCGGGGCCGGGTGAAGCCCGTGGCGCCGCCGGGTACTTCCCGCGCCGCCGCCGCGGGGCGGGCGCGCCCCCAGCCATGCCCCGCCGGGAGCCCGCGGCGCCACCGCGGCCCGGCGCCCTCGTCCCCGCGGCGGTGTCTGAGGCGGCGCCGGAGCGCAGGACCCGCCGCCCGCCCCCCTGCCGGCCCCGGGCACCGCGGGGCTGCCTTTCCCCGCTTTCCGGGGGCACCGGTTAGGTGACCCATCCCCGTTCAAAGCTGCCTCTGGGCTGCCTGTCGCCGGACCTTGAGTCCCCGTGAACCCCCCCCCCCCCCGGGAGCAATAGGTAGTTTGCAAACTGTAGCAGTCCGATGGGTTGAGCCAAACGGTCCCGATAAACGCGCAGTCGCGTTAGGAAGAAGTAAATCAGCGTTGATACGGGAGAGGCGAGGTCAGGCGTCTTCTGTTTTGGAACAGCAAGTGCCTTGCTGTGCGTTTGCACTCATCACCGTTCCCAAGGCTTTGCCGGTTTTGCAACATTGCAGTTTACCTGAGACAGGTCAAGCTGACCTGCCTATCGTTTTTTTTTTTTTTAATCACTATAGCGACAAATATGAAAACAGTCCTAACATTTTGGGGACTGTGACTGTAGGAGATACTGAGGGCAGCACCCTTTTCAGGGCAAGCACGAGAGTCTGGTGGGTAGTAAGGAGTCCCATATACATCTGATAAATATAAAAGCCATCTTCATAGATGTAACCGTTTGCTGTGAGCACTAGTGCTTTTCCAGAAAGAAAAGCTAAAAGCATTTTATACCAAAAGGAAACTCTTACCGTTTATGTGTTTGGAAATTTTTTGCTGGAACTATCCTCATATCAAAAAAGATAAGATTTTTCTGTTCATTTATAAGAAGAAAAATTGATAAAATACATTTAGGAAGAAAATTGCTATTTTGTTTTATCTAGTGGCGCCATTATTGGAAACTTCAGTGTGCAACATGTAGAGTACAGGCCTGCACTGCTCCAGAGTACTGAGTCTTTAAAACTTTTAGCCACAGAACTTGTAAGATGGTTCAAATGGCCCATTTTTTAAGGTGTTTTAAGTAGTGCCTCACTGATTTGAGTTATGACTTTCTTGACTTTGTTTGTAGTTGCTAAGAATGTCCTTGGCAAAACATGCACACAATTTATATTTCATCCAATTTTGAAATGTATTTTGGAATCAGAATAATAAAAGTAATATTAATCAGTTTCTCCCACTGTAATTTCAACAACTTAGTTGTTTTTTTTCAGTCTTGCTTTTCTTTCTACTTTGTTGTTTTTTCACTGTTCGTTATTTTTTCTTCCATTTGTCTTCAGTCTACTTACCCTTTATTCCTTTGCCTCTGTCATCTTTATACCTTTATTTTTTGTATTCCTGCCTGTTTCCTTTTTTACTTTGTGTTTGTATCTACTTATTTCAAGCTTCCTTTTAAGGTTCAAGCTTGTAGGATAGTTGTGAAAGGGTTTTTTTTTTTTTTTGGTCTGGAGATTGAGTTTCTACTTTATTTATACATAAGATAATCCAGAGTAATTCTGGAAAACAAAACTGGTAAAGATTTTAAAAAAATACTAAAAAACATGTTTCTGTATTTTCTTGAATATATCTTTATAGCCGTTGGTGATTTCTCTATTGCTCTTAATATGCTAGTCAGGTTTTCCTTGCTAAAACACCTTACGACCCCTGAGGGATGAGTCTACACTTTCAAAACAAAGCAAAACTTGATAAACAAAAATAAGACTTACTATTGTAAGGATTTTGCAAACAAAACTATGAATTCGTTGTCAGTTACAGCATTCTGGAAATTGAGTTATCTTCAATTATATAAGCAGAAATGAACCAGAGTTTTCAGTTTATTATACAGGAATGTAACAAGGTTTTTGTAGTTGAAGAATTATCTGCTATACACTTCATATCAGTTTGCAGCTGAGTCAGCACAGTAGACTCACCCCTCGCTCTAACATGGCCTACCCATTCTCAGCCTGTGAGCAATTTCTTTTTAAATCAGATTAGTTGTTTTCATGTTTAGAAAAAGAAGTAGTTGGCAAGTGTCTGTGCTCTTTCTTTGGTCATGTTTTAGCAAATAAATGGCCTTTTAAATACAATATGGGAAGTTCTTATTTCATACTCTTTCTTCCTACAAACATAAACAAACCTTGTGGAATACTGTAAAACTATCTGTACCACATGCACAGTAGAATAATTTATGTTTATAGTTTGCATTGAAAAGTTATGTGCACAATAACACTCTAAAAGTCAAGTCCATCCACATGGTTTTGAGATGATGCTTCCTAAATTGCCCAAAGGACTTATAATGGAATATGTAATATATTATGTCAAACCAATCTGTATTAATAACTCCATAACCTTCATTTTGTTGGTGCCTTGTAAGAATATTATAAAAATCCTTAAACAGTAATGTGTATCTGGTGAAATCCCAGATACTGTCAAGAGGCTGAGGAAGGGTCATAGTGCAGAGCAGTAACAGGGACTGGAGAGCCGGGTAATGTCTTGAGTGAAGTATCTACACAGTGGTCCCCTTTGCACGACAGACACGTTATATCAGAAGGAAGCACTGAAAGCGTGGGTGGACGATGAAAATACCAGGATTCACAGGTTTGCTGCATAAACTCAGTGGTCCACAAAGGTGCAGGTGGGGCTGAGGAGTCTGCCTTCCTTCCAGCCAGTTTGCTTCATTATTCTTACCTCACATTGACTGCCTGTGGCATGGAATTAATGAAATTACAGGTTCTGATTGTATGCTTTCTCAAACAAAACTTCCACTGAAGCCAAGAGGCATTACGAGTGTGTAAGGAATGCAGGATTGCATATTCTGCCTCTTGGGCTATGTGATGGTGAGTTGGAGTTACATATTAAACTTGGGTTAAGCCTTAATTTTTTCCCTCTGTGTTTATCCTAGTCTAGTTTCAGTTTTGGAATAAGAAAACAACAAAATCACTATGTTAAGAAAATAAGCAACAGCATTCTTTTAAAAAATATTACATTTACTGTAATTATAACTTGGAATTATACCAAAAGGAGGGATAGATTGAGCCTGAGTTTTTAAGCCATCTGATTATGCTATTGTACTGCAATATATTCAAAAGGGTGGGTGTTGCATGTGATATATAATGCTACTCATCCATAAGAAATTGTCAGTCTTAAATGGACATTGCTAGCTGCTATAAAAATAATTTTTACTTTAAGATTTCAACTGTCTAAGACTTTTTAAAGGGGTTTAAAAATAGCATTTCTCCATTAATCTTGGTTCATCTTTTCCAGCCAGCAAACACTGATTTTTTTTTCCTGTGTGAAATCAACATGAGTTTTTAAGTATATCTTTTTATTATGCAATACAAGTTTAGAAAAGTCCTGGGAATGGTATTTGTCAATTAGCGGAAGATCAGTCATTGTCTATAAGCTGTTCTGCATATTTTTGTTTAGATCCTTATGGGCATAACAGCTACTATTTTTGTTCTTTTAACATTTGCTGGTGGCAGAGAATACAACTTGGGATATGTTTGGATTCTTGAAGATGTTTTCCACTGTAATTACAATAGTTTTGTACATCAGCATCACTTACTATGTCAGCAGATCTTTGAGTTACAAAAGCAAAGCTTATTTATGCATTTACAGAAGTTCTTCTCTCTGCTGTTTTTTTTTCCCAGACTTCTTCCTGATCACTTCCTTTGAGATCCCCATGTTCTTGCACAGTAAGAATTCAGTTTTATGAATCCTTATTACACTTTGCATAGTCATCTTTCTTGAAGCTGAGAAGCCCTAGTCAATCTGGTGGATGGGAACTGTTTCATATCTTTAGTTCCTCTTGATTTCTGTACTAGAGAAAGTGATTGTTAAGGTCTCTTCTAATTTGCTAAAGAATAACATTTAGACCTGGAGTCTCCTGTACAATGGCAATGAGCAGATTTTTTTCTTTACATTTTTTGCTGTTGTCCTGTGTTCAGTCCAATGTATATCATATACATGTTCTAATGTCATGAGGAAGGGCTTTTCTCCTGTTTTTTTCGGCTTGAGTTTTTTCTGTATACCTGAGTGTATTCCTGAGTATTTTGTTTGGTGTCCATGTGTAGAATGCTTTTAACCATTTTGTTTTTATTTTGGAAAGGTAGTTTTTAATTTAAATAATTATGAGGAACATTTGTAAACGTTTTATATGTGGTAAGAAAAGCACTCTACCACCTGAGCGTGCAGGCTTCTTCAGTGAGCAAAATGGATGTCTTTAATTTAGTCAGGGAAATCTTCATGGACCAGTTCCTGGCAAAAGCCAGAAGCAGATGAACTGCTCTTCGGTTTCTGCAGTCTCCCATATAGGAACGAAAAGATCAGAAATAAATTAGTGAAAAAATTACTACGTAAAGTCAGTACTGTGGGAAGGATGCTTCTGTTTATGAGCATACTGGAAAATTTCTGTGCTTGTAAAGAGGTTGCCCCTTCTGTTTATCTCATGTGGGCAGAGCGCTTTTACGAAGTAGGCAGTTGCTGAGTCACGCGTTTGCCGAGTGACTGACAACCTGCGTTTCTCCGAAGAATTGGTGGACTTGCTCTGCTGCGTATCAGGCGAGCTGTGCTACACCCCTCGCTTAGGGAATGAAAGCATGACGCAGCATTCTGGCTGAATTCACTGCAAATGCTCTAAGCAGGAGAATGGAAATGCATTTATGTAAAGTAAATCGAAATCTATCCACATTAAATCATTTACTGGCAGTAATGATTCATTTTATTTAAATAACATAATAGTGTTCACTGCAGTATGCTGAATTAGCAGTTTTGCAGTGCAGTTATTCAGAGGCAATTTTGCCTGAATATATGCATCGTTCTAGAGCTGTGAGAGGCAGGCCGCTCTCTTTGGCTATGGTTTCTGAACAGAGAAAAATATGTACATAACTAGACTGGTTAAATCTAAATCTAGATAATCTACAGTTTATGATACCGATCTATAATATATATTGAATGGTTTGTGAGGCCAGAATAAGCCAGAAGAAGCTGTAAACATTGCTTTCCTTTTCATAAATGTAGGAATGTTTTATTATGGAATCACAAATCTGTCCAATACATTTAGTGCCCCTTCCTATAGGGTTTTAAAAATTTTCTTTTCCTTGAAAGCTCAAATACACGGTTGGATTGTGACAGACAGAATGCAGGTTCAATTTACAGAAATATCTACAGCTATTATTTCTTTTAAAGTCTTTTAAGTAGCTAGTTTATATACCTGCTAGAAGCATAATTTTTCCATAAACAGTGTGGTACTTTACATTTTGTTTAGCCATTTGCTTTCCTTGCAAAGTGTATAGGTATAATCTCCTAACTGAGACTGAATTTTACCTTTGACTCTGAGGGATTTTGCTGTACATTGTTTACTTTTTGCATACATGTTTACGTTTTTCATGTAAACATACTTCTTTTTGAGTTTTATTGTGCACCCATGGCATTTGATACAAAGGTTTGCCACTGAGTTCAGCAAGGAAAGGATGAGTCCATTTAATTGGTTGTTACTCACTAGGGAAGTGCTTATTACACCATTCTTCTGATAGTCTTGTTTGGATTAAAAACATATAAATATATGTGAACTTCAGGAAGTTTGGATTTTCCTACAGCCCATGGAATACCTCAGTTGCCGTTATACTGAAAGCTCATTGTGTGGGAAAGTTATTCATCTGAGCAGTCTGTCATACATTCTTCACACGTATGATTTTGTGCGTATAGTAAGGCTTTTGCAGGAGTGGACGTGATGGATTTCATGTCGTAGTATTTCTGATACAGAAGAAATAGCGCTGGAATAGGATATGGGCTTTTTTCTTGTCATACTAAGAAATCTTAATTTTATTTGTGGCATGATATGAAAAAATAACTATAAATTTTACAAATTATCTGAAGAATTTTAAAATAGCAGACAGTTCTATAAATAATTGACACATATAGAATACATAATAATGTTTGGTAGTTTAACTTTTGATCAGCACTCACGTGGAGCAATCTACATAACTCACAACCACCCCAAATTAAGAAACACAGAACATCTACATCACTACCTCTATACCACACACATACGCTTGCACACACAGATAAGCACAAACGCACCTACAAGCAGGTGATTTTGGCTGCAGTTACAGAACAGGGAGGCTACTGGAAGGAATGTAGGATGACATTTCTTTATCAGAAATACAGGTCATTTAAAATATGATATGGTTAAATAAACTCAGTAATTACGATTGAAATAGGTAATATTTAAAATGAGAAATGTGCTTTTAATGGAACTTTAGAGTTAATTATGGCTAATGGATGCTATTATTAAACACAATTTGTTCCTTTCTGTTCTGATTGCTAAGTTATTTGTAACATCATGTTAGTTTACAGAGCTCCTCAAGGAGTTGAACTCTTCCTGATCTATTCTCATATAATTTTCTAGTAAACAGTCCTAAATGGAAAAGTGTCACAGAGAAAAAAAATCTTGAGATAATTTCAATGTGAATTTTGCTACTGTATGAAGGAAATTAGACAATAATTATTATATCAGTGTACTAGACATGCCCATCATTTATTAATTTTTCTTGTGCTTTACAAATATTCTTTATTTTAATGTTGTTAGGACTGAATGTAATAAATGCAATTTGTTGTAAAATAGAAACCGAGAACTTTGCTGTTGCCAAAATGGATTTAGAAAACAAAAAAATTTAGACATTTTTTCTTAAGGAAGGTGTATGAGACAGAGAATTTCTAACACAGACAGAATCATATAGATATTTAGAAAGTAGAAAAAAATGAGCATCATTGCCTTTCTGCACCTATTGTTTGAATTTCCCTGCTAAGTGCAGGCAAGACTTTTTTTTGTTCCATTGCTCTTTGTCTGCTTGACTTCTCAATATCTACCTAGTTTCCATGACCTTTTCTCCTCAGATCAGATTAGCACCTTGTAAACCCTAATGACACAGCAAAAAAATACCTCTCTGCAGTTTTTGGTTTTATGCAAAGTTTTGGAACGAACCAGTAATAAAGCTTTATAAGAAAGAAAAACTAGAGTCAGAGAACTCATAAAAAGAAGTCATGGAGAGGCAAGAGAGTCAGCAAGAGTTCATCACTTCATTCACTACACTACCATGTCACGACCCTTTTACTACACCACTAGCTAGCCCCGGTTCTTGCCTGTGTGAGTGTCGTTTTGTGGCCGGTCACTGGCACACAGTGGTCAAATGCCATCTTGACTAGCCCAGAGCTACTTTGACTCTTTTCGTGTTTTCCTGATATCCCTAAAAGTCTATGGCAATGTAGAATAATCTGTGCCCTTGCATATCCTCCTGTCCTAGCGATCCTTTGCCGTGATACCAAAACTTCCTCTGAGTGCTTGGAAGGAAGCAGACAGTAGCGCCGGGACACGAAGCAGGCACGAGACAGGAGCTGGCACATAGACCTCCAGTTACTGCCTGAGCAGTGCTGCAGATGTGTCTGTCTAGCTCTGTCCCTTGTTGTCCTGACTTACTGATTGCCTTCCTACGTGGACCTTGGACCTACGCTACAGGTAGCCTTCTCTCCAGCCCTATTTCTTGGACAGATCTTGAACTCGTGGTATGGGAAGCCCTGTCCCCAGCCCTCTCTCCTGGATTCCTGGCTGGATGCCTTGGATGGGTGCTGGATGTGGTTGAGTGCCTTGCCGTGCCGGGGACTGGTCACGGACGGTGTCCCAGCCACCCCCGGCCCTGCCGGGGCTGCGAGGCTGCTCCCTGCCAGGGTCGGTGCCTGCCTGTGTCGTGGTCCTCGTCTTTCCTCCTCTGCAGCTGCCCCGCTGGTGCTACTCCCACGGGCGTAGCCGAGGCCAGCATCCGGGGATTTCGTGGTGCTTCTCCCTGCAGCTACCAGGTCCAGCGGGGCGAGCTGCTGAGCCAGCAGGGAGGCTGTGCAGCACGGGGGTCCAACAAGTTGTAGCAGAGCTGAGGATTGACAAAGCTTTCCTTCCTTTCCAAATCCTAGCATCTAGTTTCATCCTTCTTTTAAGTGCATTCAAAGCCTGTTTGCTGCTTTTGCGTTTACAGGCTACTGTAAAGTGCATTTAAAAAAAAATTAAGAGACCATATTCATCTCTTTCCTTGGTGCTGCCTAATTTCACTGAGCAGCTTGGTAAGAGCACACCCTCAGATGGGCCTAGCTTCCTATGTGCACCTTTGTAGGCTATTAACCTTCTTAACTCCCAGGAAGGTGGTACAGATTCATGCCAGTTAGCAATATCTTTCTTGAAGTATAATGTCTTTGAATACACAGTCATGCAGTAGAAATAAAAACATTTATTTTTTACAGCACTTCAAGACTCCTTTTACAACTCTGGGAGTGTGTATTTACATAATATGTTGGGTGTAGTCAAAGACATTCAGTAGGAATTTGGCCCCAATCCTGCAGTTAATAAAAGGAAGGTGTGGGAGTCTGCCCGTGTAGAGTCACTACAAGCTTTCAAGGGTAAACAAAATACTTTCTTACCGAGCACTGCACATTTTTTTTGTTTTTTGATTTTAGTTGTAGTCTGAAGCGCCAGCTGCTTATAAATCATGAGGAGGACAATATTAGATTATGATGATGTATTCTGCAGTGCATAGCTTAGTTAATCTCTAAGTGAGCATTCAAATGCAGCGTTCGGGGGACAGCCTTTGCATTTTTAAGTATAGCTGATCTTCTTTCCTAACCAATATAAATCTGAAAGCTAGAAATACTGAAGAACAGTAAGGTTTTATACTAGCTTATAAAGTATAAAACATGCCAGTACATTTATTATATAACATTTTCTCCCAAGGTTTTCTGTTCCTTATTGAATGTTAAACAAGCAACATTGTACTTCTATAAATTAAAAAGGAGGACTATGCAAACGTGTTTTTAAAGCACATAATACTCTACAATATTGTCTTGGTTTCATGCTTCCATATACACAAATACAGGCACCCACACTACCATACACACATGGTCATAGCTATGTGAGACCACATGAATATTTTAAAGAATATTCCAGCACTAGAAGTAATTGCAGATGTTCTTATTATATGCCCATAAAATGTATGAAGTTGCTATAATCAGTCTCTGACTCTTTTAAGCACTATCAGAACTTGTATGACGAATTCTGCCTTTTATCTGTCTTCGGATAATCATATGAAAACTAGGTACACAGGCATGCCTAGCTGATAATGTAATTACTTGGGTAAATCTGAGTGGGTAGGCAGCTGGATTTTCTTCAGTCAGTTCTTCCTGACCGCTGCCTTTGAAGCTGCGATCCTTTCCAGCCAAGCCGGATCTCCACTTCCAAACTCACATTAATGCCACGATAAGAGACTCACAGCAGAAATGGCTGCGCTGCTCGGAGGTTTTCCTCGCTCCTGCAGCCACACTGGTGGAGCAGATCAGGGGAAGTCTTCTCCTTTGCTCCAGCGCAAAGTCTGTGGCTTTCCAGGATAATTTAAACCAACCCGAGCTGTCTTGTATGACATAAGGAAAGTTCACATGTCTTTTTCTCAGCTCAGCTCTGGACACAGCATCTTTCACGACATTGGTGGTCACAAACATCTGATGACCGGCAATGCTTCTTGCCTCAAGACTGAATTTGGATACACAGTGTGTTCTGGAGTGCAGACGGGAGGAAGAGGAGAGAGGAGACAAGATGGGGTGATATGGTCTCCATCTGCTGCAGGCTTCACCTCCTTCAGATGAGCAGGAGTGGTCCTGGAGCCCGGGGGAGCCAGCAGGTACCTGCAGGCATACAGACAGCAGGGTCTGGGTCCTGCACTGTGGTTTCACGTGCCCAATGCTCTGCAGAGCGTTTAAAGCTCTTTCTTTTCTGTTTAAATAATCAACTGCAAATGTCACCTTCTTTATGATTAGTGAAAATGCAAGAGAGTGAAGGCTAATAAAACCCTAATTTTTCTTCACATATTTGAACGAGTGCTGCTTATGTCAGATAAGTAAAAGGGATATAGGAAAAGAACAATCAAAATTAAAACTTCAAAAGGTTTCTATGCTATTTCTCATTCATTTTCATAACCAGACATCTCTAATACTGTTTCTAAATATACAAGCCAAACACATTTCAAAAGTCTCTTAAGATGAGCTAATATAGGGTTTCCCAATGGTATATGTATCCCTAAGTATAGTATTTCACCATTTTCCAAGTCTATGAATAAAAAATTACATGAGTAACAAGTGATACTCTTGGCTTTCTATTTTTCTTAAATTTCTCATCCAATAGAGATGAAACACAAAATAGCTAAATTTTGATCTTTCTGTTATATAGAACCAATTATTTCCTCTCCCGGCCTTTATGATAGCATATTTTTGAGGAAGTTATTCTGCATTTCAGAGTAAATAAATACCCTACTGTGAAATTCTAAATTTATTTGTATGCTTAAAATTACACAGAAGCTTGTTCAATCAATTTGCTATATATTTGGTTTTGAGTGCTCTGTCTACAAAACCTGAAATTCCAACTTGGGTAACTGATTTAGTTGTTTTTTTATTTCTTCCTTCTTAAATTGAAATGTAATCTTCTTCATAGTATGTACTTCTTTTCACATGCCTTTGTTTTAATGCCTAGCTATCTTTCTTCGGTGCAAATGTAGCAACATTTGAATGTTAAGCGAAATGATTTTATATAATTTATCCCATTACAATTCTGAAGCATGAAATTACTCTGATTGCACTCTGTGCAAGATAACAATCATACGAATGAGACACAAGCATTGACTAACACCAAATACTATCGTGCGATACAAGTTACGCGAAGTAGAGTAGGACATTGAGGTGGATTCTCTGCTAGTGTGATATTATTGTCTGTAGCTGATCAGAGAATTTATCTCAAACTATCTGTCCATCCTTTCTCTAAGTTTAGAAAGCTAGATTATGCCTTTCTCCGCAAATGTGCAATTGCAAATAAAATCAGTGACAGAGACATGCTCCTGTCTGTACAGGAGAAGTATTTGACCCAAAGCATTACTTTCTTTTCTCCTGCCAATATAGGCAATACCAGGAAATATGATCAGTGTTCCCAAGCACAGCAATAATTTAATTCAAAGCCCGGTTAGAATTTACCTAGATAAAAATATGTCACTGAACCCACCCTGGAGTCCAAAAAGCAGGTCCTAGTTAACGGGAAGCCTGAGAAGCCAGACTTATTCCTATTGCTGGTGGTGTTGAAATAATTACAATAATTAATCTGTTCTAACTCTGTAGCTAAAATTCTCCTATGGAAAAAACATTCCAAGGTACAAATGACTTTGAAGAATGAAGTGAATATTCTAAAAAATTCTCTACATGAGAAATGGTTATTTTGCTAAAGCTTGTTGATTGATTTGGTCATGAAACAAGTCCTTGTAAAAATCCTTAGCATTCATACAAAATTGTTAGACATTAGCAGAGACACGCATGCTTTTAGCAATCACGTCGTTATTGAATTTTTTTCTTTTTTGTCATTAGCATTGGCAAATAGTTCTGTTGGTTTGCAAGAAACTATTTTTATGCTTCATACCTTTTCTCACAGTTGCTGTGGGGATGTTGGTCTTTGACATTTGTTTTTTGGTTTAGAGCTAGTCCCTTTTAATTGGAGAGGAGTAGATTTTTTTTCAGTGTATGTTTAAGTTAATATGTCTGCAAAGCTGCAGGCATGTTTGGATTTTGATTCTGGAGAGATTCAAAGGTTTTAGTGAATGTTGCATCACAGAAGTCACAGAAAATAGGCATGGAACTGCCTGTGGAAAGGACAGCTAGTCCCTCCTCTGTTCTCAAGGCATACCTAACTGTGCCTAAACCATTTTTTGGCAGAGCTTTGTCCACGCAGTCCTCAGAGACCTCTGTCCAGCCTCGCCAGGCAACTATTCCATTCACTGCCTGCCTGTTAGAAAGCTTTCCTTAACGCCTATCCTAATTCTCTCTTGTTGAAATTTAAGTCCGATATGACTACTCTCTGCAGTAGCTTTTTACACTCCTGAAGACCATTATTATGTCTCCCTGTAGTCTTATCATTTGTAGATGAACAGCCTCAGTCCTTACAATGTTCCTTGGGCTCCGATCTCCCTTAGCGCTTTCCTCTGCGCTATCTCTGTTGGATTCCCGGCATTCCCAGATCACGATGCTTCAGACTGAACAGAGTGCTCCATCTGAATGAAGCCTCCCTATTGACATTACTCCAGGATGATATTTGCTTTACTTGTAACCTTGTGGTATTGCTGACGCATGTCCAGTCTGTGATCCAAATGACCTCTAATCCTCTTTATGGAACTGCTGCCTACTCAGTCCTTCTCCATCTTATATTTATTCAGTCGATTATTCCCAAGTGCTGTACTTTGGATTTGTCCTTAGTGAATTGCATTTTATTTAATGTCCACATGCATCTTGTTTCGGTAATTCACCCTGTTTCTCCAGTTTATCGTTTTGAATTCAAACCTTGTCCTCTCTGTAGGGCTTGCAGCTTTTCCTGGGATTGCATCATTTGCAAACTTAATAAGAGCGCTATTGATTCCACTATGCAAATCATTAATGAAAATACTGAAAAGTGCCAGATTCAGGATAAATATTGTCCAATGCAATGGATATGAAATGTCCCAATCACCAACTCCTAATTACAGAAACCTATAGGACAGTCACAGAAGGGACAGAGACTTATTCCAGGAAGATGCCAAGATCAAGTTTTGTCAAATCCTCCAGGCCTGGGGACCACTGAACACCTACCACAAGACTTCTGATGAGGGTCCGTATGAAGTCCAAAGCTAAAAAGAAACACCTGAAGCATCTGTGCCCTCTTCTACATGACTAGGGGAGTTGTACCTGCTACAGTCCTTCCCCCTTTGTGTGCATGGATATAGAAATCAGGCTTGGATACCATCCTAGGAATTTTTTGAATATTTTCATTATTTAAACTGTCCTATGAAAAATTAAATTGGTTTTAGCCTAGTTTCTCAAGCTGGGTGTTAAGGTGAGGGAGGAGGAAAGTTAGGAATATGACCAGGAATTAGAAGTATAATTGGAAGAGAACAACAAACTTTCAGAAGCTAGAACTGTTCTGGTGGTCTGAATATGAGATACATGGGACATAGATGCCTGGAAAACCAGGCTGTATATGGTTTCCTGTTCGTGAAAATGCTTGTTCATTTTCACTTTTGAAAGAATAAAACATTTTTGCTGACTTAAGTTCTATAAATAACATGCCTAAATAGGAAATCGTATTTTGCTCAAAAAAAAGATGGCAATTTTAATTTTAATCAGTGGCCCTCCATGAAAATAAAAGCCATACAATGTATGCAAGTTTCACACAAGTTTTTCAAAATTTCATGTTTTTTAAACTAATCCTTCTATTACACTTATTTTTTAATAACTTCTAATAAACAGATACCTTAAAACAGATGCCTAATAGACAGATACCTTAGAAGAAAATATATTTTTGAAAATGTATTTTTCTATATGAGAAGTGCTTTTTTTCTTACAACTTCCTGTAAAATCTTTCCTTATCCAAACTCCTGATGGGGATGAATTTGCTGTTCTTGATAACAACGATTGCATTCTCTTCCAAGGCCAGTTACAAGAAGATAAATAGTGAAGAAGAGCTGCACTGGCACTTCTACTTTCTGTCATTTATGCCAGCATATGAAAAAGTAGAGATCCACAAGCAAACAGTTTAAAACTTTATGCCTGTCTGTCAACCTTGAAATCAGCTGCAAAAATAATGCAAACTGATACATGACTGCTCTGTTTTAGGAATGGTAAGGAAGGATTTTTAATGAGACCAAACCTACATTTTTGTAAGGGCTCTTTAGGAATACTTGCTTATTTAATGCGAGGTAAGGTTGTCCAATACCATACCTGTTAGGTATTGCATTGATTTTAAGTATAGCCCTGCATTTCCTTTGAAAGCAGTAAGACATGGAAAAATTATATTAAAGAATGAAGTGTCAGCCAGGTAATTTTCCCTTAAGATAGAAATGATTCAGAGTAGTTGACTCTTGCTACTTTGTTCCTCAGTCAACAGCAATGCAGCCCAATATAAAGCAAAATATTTATATCAGGATAGTTAAAAGAGAATCAGATCCATAGTATCTTGTACACTGAATAATCAACAAGTGATTTTTGCCATCAGAAAGGTCCAGTTATACATTTGTGGCACAGCCAAATTTTGAATGAACTGATCTGAACTTAGCTCTAGGTTTGCTCAGTACAAGAGTGGTCCAAAAGAGAGCAAACGTTGTTACCTAATCAGTAACACATGACCAGTCCTGAAACATATTTGGTAGAAAAAGAAACTTGAGAAAGAAAACACAAGATAAGGTAGATAAGATAAGGTAGTGGACTCTCCATGGTTTATTATAGTTTATAAAAGTTCATTCTAAGAGAATAATTTGCCCTGTAATTGTGCAACTCTCATTCAAAGCATTTTTACTTAAATGGCAAAATTGAAACATAAATTGGTATTTTAGATGTTTTATGCTTTATGATGTGTAAACAAAAGCTCAAAATTTATATTATTAAATTTCTTTTTATACCTTTTCTTTTTGTACCCCCAAAATTCGGACACTGTTTGGGCTAGGACACTCTTGGGTTATCTTGTCTAGATTTTTCTTGAGTAATAGATGCTCTTGACGGGCTGAAAAGCATCAGTCAGGAGTAACTGAAGATTTAGGTCAGACTTCGCCAGCCTGTATGTGAGTAGCCTACACAGGGCTGCTGCTGACCCGGGTGAAGGGACTCACTCAGCCAGGCTACTGCCACCTGCCTGCCTACTGGAAATTTTTGACCCTCCTGGGCTCCAACAGAATCGAATGTATGGTTACTCATTAACATTATTCTGTCAAGGCGATTTGAGTGAGTTTAAATACTTCACAGTGAGAGATTTTTTAAAAAATGCTTGAACCAATTTTGACAGAACTGGGTTAGAGGAGACTCTGCACGCAATGATGCCAGCAGATGGGAAGGTGCAGCCAGCTCTCCTGGGATGGGCGGCGAGGCCTGAAAAAGCAGCTTGGGGAAGTCTGTGTGGGCAGATCCACTGACACTGGATCTGCCACAACCAAAGTAGTTTGTCTGACTGAGCTTTTCTAAAAATCATGGATAAGGAAAATGCGTAAGGTGACAGCAGCATCGGTAAAGTAACATCAGACATCTGAAAGAATAAAAAATTCTAGGAAAAGGAGGAATTTTTAGCTGTACTTTGTAAAATGTTGTTTTTTTCTTTTGTAACACTTTTAATGTCTATGATTAATTAGCCTTTGAAATTCAAAACAGCTGTTAGAGAGTCAATACCTTCTCCCTTTTGCTTAAGGTGTTGGGGGCTTGCGGCAGAATTCTTCTCACCTCCTGGTAGCCGGTCCCAGGCCACAGGAGGTTGTGTCTCAGGATGCAGGTCTGCATTGCAAAGGCAGTGTCGATGCGAGGAGTTCTCACGCCTCCCACGTAGCTCCTCTTCTCTGCTCGTCTCTGCTTCCCAGCCTGACACTGCAGCATGCAGTCTCGCGAGGCGTTTGTAGCCTCGATCCTTTCAGCAACCCGCCTTCTCGTAGAGCCCTGCTGACGGCACCACAGGTATCGCTGCGGGGGGAGCAAACTGCTTTGGTGAAAGAGGAGAAGCCCAGGCTTCTTAAACTGGTTTTGCCAGTGAAGCCAGTGACTAGTGAAGCAACCCCTTGAGACAATAAACTTTCTCAAATTATTGTGAGATAAATACGTAAAAATGTTCTATAAGTGAACTGGAAGATGGGGCAGATGACTGGGCATAGGTCTGACATTTTTCTTCAACTTTTTAAAGTTCAACTTTTTATGGAAAATAGTCCAGGAATATGCACATGCATTATCCTTTTCACTATGATAAAACAGGAGCAACAAAAGTTTTCTTTGGCTTTAAGATCCAGACTACATTCCAGTATGATATATCAAATCCAATTATTGCAGCCATTTACTTTGCAAAGGTTTTTCTTCTTAACCATAGGAGATACAACATCTATGTAATATTTTGTCTTCTGTAGAAAAATTGCTTTTCTTAAACAATGGTTGTTTTCATCCTGGCTGAGAATGCCAGAACCATTACAACATTGTTCATTAATGAAAGTTGCGTGTCATTTTGGTTAAAGGTAAAGAGTTTTCATCTGAGCAACAGTGAGCTCCTCTGTAGTGTTTCTCGCTGTATTGGTGAAGCTCCTGTTGCAGTATGATCCCAGTTTTTTGAGAATGACAATAATATGAGCAACAATCACAGTTAAACTGTCTAAAAGCACTTTTACAGTATTCCTTGTAGGAAGATTACCAGCAGGCAACAATCCAAAATACCTCGGTGATTTTACAAATGTTTCCAAGAAAATGTTAATGATTCTAATAATGACTATGCAATATGTAGTAAACGTACATGCAAGAGGTTAAGAGATCAGCAAAGTGTTTTCAGCCGTATGAATTTAACACAGGAAGCAGTGGTGAAAGTGCAAGGTTAACTTGTTCTGTTAAAGCCAGAACGGAAATTGGGGCAAGAAAAAGAAAACACTGTGTCATAAACATGATGACATCTCTATTTATAATAGGACAATGATTCACAAATACAGTAGTAAAAGCTAGGTACAAAAAGTTCTTATAAATTCTCAAAAATAGGGCGGATTTGGTAATCATGTCATGTTTTTGTTACAAATAAATCTATTTCTGTTTTGATTAAAAGGCAGATCAAATGCAATCAGACAAAGCATATGGTAAATCACATTATACTCACAATACTCTGCTTAATTAGTTATGAGATATAACAACATGTCAATGAGTCCTTTTCAGGTTGGGCAGAGAAGGGTTTTTTTTTTAATCATAGCATTTAGGCACACAGTAAAAAATGCATAGTTTTAAATAAAAAGTAAAGCACCTTGTTCTAACTTGTTTTTACCTAGGATACATCAGCTGATTAAAACAGCTTAAAAAATGTCAAGACTATCTATCTTCATAGTTTCAAAAGAGGAGAAATATAAATGCTGCAAGAAGCCAAGTTCTCTGGTTTTGAATCAGCAAGACCCTTAAGTATATTCTTAACTTTAAGCACAGACATTCCCATTGAGATCCCTGGGTGGTGACTCAACAGCTTGCAGGATCAGGTCCTTAAAAATGTTTATTTTCTTTCATTATTTTGCTTATGTTTTGCAGGTTCTCCTACAGCAAAGTAGCAAGCTGCTGCATGTCCCTTTTAACTGTGGGTACAGAAGGATTTACAATATAAGTGTTTCATAATATATTTTGCGAAATCTATGCCATTTCCTCAAGTCTTTCCTATGGATTCATTGTAGCACAGAAATACTGTGAAACTAGCACCCATATTCAGTCCAGGGAGAGGGGAGATAGGGCATCCTTATCATCAAAAGACATTTCTTTGTGAGAGAGTTCATGGAGCAAGAGCCACGTCCCAAAGGGTGCTTACTTCACGTGTGAGGTTGGGTAATTAATTAACAGAACTGTAGTGTTTGCTGACTGAAGTCCTGGAGTTTTGTAAGGTAAAGGAACCTCCTATGGAATAATAAATATTCTGGCTGTCACCATTGTAAAGGAAATAATCTGCTTTTGTTTCCCATTAATAAAGTATTTTGAGATTATGCAAGTATCCCACAACATGGTCATTAACTATTGAAGAGACAGAGTCTAACTACTCCATGATGCCTCTTTTTAGTTCTGCCTGTTTCGTTTACTTCATGTGAGTTTTACCGTAAACCCCTGCGCTTACAGGCTCTGCTTTGCTTCTGGTGGAGGAGACAGAGCCCGTCAGATGTATGCAATTTGTGGCCTGCGATATATAACACGGCAGTTTCCTCGCGTTTCAGTGTAGCTTCTCTCCTTAGTCTGCATTCAGTTAACGCTTCAACTAGGAGATTAAGCCTCCCTCCTCCTCCATTGTTTCTGTTGATTCTGCGTCTTGGTGGTTTGACAGAAAAAGGGGCTCCAGTTTAAAGCAAATCAGAATTAGCAATTGAGGGTTCCAAGAATGCAGACTAAGCAATTATCGCAGAAGTGGCCAAAGCAGCTCGTCTGAACACAGGCCCAACATTTTCCAAAATTTTCCTTTGACCTCTGATTCTGATTAAAACTAACTTGAATGATGACAGCTAATACTGGCCTTCTTCCCCAAGCCCTGTTTGCAGCATTTAGGTAACCAGAATCCTGATTTGTGCCTCAGGCTCCCAAGCAACGTAGTAATAGACAAATACTAATGCTAACACTGCGGTCAGTAATCAGGAGTTTATCACTCTGCTTTGAAAGACAGGAAGCTGAGGATAGATTGACATGTGGTCTGCCTTCTTCTTAAAAATGCGACAAAAGGAAAAGTCAGGTCCAAAGTCTACTCACTTGGCTTCTGTCAGTAGCTCTGCTGCTGTAAATGTAAACATATATGAAAAAAATATGCTCAGATTCAATGCATAACTCCATTTTCTTACCTGGATATTTGGCAAAATGGCCAGGACCCTCCTACAGCTCTGCTGTGCAGGTAGGCCTAACGCTGTGCATCTAGACAGAAGAAAAGGCTTTTCATCAACAGTCTGGAGAAGCAGTCTTTCAAAATATGAAAATTTGAATCACTGTAGTCTGTGAACTACTATACTTCTTGTGATGCAAAAAATAACCCATAAACCACATCCTTCTGTGCAAGCCAGGTGTGGGAACAGCGTTTGCTGATATCAAAATACACCTTCTGTTTACCTAAAAAGTAAGAAGGGTGGTAAAACTTGTGCCTCTCATAGTACAATATTTAGCATTCTTCAGAAATTATCTTGCTTTAAATTCAATTTTTCTTCCTTTGAACATTTTCCCTCCCAAAAATTAGCTTTTTGAGTTTCTTCAAAATGGCTTGTATCTGCTATAATTTCAAGTAATCTGGAGCGGATCTGATAAAGGAACTAAACTGAGGAAGTTGTCTAGTTTGCTTTGGGGGTTATTTGGTAAAGTCTGTTTTATAAAGTACCTCTTTTCTGTGAGAGGGAAGATAATTTTCAGATTAGGTACCTCAGGCTGAATCCTTTTCGACATTCCTTTTTCATTTGAGTTGATTACAGCTCCCAAGTAGCAGAAAGCAGAGTCTGGTGGGAGGATGCTGTTGGACTTCAAATTATCTGTGTCTAAGAAGGAAGCTTTTTCTTTTGAAACCAGTGGCTCTTGCTCCATCCTTCACACAAACGTTATCATGTTCCTCTGGGATGCATAATTTCAAATAATGTTCTTTGATTTTAAAGATGAAGATGTTTTTGTGGGAGACTGGACTGTTGTTAGGGAATCGCTCGATAACCCACTAATGCAGCTCTATCTCTTATAAAGAAATGCTCAGTATTTGTGCTGAGTGTTTTAATGATATGGGTCTATGTAAATTAGACTTTTTTTTCTTAAAAAATGCCCATTTACTGTTTACAGCTTTCTCAAATTTATTGATTTTTTTTCCTGGATAATTTCTAGGAATTCTTTTTAGTTTGTGGATCCTTCCCAACAGTTACATTTTTATATATTTCCTTGAAATTTACTTCTTGCTCTGATCAGTTCTGTCATCATTTCACTTATTAGCATATTCTCATGGTGAGTGAATACACAAGGGAGCATGAAGACACTCAAACAAATTCAAATTTTTATTTGAGTGAATACTTTTGGAAGATTTGGCCTAGCTCTGTTCAAAATGCAGTACTTCTGAATCAGAAGCAGTAAACTCACAAGAGGGAGTGCTGGAAATAATCCATGGACATCCTGTTCTTATTAGCAGTGGGCTAAAACATTTTGACAGATTTCATGCTTGCTGAAATATTATTCATTAAAAATTTTGACTTTGACTTCAGCATTATTGGGAGCACATCTTTCTTGTCCGTTTAAGGGTGACTATGAAAAAGGGAGAAGACGGAAATATATACACTGAAAAATAGGGTGAGAAAAGAAGCAGAGAGCTGTTTGAAAAAGAAAGAGATACCCTGGGAAAGCAGCAGAGAAAAGGGAAAGAAAGAAATCCTAATTTTTGTAAGTATGTCTTTAGAGCAGAGACTGTGCCAAACCTTGAACTTGGAGGCTGTTCTATCCTTAATACATTGCACATGATTGTCTGTAGCTAGAAAAACATTTTTTGTGGGTTTTAAAAAATTGAATTATCCTTATATGAAATAAAACAAACTATGAGTTTAAATGACGGAGTAAAAAGAGACCAAATTCATTTTGCAAGCCCTTAGAGAATTTAAAAATCCCTTAGGTTCACAAAAACTCAAACTCCATAAGGTTCATATATTCCCAGAGTGGGATGTATAGTGGAGTTACTTCCATCTACTTTAATTAAGTTTTCATCAGACTCTTTCTATTTAGTTAACTGATTCTCCTCTCAAGACATGTTTGTGTTAAGGGCAAGATCCAAAATAGCACAGAGACATTTCCTATGCAATTTACATAGAAGTTAGGTAAAGATGTTGTAAAACCTGAGTACCAGTAAAGCTACAAGACCATAGGCATCTAAAGCATTCTAATGAATGTTTATTTAAGCATCTATCCCTTATAGCTGCTCTATCGCAGTTGAAAGCCCCGGATCACCGGGCTAGGCCCATTTGCTTTTTAAGATCTTGATCTTGACCCAGTGGAAGTATATAGTGTGTCTAATCTCCAGAGGGGTGTATTCTTTAAATAAAATTTCCTACTGGCTGCCTCTAGGTCACTCCCCACCAAGCACGAATTTTTAGCTTGTTCCTCAGGAATGCCTTTCTCCACTGTGTGTGATGTCTAGACCCCAGCTTAGTGTCTTAACAGACTAACAGAGTCCACTTTTCAGGTGTTGCGCTGCCTATTTAAGTAGCCTGGAGCTGGCTATAAGTGTTAGCTCTGATCAGAAGCTAAGCTCTGTGAAGCTCAAAGTTGCAGTGCCAAAGTATCCTTGAGGTACGTAGTGCCTGAAGAGTTGACTCCAAAGCCAGGACGTGCGTGGAGTTAGATACTCCAGCAAGCTGAGTGAGGACTCGCATAGTATAAGGAGATGCAGTGGAGCTGGGTGAACATAAGGATAGCTGTACTGGTCAGAACAGAGGTTACCCAGCCTAGCGTGCTGTCTCTGATAATCGCCTGACGGGGAGACATCCTCATCAAGAAGGGTGATTTCAGACGGTGAGGCTCATCCCTATCACTCCTGGTGTGCTGACCCTTTTCCTCAGATCCAGGAAACTTGGCTGTAAAATTTGTGGATTGGAGGATGGTGTTTGCACTTTCTTCTGAATTAAAAACTTATTCCTACCCCCAAATTCCCAATAATCTTAAGTGGATGCCTAGGGAAGACCATAGGTTCTTCTCTAGGTGATCTGATTGCCACTTGAGGTCATATAAACTTTTAGCATTTACGACATCACTTGCAAGGAATTCCACCCCTTTCAAGAGAACCACTCATTTTTCAATTTGAATTCTCATTTGGAGCTTCATTTGATGCCCCTCATTCTTGAATTGGAAGATGCAGTGAAAAGTTGGGGCATGACTACCCTCTCCATGACAGTCATGATTTTACACCCTTCTGCCATATCCTCCCTCCATCATCTGTTTCCCAGACTGAAGAGTCCTGGGCTATTCAATCATTTCCTTACATGGAAGCTGCTGCAGACCTTTAGCCACCCGTCTTTGGTCTTTCCTGGTTTTCTGTTTTATAAAGCATGTTGTAAGCCCCATTTCTGTCCCAAGCTTGGGCGCCAACTCTGGGTTGTAGGTCAAGGGCTTTCTCCAGTCTGGAGTCTCACTTTGATTAAGATACCTTCACTATTACTGTAAAAAATGATGTATAATGACTCATTTTTCTTAGCATAGCTTTATATATGTACCCGTGTGCAGGTATATGTGAGTACTGGAGATTTGCTTCCCCTTTTTCTCCATTGTGGATGACAGAAAGCTGTTTATATATTATTGTACCTGGAGAAGGGCTGGAAACTCAAGTGAAACAGCAATTGCTGTGGTATTTCCTCCAGCGCCTGTGCCTATTGCTGTACGCAGTGTGCTCATGCCCCATGGAGGATTAGGTGTCATGCATAGTAGCATGGTAGATACCAGAGGATGTAGGTCACAGAGTAGTTACTAATGTGCCCAAGCAGCAACTTGGGGTGATGTGCAGACAACAGGACAATAAGTGGAAGAACTCTGCTGACAAAGACAGAGCTGCTTACAGGATTAGGCAGCAGGAAAGACAGTATTTCCAGACTTGCAGTTTGGGTTTAGATGTTTAATATCCATGTATGTCCAACTTAGATGCCTAAGATCCCATGAGAAACTAGTTCTTAGTCTCCTCATATATCAGTATTCCTTCCTTACACAAGCAGTTGCCTTGCTGAAGTGGGTTTGTGAACACGGGTAGATTAAAATGCTCAGATTCTACTTTTTTTGAGATTGAATAAGTCCACAAGCTAAATGAATCTGTATTAGAAGTTACTATATTGCACAGAAGGTTGTTGAGCATCGTCATCATTGCCTGCATCATCCAGCAGTGTCAACCTGGATATGAAATTGATAGTGTCCCAGGTGCCTGACGTAAGCTTCCTAGGAGAGATGTGTTGCACTAAGAAGCTATCTCAATGATTCAGAAAGATAGCATTATTACAACTGCTACTTAACATATGGACTTGGGGCACAGAGAAATTTTGCCTTGTCAAAGGCAAAGGTCAAAGGCAAAGTCGATCAAAAAGTTTTGACAGAGTCAAGAAGTGACATCTGTTCTCCTGCATCCCACTATCATAATTTGCCACCAAAACTGTCTTTTTTTTTTTCATTATTCAAATATTTGGAAAACTTGTGACCACTGTTCTTATCCCTTCTGCTCTCCTCCTGAGAGCAGAACAAATCCTTCACGAAGAAAACAGAGGAAGGTGCTGATGGTTGATGGAGCTGCTGAGGATAATCTTTCTCTTAATGACTTCTTTTCCCTGAAGCACCTCCAAATCTTATTGCTCTCCAGAGAGTAGTTTTGTAAAATAATGAGTGAGTCATATTATTTCTTCTGTGAACAGAGAGGGCTGTCTGGTTCTTATTTAAAGAGGCAGAAAAAGAAAAAAAAGAGCTTTCACATCCTTACTTGGGGAAATCTGGTTTAAAGTATAGATGATAAAAGTTGGAAATTAAATGCAATGGAGATATTCAGCTTAGAAATGTATTAATAGAAGGCTAAGGTTGGAGTTTATACCCATAACTAAGAGAAAGTTCAGCTGTGTGTTGTGAAGTTTCTGCTTATTGTTATCATACGAACCAGTGACGCAAGACAAGTTTCTAGACAAGTTTCTATAAAATAACTATGAACTAATGAGGGTGAAATAGTATACTGAAGTGCTATGCGTGAAAGGATGTATCAGGTTTTCTTGGTCTGGGGTTTGCTCACATGTTCTTGTGGGAAAAAGCAGGGAAGGGGTGTAAGAGGGAAGAAATTGCCTTCACCTTTTTCAGAAGAAGAGATGTAATGGTTTAAAGGGAGGATTCAGAGCCATCCCAGCCAGAGCAAGTTGCTCTGACTTCTGGCTGAGGGGGTCCTCAGGGGGCTGAGGCAGAGGCTCAAGGGGCAGCGGTGCACGTCCCCTCACCCACCAAGTTCCCCTGTGCTGTTGCCAGACAGAACTTTTCCCAGGGGACCCGTCCTTCTAGGTGTGTGCGATGAAGTGTATTATGTTCGTATTGCAGTGTTGCTGATCTCCCTGCTGGGGCTCCAGGGAAGGATATGGAAGGAGAGGGTGTCCCCCCACTGCTGCGCGGGTTTTTTCTCCACTTAGGATCTGGGGTGAGAGCGGTAGTGGCATTGCAGGGAGACAACTTACTCTGTACAACCCCACGTGGGCACTCCTGCTTCTACGTGTGCAAGGGAACAGGGGCTAAAATTCATGGCAAGATAGAAAAGAAGGGGCTCATTTCTGCCTGGGGTAAACTAAGAAGGAAAGAGTATAAGAGTTTGTCTCTGAATTTCCCTGTTTGAGTTTGCAAACATAATCGGTTGTAAACAGAGTTTCTGGATGAGAGTTCCTTCAGAAGTGAAAAGAGAGTCTTCTGTAACCATGCACTATTATCTGTACAATAACAATGCCCTGTTCTGTACAATTGCTTGAAATAATTAAAACTGATGTTGAAAAATAAAATAAAAATATCACTAAATTAACTATATAACATCCAGGTCAATGTACTTTTCCATGAGCAGAATAGCAGGTGCTACTCTACTTTGGAACATAGGGACCAGCTGATCAATGTCGACTGATACATTATAGCATCAGATTGAGCTACAAAAATGTGAAAGGTAAGATTTTCTTTTTTTGACATTTCATCACAGATTTCCATGTAGGATGGATTCCCTGCAGGTGATCTGAAACTAGAAATTCAGAGATACTTGGAAATAATTTTAAATGATGAGCCAAAAAAAAAAAAAAAAAAAAAAAGAGAGAGAGAGAGAGAATAATAATTACTGCTTGCACTCCATTGAGGAGAAAAGAAGTGTTTTTGCAAATATATATCATTTCCAGTAACATCCATTTCAGGAGGATTAATATTGTAAACACTTAACTATGAGAAAGTGCTAGTTTATTACGGTCCTTGTAAGCCCCTATATACCATGCATACAGAATAAGGAATTCTGCTAAAGCCTTAAAAGCTCCTGTGCTAGTACCTGCAGATAATGCAGCTAACAAAAATCTCATGCTTTTTTGACCCATTGCCTCTTTATCCCATTTTGAGTCAGTAGTGTTAGCAGTATTATCCTTATATATTCAAGCATGGGAGCTTTTGAGCTCAGCTTTCCTACACTGAGTAGCTGTGCATATATGAAAATGCAGTTGCCATCATGTTAAAGAATGGTGAAATGACCTCTGCACCACATATTCTCTTGCCAGTCACTCTTTTCTGGAGTGTGTTCACATAAATGTCCTTTTCAACTTCCTTTATTTAATGATGTATAAGTAGCTACATTCTGCTACTGAAATTAATTTTTGCTTAATATTAAACCAATATAATATGCAATATACATGCTTGGTTTTGGCTACCATTTTATCAAGAGCAATAAATGAGTAGGGACATATCGAATTGCATAATTCTTGATGTCTGCCTTAAGCACTGTAACTTGTTAATATCAAAATAGAAACTCTGCATGGTCATTCTTGCAAAATGAGGACATAAGAGTAGAACTACCAAAAATGCAAAGGCACACAGAGAAGGGTATATAATCTAAAATTACTGTCTAAACCTAAAATTACTGCTAAATTGAGAAAGAACAGACTGGGCTGAAGTTAATGGTATGTTTATATGTGAAGTGAGAAATATATTAGTTTTAAAGAAAATCAGCAAATGCTATTTTATGGTACAGAGAATTTTCAGAACATAAATTGTACAGTTCATTGGCCAGATTGATTTTTTTGCATTCTGGTCAGAACCATCATTTGGATGGTTGGTGAGAAACATCCTGTAGAATATATTTTTCATTTCTTATGTCTGTAAAGGAAGAAATGTTTGTATTTATACAAGAAGCTTTAATCAAAATAGTGTGTAATGTAGCTTTGAACCAGATAAGGATGTAATATTTTTTGGAAGCAGTTGTATGTTTATTAAACAACAATGATTTGCCTTTAGTTTTGTGTCTCAGCATTTATTATTTTCTTCTGGTTTTCCAGAGACACTCTATTACAATGCAGTTTATTTTATTGCTACTGGAGCACAAGTAATGTTGTTACTTATAAACAGAAACTTAATATGGGTTATAGTTCAGACCAAAATTGAAAAGAAACCCTCATTAGATTATGGTATCTCATATGACAAATGATTAAGCTCATTTCTGATCTTATGAATGATTTGCCTTTTCATCTGAGTGAACTGGGAAAGAGCAAAGGCAACACAGCTTGTTTTTCTACTGCACCCCATTTGTAGGCAACAGTACTGCAGACGAATATGCAGTAAAAAGAAACAAAGTCTGAAAGTTAATACCCCAGGCGCCAAACACATGTCTGTGAAAGAGGAATGCAACCAGACATTTCTATGTGCAGTACATTAATTCCTAATAGGCTTTTTCTCTTTTACAAAGGTCAGAGTATTTGATTGAACAGTGTCCAGTCTTGTACAACATATTACCTCCCTCAGTGTGTGCAGAGTAACAGCGTAGTTTTGTTTCCTTGTTATGGGGGTCCCCCATTAAATAATTAGTATTTCCGCCTGTCAGACGCAGACAATTCAGCAGATCAGTCATTTCAGAGTTGGCTACATATAAATCTGGCTTTTTATATTGTGAAATAATTCTCAGCTGCAAAGCGACAAATGCCCCCGTAAGGATCCAGGGTTGGGATGCTGAGGAGGAAGGACTGCAGGAAGGACCCAGCATCACGTGGGATCATGCCTTGCCTGCTAAAACTTGGTGTTTTGATCCATACAGCACTTCATTTTTCAGTCTCCTGATTCTGTTTTTGAAGTGCTGATGGTGTGATGAAAAATATCAGACTGACAATTGTAGTGTCTGAGCCCAGGCCAAGACATACTGGAAATCAGTGCAAAGTTTGCCATCGCCTCCAGTGAGTTCAGGATCTTGCCCTTGAGTTTTGCTGCGGGAGAAGGCGAGACCAGGCACGGGCACTGGAGGGTCCCTCGTGCCCGGTCCCAGTGGAGAACAGAGCCCCTTTCTGGTTGCCCTCCCCAGTCCTGAACAAGTGCACAAATTTGTGCCAGCTGCAGTGAGGGTCTCTGGTTGTGGCCAGCTGTCCAACGGAGACCACCAACATACTTCGTATAAGCCACCAAACAAGTGAGAAGATGCGACAGCTTTTCTATGTGGCCAACCACAGCTGAATTTATAGAAGAGTCTCAGAGGCTAAAAAAGGTTCAGTGAGAAGCAAGTCATTGAGTCACTGACTTTTTTGAGACATATTTTTCCCCTAAACCAGTGCTCTTAATTTAGATTTTGGTTTAATGATATAACGTTTTCACATGCAAGCAAAAAACCACGCAGGCAAATTTACAGTCCTGGTTTGTCAACATTCCTCTTGGTTTCTAAAGGACTTTTTCTCAACTAACAACTGCAAAATTTGATCATGAATCCAATATTATGCGGAATTTAAACTATAATTAAAAGGTAATGTAGTATTATCAGATTAACTTGTGGCAAGGGGAGCTACTTGGAAGAATAATAACAGAGCCTGGAATTTCCCACTGCCTTTGTTACCCAAAAGCTTGACAAAAATTAGAAGTGGTCTTTAAACAGTTAATGCATTTTTTCAAGAAACAAATCTGTAGTATACACTGTGAATTTGTGTCTCAATGATACTTTATGACTAGATTTCTCTACAAAGATATATTTAGTATATACCGCTTGTGATTAGTGTAGTCTGAAAATTACTGACTTCATGCAATTGTGATTATTATTTTTCTTTAAATTTTTCCTCTAACCTTTTCAGAACTACTTGAGAATCCTGAAGTGGTTAATAACCTCTCTACTCAGGTGATTCTTGATGAAAATACAGTGTTTTGTATGCTCTACTGAGAATAAAAGAATGTGAGAAGTGTCTAATAAAAATATAATCATACTGGAGGACTTCAAGTCAGCTGAGTCTTGTACACTCAGACTGCACCACTGACAGTGAAAATTTTAGGGGAGGAGGGGAAGTACAGGTTCTGAAATTTATACCTCATATAGTCTTTTCTTTATCCACCCCATCCCTTTGAGAAAAGGGAAGTTGGTGCTTTACAAAGGTGCAGGATGTGAAATCTCCAAATGCGCAGAAAGACATATTTTAATCTTCCATAATGAAGTTTGACTAGTGGAAATGCCCTTCAAAGGCTATTTCCTTCCCTTGAACAACAAATGCTGTCATCAGCTATTCTTGATTAGCCTGTGAGTTATGATCCTGTCAAGGCGATGGGGCTCTGGTTACAAATGTACACTCAAGCTGAGCAACAAGCATGCAGTCATGAGCAAAATTTGGCCATTTGCAATGGCACAGGGCTGTTGGCAAGGTTCATAATGTATAGCTGGGTCAAGATTCATCTCTGCAGGACATAGCTGAATCCTAAGCACCCGTGACCTTGGCTGTGGTTGCAATGCCTTTGTTGCTCACAAAGGCTAACATACTAGCTCCTAGAATACCCAGTTTGGAAATGTGGGAGAAGTGGAAATGACAGATGCTTAATTAGCAGCAAAAGTTTCCACTCTCGATTCCTGGCTACCATATACATATATTTACAGGCAGAGAGCAAAGTTTTCTGGGGGGCAATCCAATTTACTGTAGTGATGTTACTCTTAGAGAAAAAATGCACCAGTATGTAAAAAAGTGGAAAACTTAAACATGGGAACAACAGAGTTGAAACAAATCCAGCTCCCTAATTTCCACCTTCAAATGAGACTGCTCAGTGCATGATGTTTATATTTCTTTAGTAATACAATGAGAAGAATAGGTTACCATTCATCCTTCAATTTTCCTGTTGCAATCTAAACAGTTTAATTCCTTACTGTTCATAGTTTTCAAATACTTTGTAAGAGTTACCACTTTTTTCTTTTCCACTCAGGCTATGTGTTAATCTCTTTGCTCTCTCAACATACATTAATCTCTGTAGCTCTTTTATCTCCACTGTTGCTCTTTGCTGAATTCCTTCCAATTTGTGGAAGTTTTTGAGGTATCTAGGGTATATAGGGTCATACAAGAAAATCAGTACATCCTAGTTCTGTACCGACAGTATTAAATTATAGATTTTTAGGCTCATAAATGTTTTGACGTTCAGTCTCCTCTAGTAGGGCAGCTCTTTCTCAAAGGACTTAGGGTTATTATTTCCCATATGCATTTTTTTCTAAATAGAGACTCACTTGGTTATTTTCCACCAGTATTTTTTGTCTTTTGGTTTTATTTGTGCAACTTTGGATCAGTATCCAATGACGATCTTTCTCTTGCATCTCACTCATCACTAGAAAAGCAGCCTCCTGTGATGAAGACGATTGGAAGATCTAGCTTTGGCACCATTTCCAAAGAGAATTCCTGTGCTGCTCACCTTTCTTCCACGCTTATTTGAGGAAACTAGATACAGCTGAGCTTCTGACTGATCTGTGGGACATTTACAAACTGCCTCCCAATCTGGTATGTAACTCTGTAGTGTTTCCTTTTATTTCTGGTCTTCCAGGAAATTTGCTGTCTGAGTCAAACCAAACCAAAGAACACTGTAGAAATGAGAAGAGAAGGAAAAGAAGAAGAAAAAGGAACAACTGCTCCCAGCGCTGCACAGGCTCCTGTTCAAGGAGTCAGATAGCAGTCACAGCTACCACCTGCACTCTGACCCTGCCCTTCCAAGATGTTGAAAGCAACCCCCAAAACACCTGGAATGCCTGCTAGCAGCGGTGCCAGGGCCTCCTTTGATGAAGCACTTCTTTACTTGCAGCCCCTGGAATAATACAGCTGTTGGCCAGTGGAGGGGAGGCCGCAAGCACAGGAGACTGCTTTCCCCAGAGGTACAGCAGCGCGGTGAAGCTCACTCCCATGAGACATCAAGAGTGGCTGTAGACCCTTATTAGTCTTGGGGCCGAACACATAACTCCTCTCTTTGATTTAGTAGTTACCTAAGTTTCTCTCGTATGCAACAAACAGATCAAGTTATTTCAGCTAGTAGCTGGAAGGGGAGAAAGAAGAAGATGTGCTTAAGTATTTCGGTTGTACTTTGTTATGGTTGTGTGGGTTTTATGCCTACCTAAACAACCAGAAATATTCCAAAATGCCGTGGTTAACCAAGTAATTTAGTTAACATTTCAATGAATATTCAATTTAACTCACACTTTTTGAGCAAACAGCATGTTTTTCTACAAATTAAACGACCCAGCTCTGTTCCTCGTCTGATACGAAGGAGCGTGCAGGGCCTAACTCTCAAGACTCCCTGCGGGATACTGCAATCCCCATGCAAGCAGTGAAAGGCTGCCAGGTTAACCTGCAATTGTAGCTGCCTGTAAGCACTGGGGCCTCCAGCTCGGCACGCAGCTGAGGGCAGCCAACAGCACCGCATACCTGGGAAGCTCTGAAAGTGGTGGCCTCCGACCCTGCCTCGTCTGCCCTGCGTGCCCTAACCAGGGCAGAGGGGAGAGCAAGCCCTCGCTTTGCTTGGGAAAGCTCATTTACGGGCAGAGCCATGACTCTCCTCTGTGGAGCTGCTCTCTAATACGCTGATTTTTGCTTTGTTGTCAGGAGTAAGAATGATGCAACTGCACAGCAATGTTGAACTAAAAAACCATTCTTTAAAAGTAATTGCTTCCTCCTTTTGCGAACTCTTTAAGCACTACAAATCATTGTAGTTAATCCTTAGTTCAAGCTGCAGTATCTATGTTACGTTGTTATGATTACTTAGATGTAAAACACGTTATTCTTTACAAGGTAATGGCATAAATCCATTCAGTCTTTATGACAGGCACAGGCAGCTCTAAACTAAAACATTAGGCAGAGCGTTAAAGAACTAGGTAGGTGCCAATATGTTAATTAATTATTCATAGGCATGTTTCAAAGCATTCTTCACACATCAGGTGGGGCTCCTGGGCTATTATGAAATGCCAAACTTCCCTTAGGGCTTTGAGGATTGCGCTTTGAAATTCCTCAGAAGTTCAGGGAAGTAGAAAAGGGTATGTTTTTGGTGTGAGTCACTGAAGTGAGGTTGGAGATAAAGTTTTATTTTGTTTTATATTGGCAGTGGGGGGGAGAAGAAAACAGTAACCAGCCAGCAGGCATCCCAGGAAGGAACAAGGTAGAGGGCAAAGATACATTTTTCTAAACACTAGGAGCAGTAGACAGATGTCCTAAAGTATATGTTGCTTATTTAGCGGCAGTACTGATGAGCTCTGTTTTACTCATTTAATTTTAAGCTTCAGCCTCTGGTCTATATCAACCAGCTTCTTTTCAAGTTCTGGGGAGAAATCCATGGTTACCCTTTATGTCAGTTCCTCATGTACTGAAGGGTAAGTGAACATTAGCAGCTTTTACTGTTCAGTCTCAAGAACTTGAAAACAATGAGTTATGCTTCCTCTTTCTGCCTCAAAACACTATTTTTCTCCCAGCTCTGTGTACTACAAGGTACTTGCAAGCCTGTATCTACAGACCATCCACTCCTTCCCTTCCCTCCCCCAGCCCCTATTTTTATTTGTAGTAAAAGAGAAGATACCCATCAAATAATTTCATTCCATTTCAGAGGAGCTTTAAGGCTGTCAGGAAATATCATGGGACTTCAAAAAAAAGTAGACTTGGTGATTTGGGAATTCCTATTATTCTGTAGGCTATGCGACTCCACCATCCTATGTGTTAGGGAGCGTAATCTGAAGGTGCCTAGGTAGCCCTGTGCTGCGAGTGCAAGGCGTGAGCCAACAGCTGAAACCCTGGCTCTGTTAAGGTTAAGTTAGAGAGACTGATCCCTCAAAAGGAGCATGCCAGTCAGAGACTGGAGCATATCAGAGGCCTGGAAAGATCTCTTCCTAGGACTGTGACACAGGGAGGGGGCTGTGAAAATGTGGCTGGTGATTTGTGTGCGCAGACAGTGATTTGCACTCTGCCATCCACTGTTTCATGCCAGCCTCTCAATCCAGAGGGGAAAAAGTTACTGGACTGTGGGCCATATGCTCTGCCTAAAACTTTCACTTTACTTGGCAGGAAGAATAAGTGTAATGGAATTTTTTAAAGGGTTGGGCAACTCTGTTTACATCTGACTCACGCTGCATGTAGATTCATGAAATCTAAAGAGATTCCTGGACTAGATACAGCAGAGAGGTGCCTCACATGTCAGGACAAAGCTAGTACTATGTGGCAAGTTAGTGCTGAGGGAAGGTCACTCAGTTTCGAATTTTTGCTAATTAGCATTCCCGCTCGGTATCTCATGCTTTACCTGCGGCGAGCTTGCATAACGCCCTGGGAACGCTCTGCTGCGTTCCCAGCAGAGCGGCAGGAGCCACCAGAGAGGAGAGCTGGCGTTCAGCCGACCCCTCCTAAGTCCTGCACAGATCAGCCCAGAATATGTTCAGGCAGGACTTTGGGAGTAGACCCAGTACTGTGTAGGTATCACTGAAGCTAAAAGATATCCAGATAGCTGGTCTCTTTACTCTGATTTGGAGAGTTCTCAGCCCACTGGAGAAATGAGAAAAATACAGTAAGTTTTTCTTCATTTGGAAACTTCACAAAAGCGCCTTAGAACCAGATCTCTGAAACACAGAGTGCAGTTAAACTGTTCTGTGAAAGGTGCCTTGTTTCTGAGGAAAACAAAACTTAAATAGAGCTCCAGATATCTTTTCTGAATTCTTCTAGTTTCTTCTAGGGCTTCAAGTGATGGCTAAAAATATCTCTGGAAAAGTGGAAAAATTCAGATGAATCCTGGTGTGAAACAAGAACAACCTTTCACCTGGATTTGTTCTGTGATAATCATGGCCATACAGGCATAAACTCAAACAAATATGGAAAGGGAGTGGCTTACTCAAGGTCTTATAAATAAAGTACAAAGGTATCACAATGGGATCTTTAAACTTGGTAGAGCATCTGGTAACCAGGAATGACTTGGCAAGGATCTCTTATTTACATTCTACTAGATTCAGCTGTTCTTAGCTGTTCATTTGTTGCTTTCAGCTGAAATGGCTAGATGAAAGCCCACAAGAAAACTTCACCTTTATTGATTTAAAATTGATAGGTACTTCTCTGTATTCCTTTTGAGCGAGCGGTAGGAGGATATCCTGAATTAAAATGTTAAATGTTCTAATGAAGGAATTAACCTTTTTTCTATCACTGCGGTCACAAAAGAAGCGTATAATAAACACAGGTCTGTTTAAAAGGTAGGGTTTGAATAATGTAAAAGGAAGGGATTAAAAGATAGCTGCTTTACGTAGACAAGTTTTGACTTTTAATAATGTATTTTATTTAACTTTTCTAGACCTGTGCTGCCAAGCGGCCCCTAATTTACAGAGCTGTCATGAACTTGAACTCAGTGGAACAGTTTGTTTTGAAAGAAACTACAGAACAAACCTTGGTTTTATGTTACTGAAAAGACGTGTGCTTTCTTTTAGTATCAGCAGGCAATCAGAGTTTCTATGGGCCTGGTGTTAACAAAGTTATAACAGCATGAAACTGGAATAATACAGTGACGAATGAGCCTGCAGATTGGAGGGAAAAAAAAATCATGTGTTTTGGAACAGAAAGATGTTTGGTAGCTTGGAGGAGACTACAACTATATATGCTCACTACTTTGTTTATTCGTGTTCATTCAGAAAGAGCCGCATCTTAGACACTTTGTGGGTTGACACTGTAGGGTGATGACTGACTGTCACTTTGCCGCATCTGTGGGAAGAGCACGCTAATATAATATTGTGATTTGACATGCCTGCGTGCATGCCTCAGCTTGCGTTATTTTTGTTTCAAGCTTATGATCACAAATATGAACTGAATTTCTGCACCTCTGTCTATTCTCCATTGATGAAATGGGGATTCTTGGCAAGCATCTCGGGAGAGTTCTGGAAGGAGTCATATCTGCAACATACTTACCGATGACAGCGAATAGTCTCTATTGTAAATTCATGTCTTTATATATCACTTAAATTTGCATGCTTTCTTTCCATTGGTAAAGACAGGTTGATAATACAAGTTCCCTGAAAGTCAAGGGAAAATTCCCATTGACTGTAATGGAGTCAAGGTTTAACCCATTGTTTCTAAGCACAGAGAGAAAATCAGACGAATGAATTAGGTGGGAAAGAGAAGCAAGGGCTGCATCTATTTCAAGACATGAATTATTGTATAGTAATTGACTCCCAAGGCTTAATTATAATAATTAGACATTATATAGATATCTATATTGCTCTTTAAAAGTGGCCTTGAGAATATAGCTTGCTCCCATTCTGGTCACCCTTGAGCATTTGCCTGTGCTTGCCTCTTCAAGCCTAGCGTGGTATGGAGCCTCTGGGCATGCTCAGGCACACAGAGTTGTGCATGACCCCAGGGCCACCCTCTGGCTGCACCTTGGGTTGCGTTGGAGATTTCCTCTTTACCTGGACCATGAGCATGGCACTGATGAGGCCCTTGAAAGACAGCCTAGGTTCACCTGTCATACTTCAGACATCGATGCAGGATGAATGCATGGAGGAAGAAGAAGGCTTATCTTCCATTTTGCAATCCCTTCCCTACAGTCTGGTATTTTCACTTCCCTTGGTCCCAAAGGAATCCAGAAATAGTGCTCTGAGTCACTGAAATGGACCCTGACCCTATTTTCCTCGCCTGCAGGTAAGGGCCACAGTGGAGCCATGCTTGGAATTAGCAGGCTTCTGCCTCAGAGATCAGGAGTCAGAAACCCTGCGTTTAAAAAGCTGGGTAACACATTCTAGACAAACTTGATATACCGTGGCACCAACCTTACAGAGAGCAGCCTAAGAAGTCAGAATACTTTTCTGGTTAATGTTTCGAGTGACTTCTTTCAGTGGTATAGCTGACAAGACACAGAATCAGCTTAGGGATTTTCTCTTTCCTGAATGGGCTTTTTTGGGGAGATGTGACAACTGTATTTTGTCCAAGTCAGATCAGAGCTTGTATTCAGTGCATTTCACAAGCAAAAAGAAAAGCTCTTCAGTGCTAAGACTCAGCCACATATGCCTGCTCTAGTGTCTGCACTGATGACTTGCACCTTTATTTGGGCTGTATTTGCATCTAAAAGCTGTGATCTAAGGTCTGTGAGGCTGAAGCAAAAACATATATATGTAGCCACTGTAACCTCCTTCACGTCAAGAGGGTATGGGGACATAGAAACAGCAAAAGGATGGACTGAATACCTAACAGTGGGGCATGGAGTGGCAGGGTCTATTGCAATAGGTTTATTACTGTTGGTAGGAGAGTGCTGAAACCTGCCCTTCTCCCCATTCTCTGTTCTATAGTATAGATGATTAGAATAAACCGCTACTACTTGTGAATTGACTGTGTGGTCTACACAAGTTCTCTTACATCCATATAAAGTTCAAAGGCCTCTTTGTTATTTGAAATTCCATCAAAGCTCGGTTTTACCTACTTATGCTCTCTATGCAACGTCAGGTCTCACAGGACGTGCCTACAGAGCATTTTAGTCTGGCTTAGGAATGCTCTTTTGAAGCAAATCTTCCTGTCATCACCACTTACTATGCTTTGAATCGAGCTGTAAGGCAGTCTTGGAGCCCATGACTTGACTGAATTCCTTTTGCGTGAGACTAATCCTGTGGATGTTCCCCAGAAGCACACCTCGTGCTCCAACTGTGAGTGGGCACGCAGTCCACAGGGTCAGGCTAGAGCTAATCCAAAGTAAACCTTGAAACGCATATGGTGCAGATTCTGGGTCCTCAGCAATGACTCTTTTGCTCTATAAATATGCCTCTGTTGGGTCACAGGAGTTGCAAATACAGATCTCTTCTTGCTGTTGTGTGTCTGCTTTTTTCAGTTCCCTTCTAATCATTCCATATTGCTACATGATCTCCTTCAGGTCCTTCCTCAAAATCAGGCCTCTTTACATTTTGCTTCCACTACTGCTTTCCAGCCATGAGCAGGCTAGCTCAGAACTTAGGAAAAACATGAAGCAGATCACAGTGTGTCCCAAAAGCCACAGGCCTGGTGTTTGTGTTGTCTGGAAGGAATTAGCAAGCAGGACAAAGGTGAGGGCTGGGTTCTTAAGAATTTTTCTACCACTTATTCCCAGTCCTTACTATCAATGGCATCTGCTTTCTCAGTGGGATGGCTATTTTTATATTTTTTTCAACTATATATATTTTATTAAATTTAAAAAGAGCTAGTTTAAAAATGGAATACAGAGCTCTAGGCTGAGAGCTCTGAAAGCCAATATACACACACAAGGGTGTGTACAGGATTCCCGCTGTCTTGCATGACTGAAGTGCACATATTTTTGCTGATGAAAACCTGACCAATCCAGTGATGCTGAAGATGATTGGGACTACGATTCACCTCCTGGACATGGTGGGGTGCCTTTAACCTTGTGCATGGGAGTGGTGCCTAGTATATGTTGCCTATATACATGCTTTGGGACTTTCAGGGGAACAAGGTGGTTGGCTAGTTAAGGATCGGATGTGTGCGCATAGAACAAGAATGAGTAAACTTGGCTGTGTGAAGTCCTCCTCTCTCCCCTGGTCCTCCCCCTCCTCCTCTCACATCATCTCTACAAAAGTGCATTAAACAACCTTCCAGACTAACATGCTCTAGGGATTGTGATTGTTTGAGATCTCTATACTTCCCAAGTTCTGGAGGCAATTATCATTTGGCCTTATCCTTCAAAGTGTGCTTGCTGAGTATGGTGCTCTTATAACCGCATACCTCTGAAATATTCCTTGCATAACTCCCTAGTTATGAAAATACAGTGTTTAATTTTCACAGGCAATGAGATTGTCTGGTCTATTGTTTCCTGTTAAATACACTGAACCAAATTCCAACCCATGGGAACTGAAATCCATCAGTAACTGAGATGACGATATAGCCACTCCCTTCTGACAAAATTGGGCTATTTCACATCTTTGAAAGTGCATCTGTTAAGGGACAAATTCTTGTGTGGTGTGTTCGCCACTTCTTGTGTATTATGATAACTATTTTTTCTTACATATGTTAAGATTCCTATTCGGTATTGATCAATGATAAATCTTGCCTAATAAAAAGAAATATATACTATTTCTGTACTCATTGGTCTTTTGATGCCTTGCCTATTACGTTACAATGCATCTGGAAAAAGATTTTTCTTAAGGTACGAGATAGTATTTTTGGCAGTTGTTCAGTGACTACTCCAATAATGATTTTCAGTGTATATGATCAAAAGCTTACCAACATCATCTTCAAGTCATGTCCAAACAGTAACAGAAGCTATCGAGCTACTGTTTAGTGCTTCATAGGTTCTCAGGAGTATGTCTGAAGTTCTGCCTTCGTTAGGTGTACTTTCAACATTGCATGGTTCAGTGTCTGAGCAGATGTGCTACAGCCTGAGAAAGCACAAAACAAATATAGCAGTGAAAGATATCTGTAAGGAACTGATGTAACTCTACCTGTATGTTGCCCTAAAGGAAGCAATATGTTGAGCTAGAGTGAGCAGGAATACTTGTGCATCCTTTAATCATAAGTTATATAGTTCCCAGACAGCTGAATTCAGTGTGGGAAGCTGAGCAGCAACTCCTTTTTGCAACCTCTGATTAGACAGTGGAACTCATTGCCACTATCTGTTTCAGAAAATAATAGATAGGAAGATTTAATGATTCGTGTGAAAGTTCAGGTAGGCAACTGCCAGATGGCAATATCCTGGGAGACGGTAACAATAAGTACTGGAATGGAATGCTGAAAAAATCTCAGGGTATGAAGTAAACTACAGTTCTTAATGGTTAGGATGATAAGTTTAATTGGAAGCAGAGTCTTTACATCTAGCTGTTGCTAGAGCACTTGTATCCTTTTTTTCTTAACATATTTGGTGGTTGTGTTACTTGGGGATAATGAACAAGCTGCAGTAGAGATCTGATTGTGTACTGACAAACCCAGTACTTTCTTTTCATTTTCCTTTCTGTTCTGTCCACAAAAACATGTCAGTTTGAATCTGCTGAGAAGAGGGTTTTGTGCAGGCTTTGTAAGAAGCATAATTTATCGGTGTAGCTTCTGAGGTATGAAGTTGAATGAATCTGCTCTCTTCAGGAGACAAGAAAACCATTATTAACTCTCACCTCTCAGGCTTTACTGGCAGCAAAGAGGGCAGTAAAAATGGTAGTGCCTGGAGACTTAGTTGTAATTTTGTTTCTGCAACTAAGCTGCATGCCAAATGGATTTGATTAAAGCCTCCTGAAATATTGTCAGATGGTTCTGAAAGGACTTTGGTTTCTCATACCTTAATTATTTTCTCAATAATGTAATATTTACAGCCTTGCAGCAGTTTTAAAGTAAGCTATCTGTATTGTCTAATGTCAGTAGCTGACTGATGCAATCATGCTAATACCGTTATTTGGGAAGCCAAGGGCTTCAAGTACCCAAGGCTCCCCTTCCTCCATGGCGTTGCAGCTGGGATACCCCAAGAGCAGGCTGAGGCCACTGGAGAAAGCCAAGAATGATCAAATGAGCTTTAGTAATGGGGCCCTGAGAGGAGAGAGAGAGAGAGAGAGAGAAAAAAAAAATTGTTCTTGCTTTTTGGGTAAAGTGCTGGCCAGTGAATAAAAGGATTGGAATAAAGAGCAAAGAAATTCCTTCTTACGCTTTAATGATTGTATTAAGAAAAATACAATTTAGGGCCCTTTTTCAGTAAATAAACAGGGTTGCTAGCCTGTTTATATGCAATTTAATCTTCAGTATCTTCAAGAAAAATGATTAGAATATTAGCTAAAGACTCTGGCCCAAAGGGGTAACAGTATTCTCTAATGGGAATAAACAGAAAGTAGGCAGCACGCTTTCAACCCATTCTTTGAAGAGTGAGCTGAATACAGCCTTTAAGAAAGTTAGAGGTACATAAATATTTACTTATTGGGACTCTATTCATGATGGCTTCAAGCCTATTGTATTCAGTTATTTCTTTCACTTCTTTAGAGCTTTGCATTCTGAGATGCGAACTGCATTCACAAACAGTAATGAATTGGGTGCCCGCCCACCCTTGTCAGGTGTTTTGTACCTCAAATTCTTGGGCTGCAACGCTAAGTTGCGTGTGGCATACAGGCAAAACCTTGTACGTTGTTCTGAACTGTTGGAGTAGCTTAGACAAGGCCTAGAGTCAACACAGGGCTGGTCTAGGCTATGAGATATTTCCTCTTTCATTCCCTCTATTGCTGATTTGTGTCATAGGAGCCCATGGTAATGTTAATAGAGGATTAGGGCCTCATTACAGTAAATGCAGGATAGAAAGTGTCATCTTTTATAAATGTCTAATCACAGAGCTGCTTTTCTCTTTTACCTGTACTGTAATTAAGAGACAAATGTGAAAGGTATTAAGAAATAACTGTCACTTGCACATTGTATCTGTCATGTAGCTTGATCATTGTAAACCCTTTTATGGAATTAGTTTATTTTTATCTTGCATTCACAGTTCAGTGAGATTAATCAAAATGCTGTATTTTTTAACAGAACTGGGCAGATGGTCTAGGATTAAAGTGCAAAACAGAAATTCTGCCTCAATCCATGCTAGTCTGAAGGAATTAGCTGCATTATTCTGGAGGATTAATTTGTACATGGTAATGTGCAAGACTGCAGCATAAACGCACCATAGATGAAGAAAGGGGTTGGGCTTTGTTTAGCTGCCGTTGTGCTACGTCTTGCTTTTTGTTTTTCTTAAATGATTAGGGCCTTGTGCAGAGCAGATTAGGGCCAGCGTGTTTTTGAGGAGGGCTGTGGGGAGCACGGGGGAGGTTTGGGCGCAGGACGCGGAGCTGCTTCTGAGTGTCGAGTTAGCACAAAGCCACCGCAGCGCCCGCCCGGCAGCGGACAAAGGCACTATTAGGGCGGGAGAGCGAGGCAGCACCACGGCTGAGGCGCAGGAACATGATAGCTGCCTCCAGAGCCAGGGAATCTGTAAAGTAAACCACCGGGCTGTGCGCTGGCCGGAGGTGAGGAATGTGAAACTGGAGTCGAGTTATTTGAGAGCGGCGCCCTTCCAGCAGTGCTCGAGATGTTACCGGCTGACAGAATGGACATAGCTAGTTATAAAATACAGTGTTGGTGGGACAAGTTCTTTGTTGCTATAAATGAGTTAAACTCTAGTCAGATGAACTCATCTCTGCCCACCTATACCAAGAGAATTCGACCTGCGTGTTTCACTCGTTGGCCATTGCACGGCCAGCTGCATCCTGGATGCAGCCAGGCTGATAGTCTGCCTGTGAAGGCACGCAGCAAAATGACTGTTGCATCCTAGCCAAGACTCTGCTCTTTCCTACTAGTGGTTATGTTTCAAATGCATTCTTGGGCTATTCTGCCTGAGGATGAGGTTTAAGCCAGGCTCGCTGAAAGCGATTGTCCTGTGTTCCCCCCTCATGCTTTCATGTTTTCAGCTGGCTGGCTTTCCGTACTGATCATAGCTATTTATTAATTTCTTGGGTCTTCTTTCTGCCAGATCAGATCTGGTCCGCCGCAAGTACTGCTGCTGGCCCTGGGGAGGCACAGGCAGTGCAGAGGGGCAGGAGAGCAGCGCTGCCCCTCTCTGTGGAGCCACAAACCAAACCCATTCCAGCTGCCTTCAAGCTGCTCCTCCACCGCCTTATGAGTGTTCTTTAAAGACGTCTTCCAAAAACAGAAGGCCACAATAGTTTGTGCAGAACAAAGCTGCTGATCTGAAGGCAGGAAAAAGGTTATAGTCCAGAAATAGCCTTGCAACAGCTTTCCTGGGGAGTGGACAGCAGGTTCCTTCTCCTTATTCTCTTTGATTCTAGTGTTTCTCTACTAGATTAGCTGTTAACAAAATAGACCCAAACAGCTGAAAACAACGAGTAGTGCATTTCAAACAAGGATAATTCGAGAAAGAAATGAAAATTACACTTGAACTGGGCAGTCCATGTTCCCTTCAATCTCTATGTTCTTATTTCACCCTTAAAAATCTTGCAACTCTACATCTTAAGGAACATTGAAGTTGAGTAAAAAGAAAGAAAAGTCTGAAGAGAACTGATCCCTTTTAATATAAAACAAGCTAGTGAGCAAACAAGCAAAGCATATGGCTGGTAAAGCATTTAGTAACAACAAAATCTTCCTGACAAATTTTGTGCATCATCAAGTTTGTTTATGGTTCATAACATTGCTAAGAGGAATGCTCTGAACTGAAACTTGAATGTTGACTATAATAGCAATGGAACAAACAAGCAAAAAGTGGAATAAGACCTTTTTTTTTAAAAGGAAGACGCCTGATTAATATTGAGACAACCGAGCTATTGTCTAAATAGTGGTTTTAAACTTGATTTAGCTTGTAACAAAATGTAACAGTACCCACCACAACATATATTATGTCTAATCCTTTCCCTTAGGCTAAAATGAAGGATTAGTTCATGCCTCTAACTTGTTCCAGGTATAAAAATTATGCTGTCTTTTATTACTTGAAAAATATGGCTAGAAGTTGATAATATTATTTAGTAAGAAGTATCAGTATCTTTTGTACTCTGTCCCTGAAGTGCTACTTCTCCTCTGTGGAACTTGACCAACTAGTTTGCTAAACCAAAGGGATGAAGAATATAGCAATAAAGATCTGTTATACATCACTTTTGATTATCAAATTCAGTTTACATGTCCCTTAGCTATATGAATTTCATAAACCTAATTTCAAATTAAAAGATTGAGTGATGAAACCCAAACTTTTCAGTCACAGTGTTCCTGTATCACTCTGTTTAACAACAGTATTTTAAGGAACCTGAAAAGTATTTGTAACTTCTCCTCAAGCTCTGAATCCAGTTTCCTTGTTTAAGAATTGGATTGGAATTTACTAAATATTTCTAAGAAATAAAGAGTATTTTGTTTATCTGTGAAGTCATTTTACTCATGCTTTGTCCATATTGGGGTAACTTAATTTATACTAGAGTCCTTGAACAGATGTTTACACAGTTCAGAAATTGCCTGGTTTTTTTTAGTTCAAATAATTGTTCCTGAATTGAAAACGATGACTTGCCATTGGCTGATATGAACTGTTTGCTATTCTTATTGTTCCTATGTTTGATGCTGCCTGGACTTTACAGCCATGCTCTGTGGCTTTGGTTACCTGGATGCTGTTATCTGGGAACAGCCAAAATGAATACCTTGCAAACTGACTATAGGCTGAGATTGTGTTCTTTGCCTAATCTCTGAGATTTAAGAATAATCTTGTAACCTAGTTATGAACCTTCATGAACATTTAAAAAAATGTAAGTAGAAGAAAGGCAAAGGACTTTATAATATGGAGCATTTCATTCCTCCGTAGTTTTTTCTCATTTTTAGGACTCATGGTATTAGCTGTCAGTGAGATGTGTTGCTTTAGTTGTGTATTGCCATATCCTCGTGTGTGTGTTCATTTTCAGCGAAGCCTAAAAAACGCTTACCCACACTGCCAAGAAAGAGGGTCTCTTAAGAGGCACTTAGGAATTCTGAGTTGCTCAAGGAATATCAGTCTTCCCCAGAGCATCGCATGTGTTTTGTTCTTGCCCATAGTTTGCTGGCCTAGCAATGAAGTTCAGATCTGGCTGTGACCTAAGTCATGCGTATTTATGGTAGAGCCCAGGTTTAGATGAAAAATCCTTCCTTTCCCCCTTTAAATGTAAATCAGTGCCATGATATGTGATGACAGTTATGATGAAGTATCTGAAAGCCTGTCTTCTTGTGAAACGACATGTGCCCTTAAACAGAATAATTTCTACCTGCCTTCTCATATATGAAAGCTATTTATTATGTAACTTTCAAATCCCATTCTAAAGATAAAGACTCTCTTGTGAAAAATGCTTTAAGCATTTGGAGACTGAAACTCGCAGTAAGGTCTTGCTGTCCTGCCTCTGATGCTTTGCCTATCATTATCTGGTGGGGCCTTTAAGGGTTAAGAGATGGGGCAACCCTATGCTACTCCCCAAGAGGCTAGGTTTCTGTCTGTGTAAGATTTCTGGTGCTTTTCCCCCTTTTCTCCTCACTACTCCTCCCTCCCAGTTTATCCTTGTGTCCAGAAAAAGCTGGACTGAGATCAGCTCATTTGGCTACTGGCAGATGTCTGCTGCTAATGACTTTTTTGTTCTTACCTCACGTGGGCTCTATGTAAATCAGTAAACTAGAGATGAAATGACCCATATTATGTTTGTAATCTCCTGTGCCATCTGATCTCCATTTAGGAATTTAGATTTAATTGTTCTTGTGTAGGCTGGTAGATATTCATCTGTGATGTGGGATAGGCAGTCCTTAATACTGTTTTGGATTGTGCATTTCAATTTTTGCACTCTTGGGCCCAAAGCATAGGATGCACATCAAATGCTAGATCTGACTTTCATTTAAGTCAACAGCAGCAGGGGCAGGATCTGCCTCTTATGTAAGATTTTATTAATCTAAAGAAATAATTGTTCATCGTCATTCTGTTTTTCCAGCTTTTAATATTATCTATCTAACAAAAAAAAAAAAAAAAAAAAAAAAAAAAAAAAAGAAAGCAAAACAAAGAACTGCCTCATATAGTAATGGCTTGTATCAAAGATGTATCATAAATTGAAATCAAGTGTTGCCTTTTAGAGTATCATTCTTGCTGGGACTCTTTGTTCCCAAACATTTACCATTTAAATCAGAAAATATCAACACACTGTGTAATAATATGAACCTTCTTTTGAAGTACAAGCTTAAAAGATGAAGGCAAAGGGGAAAATGGTATGTGTGTGTGTATTTTTTAATTTTTTTCCTAAGCAGTGCACTGTATTGTGAGAAAACCACCGTACTTACTCTCTTCGTTCGGTTGGAAAAGAATCACAAGTCTTTTATGTCAAAATGAAGTGCCTTTCCGACTCAGCTATTCCTGTTCTTCGGAGCTGCTGCCCAGGAAACTGAATAGGAGATTAACCAAGTGTCTAACTAAAAGGATGTCATTTAAAAACAGACTGCTGTGTTTAGAGTTGTGCAAGACCAGCTAATAAATCATTTGAAAGCATGGAAATTGGAAAATGACAATCTATAGTTGTGGAAAATTCCATTGCTCAATATTCAATGTTTTGTAACAGACAGAATTGTTTCTTGAGGAGATTTGGTTGAATTTTTGACATTCCTGTATTATCTCATTCTGCTGGAGGAATGTAAACAGTGCTCATCTGTCAGTATAGCTGTTGCAGCTGGATGACCTTTGGGACTGCCCCCCCCCCCCACCCCCCTTTTTTTGAATGAAGGTGTATCCTGAATGTGGTGCTTACAAAGTGGCAGCTCCAGAGAATAAAATCTGCATTGCGGTAGGTGAGATGACAGGCAACTTAGTCTGTGCTGCCCCACTGGTTGGTCTGTTGTGCCAGATAAGTAATCACATTTGAGGCCTAATTTCCTGCTCCTTAAAGTCACCAAAAAAGATGCCATTAACTAAGAGTGAGCAAGTCTGAAAACTAAAACTCTGCTACCCATTTTTCTCACTTTCTAGTGATTTCCTAGAAGCTTGAAAAATAAAAATAATGATTAGAAACATTCACTTTTCTTTGTCAGCATTGTCTACAACAGCAAAATTAATTGTAATCCTGCACTATCCTGCATCTCTGTATATATCTTGCAGGATATGATCATCTTTACAGCTGCAAACTCTAGCCTGTGAATTGCGTAGATGTTAGCCAGTTTTCTTGTACTTCCCCAGAGCTTCTCTTAGCCATCCATTCCCATTCATTTCTTTTCTAAATACTATGACTGTACCACAAGCTGAAGTTTATTGTAGATTTCTGAACTTGGCTTAAAAAAGCTAGTTCTAGAGCAGTAGAGCTAACTATGCCTTTCCATTTAGAGCTTCTTACATTTACCCTTTGTACATCTTAATCAGAATAGGGCACAGGAACTCGAATGCCGGATTCAGGGCTAGGCTGCTGCCCTATCCTTCGGACTTATTCTCTGTCTGAATATCACATTGCTTCTTTCTACACACTAGTCAAGCTCCACAAGAGAGCATGGAGAAGGCTGTCCCCAGGTGCCTCTTGCCTTTCGCCAGATGGTTGGGGCAGGGTGCGATAGGTGGGAGTGCTGGGTGCATGCCTGGAAGGGATGGGGAAAGCTGCCAAACTTGGTGTCCTGCTCTGTGTTCACGGTTGCTGTGTTTTGGGCTAGGCTCAATCCAGTCTACAGGCAGAGTTTGGGGGTGCTCAGAAAACGCAGAGGAGCTTGGGCCTTGTTTGGAAGATGGGAACTTGGCCACCCGACAGCCAAGGCAGCTGGGTGGAGATCCTGTGGATCACTTGCTTGACCTTGCATGGCCAGATTTCTCCTAAGTTGCTCCAAGTAACTATTTATTTATTTATTCATTCAGATTAGGCCCTTTCTTTCTCTCTGCCTCCATCCACATCCATTAAATAATAATAAGAATTGCCACCTCTCCAGAATGTTGTGTAATGAATTCTTAAAGGCTTAGAAAACACCCACCTGTGATGACAGTGGGGGTTAGGAAGTACAGACATGGTAAAGTTATCTAGTTGCTGTAGCTACTGTTTCAGGAGCAGCAGATTGAAGCAACAATGGCTGTTGCCACCTTCTCTCGATGGACCTTTGTATCAGTGGGAATTTATGGAATAACAATTTTGCTCCAAGCATCCCCCACTTTACTTTCTCTCCTGTACACAGCAAATATGAGCCACTCAGCAAATTTTCCCCAGTGCACCCCCAGGAGATGAGATTCTTTTTGGATATTTGCTGTTATTTCTAAGCAAAGTGAGATTTTCGCCTTCTGCAAACATGGTACTTTACATGAAAGTTGAAGTATATTTGCCAAAAAGTAAAATACTTGTGTGCAAATGCACCCTTGCACACAAGAATGAGGGTCACTGTTGCGTATGCATTTAGCACGTACTGTATCACATCAAACCAGTCATATATTTTTAAGTTAAAGGGCTTGTTTGTAAAGGGCTTTTAAAAAGTACAGTCCAATCATATGCCTCTTTCATTAATGAAATGACTAATCTTACAAAATACTGCAATGAAAGTGATGACAAAACTTAAGCTCTAATCTGTGAATGCAGCATTATAATTTTACAAGAGTAGCTGTTCTTAATAAACATCAAAGCGCATGTAATTGGTATGTGACTTCAGTCCTCCTTTCCCACGATACTATAGTTAATCTTGACAACAGCTAACATTAAGTACAGTGTTTTAACTCCCTGATGATAAAGTTTAAAAATACCTTAGGTTCAGATTGTTCCACTCTCCTGTTATCCTCCTTATATTGGCTTGGGTGACCTTCACTCTTTTGCCTGGAGACAGGGCATGGATATGCTGGACACTATCCTTTGAAGGCTGTTCTATCTATATTTTGGGAGTTGGGCAGGGGACAGCATGAAACATGTCCGATTCTCTTATGGAAGGGCACCCACGTCTTTGAGTATAAATCTGGATTGCATTACTATTTGGAGGTTTCCTTTATGAATCTCTGGGATTCATTTATCTTAAAGCAAAACAAAACCAGAGCAATTTTAAGATTTGGAGAAGAGAATACTCTCCTCTTTTTCTTTTCTTCTTTTTTTTTTTTAAAAAGGCAGGATTTGTGTTTCCAGCCTTCATGTGGTTCAGAAGAGCGGCGGGTGCTCTCCGGCCACAGCAGCTGAATGAATGTTCTGCAGAGCTGACTGGGAAGCTCGTGGCATAGCAGTGCAGCCTGCACTGGGCAAGCGGCTCGGGAGACAAATGTTGCAACTAGGCTTCTGGAAAAGAATTATTCTTTTGTCTAAATATTCTTGATTGAGATTTTGAGGTGGGGGTTAACTTAAATCTTCCACTGCTGAAAAGTGCATTACACAAGAGTCTGTTGTAGAGGGTTTAAAAGGTTGTCATGTTTCAGATGAAGGAAACATCTAAATTCCCTGTTTGGAACAGGACTGGGTCTTATCACTTACGTCTGTAGATCTTAGCCATATGTTTTTTTTTCCTCTTAATGTTATCGTTTTCCAAGCCCAAATCTGAAATTTTCTTTGAGAATTTCCCTCCAGCTTCAAAATAATGACAAGGACATTGTATACAAAGATTTCAGCACTTTTGGTGACACTTGCTGTCTTTCCTTCAGTGCTCTTTTTCACCCTATTCTTGATTTCTTGAGGTGGTTTAAAGAGGCCACTACAGTTTTCTGATAAAACGTGTTACAGCATGAGTCCTAATAAGTCATATAGAGCATAGAAAATCTAATGAAAGAAATACTTATTGTAGTCCTTGGATCAAATAAATAGAAATATATTAATAGTAGCAGTGCTGTTGTTGCATTTACCTGCTTTTTAATTTTTTTTTTTTTTCTGTCTTAATGGGCAGGTACTTCTGCTCTTTGTGCAAACAAAAGTGTATTCAAAAGCCCTTTCTAGGGACAAATGATTACACATTGTACCTGTATTTCGTGAACTGAGAACATAATGAAATAACACATTTTTGTCAGACATACTTTATAACTGTGCATTCCTGCACATAAAGAAAGGTGTAAGCAAGATCCTTCTCGAATGACACACATGATTATTATTTTTTCCCAAGGGAAAGTGGTATTACAGCATCAGTATTATCCACTGGTAATGAGGTGCTCACAGATGAAAAGAGGAGGGGAAAGACAGATATAACGTGAGTGACTACCCTGTGGCAAATATTGCTTTAAAAGTGTTTTCATAACACTTCAAAGACTCTGAGTGAGGGGATCATGTGGTAATACTGTCTACCTCTTGCTTTAAACAATGGGGACTTCCACCCCCAATCCTGGATAACCCTGCTAATATTGCCAGTAGTTCCTTTGCTTGATGCCAAGTGCATGATTAAGACTCTGATTCAACAAACCAGAGGTGATCACTTAACCAGAAGGTATCATATGATAGATGAAAGGCTTCTGAAAGGGAGCTCTCATTGCTTCTGTAGGTCTGCTTTGTTTTTCTTCCTTACCACAGTCTCCACCGTCATTGTTCGTATCTGTAAAGAACTCCAGAAATAAAAAATCTGTGACACTGGCTAAGCATTTTAATAGTGATGAATATTAGATAAAAGTAGGGGGGAATTCTGTTAGTGAAATACATTCTTTGCTTTTGGTCTTCAAATGTTATGTGGTGAGGTTACGTTTTTGTAAAGGTTGAGATAAAGGATGCAGACGGAGACCCAGATCTTAATATCTTTATGAGATGGCTTCCTTGGAGGCTTTGCATGTATAAAGACTGATGGGGTTTACTGATTTTCATAATATGTAAGCAATCCTCCCTGATGATTTCAGTAGATGTTTAATATGGAAAGGATTTCTGAACAGGTCCCTTTACTTGTAACAAATACAGAACAAAGTTCAACTGCTTTTAGAGAGATACAGTAAAGATTCATTAATCTTTTTTTTTTTTTTTTGTGTGACACCTTCAATGTGTACAAAGGAATCAGCTCTCTGAATGTGGGTGATACACCAAGTGTTTATAATCTGTTCCTCTACAACTACAGGGAGGGCTTCTTAATTTGCCTTGAATATGAAAGTCCTCCCTCTTCTTTTTGAAATTTTTTTTGAATAGGTGGTCACCTAATTTCAGTGATGCAAATGCTTCTTACACTGGGCATTCATTTTAATGATGCCATGATGAAATGGGCTGGGAGAATTGCACAGACAAAACACAGCAAAGTGGGGAATGCAGGTACGATGTGCCATGGACAGGACTGGGCAAACGGATGCATGCTGCACGGCTGACGGTTCGGAGCAGGATTTATAGGCAGTGTCTCCCAGGGCCCTGCCTGGGGCTGTTCAGCTGTGCTGCCCTGCACTGCAGGGTGAGGTCTGCACCCTTCAGATTTTTAAAGCAGAACACCATTAGCCAGCTCCAAACGTTTTTACATCCATGGTAATCCTAGCACATGAAAATTCCCTGATCAAAGCGTAAAATCTGTCTTCTACTCTGATAGGGTGCGAGGAGATAGTGGTTTAGTGAACGAGCTACTGCATTAGTAAAGCTTTTGAGCATTTTTGCTACTGGGGTAGTGCAGGATCGCTGCAATGCGTGAATCTGTACTTGGAAGCGGTGGTCAGCAGCTGGGGGAAGCAATGTATTTAGCTGGAAGAGGATCTCTTGTTTGGTGAGTTAAAAGGCAAAATGCCCTGTGTTGCTCTGCCTGTGTGGGAGCAGCGGACACCCCTGTCGCTGCCTTTGAGCTGGGCACAGCGGCAAGAGCAGCAGAGCTGAGCTGAGCAGCTCCCCTGTGCTCCCACCTCCTGATGCAACCTGTTGTCAGCCTTGGTGGGGCTGGACCTATGCTCCGGACCTTCCAGGAGATGAGCCCTGTGTTGGCTGAAATTTTTGAGGAATGAATTCAGATGCCTCGCTCAGTCCCTAAAAATATAACTGTACCTCTAGTCCTCGTGCAGAGGTTGAAAACCGCAGAGGAGGGGTGATCCCTGTGGCACGGCACCTCCATCAAGGAGGTGCGGGTGGGAGCGGGTCTGTTCAGCAGCTGCCCATGCATGCTGGCGGTGCTGGGATGGCCGGAGCATCCAGGCGCAGCTCCTTGCTCTTGGAGGCTGGCTCTGCTGGGTGTGAATCACTGCCCAGCTGCCGAGAGAAAAGTCATATTGTATTGGGAGTATGCTGGAGGGACATATATCAGGTGTGAGGTGATCCTTCTGTTGAACCCTGTGCTGGAGAAAGGTGTTTTAAAATTTTAATCACTTTATTTTAAGAAATATGTGGATCAATTGGAGGTTACTGTTTCCTGGATCATGAAAATGATCAGAGGTATACTTAAATCATGAGGAAAGATGGAAGATCATGTTTGTTCACTTTTCTCTGAAGAGTAAAGGGAAACACGATGATAAACTTGAAAGCAGTGAAATGTTACTGCAGAACCAAAGGGAATATGGTATTATCCCTGACCGCTGTGGCTAGGACAAGAATTAATGGGTTTACATTTCAGGAAAAAAAAAGTTTAGGCAAAAAATTTCATCAGCAAAAGGAATTAGGAAATACTTTTTCAAGGAAAAGATAGTGTAATGTGGGAAGGGATTGCCTGAAGATTGTGAAGATTGACACTGAAGCCTTTAAAAACAGGCCTGACAAATATCTCTCAGAAATGATTGGAGTCAATCTTCCTTAAAGCGCAGGGATGAACTACCTGATTTCTCAGGCCTATTCTGGCCCTGTTTCCTATGAGTTATATGTTGTCTTTTTTAGCCTTTAGTGTGAAAGCTTTATCCTTCAAATTGATTTTTCTCTATCCCTTATTTTTTCTTTAATTCAACCCTCTTCTTGGTATTATGATTTTTTTAATGACATTTCTTCTCTTGTTTATCTCTTTGAAATAGTAAGCCATTTTCATAAAGTGCTCTATCAAGCAAAATAATCTCTGCTGTTTGAGAAGATAAAATTGGTTCTTATCATGAAAAAATGTACATGCACAGTATACAGTCTATACTGATCACCCACCTATATTACAGATTCAGTTTAGCTCTTGTAAACAGGCTAGAAACATGAAGAATGCAAACCCATTCCAGACTGATCTGGGTGCTAGTGGGACCAGCGTGTGGCCATTTCAGTGTGCAGGTGTTCAGAGGTGGGTTAGGCTGTCTTGCTCGTATTGAGCGGTAGCTTCTCTCTACCAGCCGCAAATGCTTGCAGACTGATGATATTATGGGTATAAGTAATGAAGCCAGCTTTGCAGTTTATTTTTAGGATGATAATGAATTATGGGATCTATCACACTATCCAGATGACTTACCTTAATCATGTTTTGCATCAGTGTTTATCGCTTTCTACCTTTCAGTGTGCCAAGCTGCCTGATGCATTTTGCACTGGTGATGCTTTTGTAGTCAGCACACGTATGCGGTGCAGTTAGTTTTAATAGAAAGGATTTTCCTCTCCCTCTCATCTTTCCCCAAATTTAGCAAGTAGCCAGCCACCAACCCAAAGCTTTTCTTCTCAGAAATGATGAATGTCTGACTTCTCAGCTTGGCACTGCCACACGCTTGACTTGCGACTTTCAGTAAATTGTATCTTCCTACAGTTTCGTGCCTCTTACACCCAAGTGGAACAGATGCTACTTACCTATGTTTCAGCTTCGCCAGGTAGATATTTTTACATGTTATATTTTGTGTATAGCCTCGTATAGCAACTGTAATTAAATCCTACCAGAAATCAATGAAAAGGCCAAATGATCCAGGGATAGTGGTAAGAGTAAAGCCAAGATGCACTTCTAAGAGAAGTAACCCGAGTCCTTCACTGCATCTAGATCCAGAACGACCTCTTTTCTGAAGGGCAAATTTTATATCTTTACATTTGCTAAGTATTTCATCATTTGCTTCAGAGATCTGAGTTGAAGCAATATCTTTGTTCCTCTTTTCCCTTTCCTTTCCACTTTCTTAGATGTTCTTAGACCTTCTTTCTTCTTAGCACCCTCTGCTACACAGAAGATGTGCACTGCTTGAAGGCAGAGATAGCCCATTTGTTTGAATAACCCTCTAAATGTTATTGATCAAGGCAGAATTTTGAAGTATAGCCAAGGGGAAGGCCCAGAGAAAGTGATGAGCATTATGACTATTAGTAAAAGCAGCTTGTGCTACTCTATATACTCTATCAGCCAAGCTTTGCTTAGTTTATTTATCCAGATGATCCCCTGAAAGTCCCATTTGATACAATGTAAAGACTTCACATGATTCAGCGGGACCGGAAGTGGGATGTACTGAAATATGTACACACTGTATATCTGTCTTTCTATATCTTTGACAGTATCTCCAGTTCCAGAAAAGTCAGGTTCTTTAAATATGCAAGAAATGTCTCAGTAGTGCATCGGAGTATGTGCTTGAAGAAATCTCCCTGATGTAAGAGTGTCTGTGAGATTTTCAGCAATTCTAAGTGCTGCCCAAAATGATTTCAGAGGGACCAGAATCAGGTCAAACTAAGAGGGTTTTAAAATCCAGCTCTACAAGCTTACATTCAGCTTTTCTAGGATTTTTTTTTTCTTTTCAGTAAGTGTGCTGGTGGGTTTTTTCAAACTGGAATAAAATAAGGGTCTGTCACTGAAATATCTGTCCATGCCACAGTCTGAAGTCACTTCCTAAGACAGTGTGGGTAGTCATGTATAGTGTATAAAAATAGCAGCTGGGTCCTCTTTCCCCTCCTGAGCAGCTAGTGCCAGACTGTTGCATTCCTGGCCTGCATGCTTGAGATGCAGAGTGAGTTAGATTAGAAGAAATTGCATGGAAACAGTCTGCATAGTTTTGAAAGCTTATACAAATGCAATAAAATACTCTGCTGTAACTTTTGGCCACTCTCTGTGATCTGGCCTCTTGGCGGCTCCTTAGTTTCTGTCCTGGGCATTAGTCAGGCACTTTTGCTACCTTTGGAATAAACTCTCACCTGATGTAGCCTCCAGTGATATCTGGGAATGGCACTGCCCTTCCTTTTACATTTCAATCCTTTAGGATGTGTGTGAGAAGCACTAGCAAACCCTAACAGACACCAAAAGCTTTGCACAGTTGCTTTCTATCCACTGTTATCCGTTATCCCGCTGTTGCTCTGCTCAGGGTTTAAGCACAGGCCTTTGCAGGCAGAGGGCAAAGCAGACTTGCTAAAGCACCTCCTGTCCCAAGAAGTCGGCTTGCCCTTGGGGGTCCCTGGGAATCTGCCCCAGTAAACCAAGCTTTCCCCTTTTGCTTCACTGAGCCCCTGATTTGGGAGGCTATTGAAAATCGCTGAGAGGAGTAAATATTTCCATTCCTGCTCTTTTCTTAACTTTTTTCTTCCTCTGTGATCTCCATGCATCCTCCCTTGCCTTCTCCATTGGAGAATCCTGATTTGGTCAAGGGGGACTATACTTCTGACAGACCTTATTTCCCTCCATGGGAACTATTGTGTTGTTTAGGATTATTGCACTTTGGTGGAATTGCACTTAACTGGGAGAATCTGCATTGTTTCCTCCGTGCTACTGCTCCCAGAGGTTTTAGCCCAACAGGGAGGTTACAAGAAGAGAAGATAAAGGTAAGCATATTCAAAATGGAGCTGGCAGTATGTTAAAATAGACAAAGAGATCATAAATTGTCATCACATGGCTTCTAACTGATTGTGCTGAGAGGTTCATCATGGTGGCAAACACCCTTTTATTTAATTATGAATACGTTAGCAGAGGACTCTCTGTTCCTGGATGTTTTAAATTGCTAAAACCCTAGGTTTAAACCTAGTTTTTCTGTTTGCTTTTTTTCCACTCCCCCATATTATCAAATGCCATCTTCACAACTTCATCAATACTGATGTTCTTACAGTTTCTTTAACCAGCCAGAAAATAAGAAGCTGATGGTATTTTTACTTCCGTGTTCAGAAGCAGGGATACAAAGCGCCCCAAGCTGCGTTTTCTAGCAGGCTTCGTATTGGAAGAGAGATACTCTTCCACTCTTCTTCTTCATAGAGATATGCTCAGGAGTGAAGTGTCACTGGTGGCTGTCTGCTCTGTAAAGCAGGTCTGATGGATAAACCACCACCTACTGATGGACAGAGGACTGATCCAAGCTGGGTGGGAGCCCCAGAAAGCTTTCTATTAGCATCTCCTAGCCAGCGAGTGAAAAGGTGGACCTGCAAAGAACACCTGCTCCTGTTATCATATGACAAGCTACGTTAAATATGGTTAAAAAAAAAAAAAGTTGGCCTTTCAGATTTGGAAATAATAAAAGGCAGTGGTCCCTCCTAGAAAGAAAAGACAGAAGTTCAGTATCAAATATATGTTGGGTGAGGGGGCTCCTTGGCCCAAATATTGTCTGGAACATCTGGTTGAGAGAGACAGGGAAGAGAAAGGAGGAAGGAACTTTGATGTAATAGGAAACTTCTGAATTTATCAAGTCAGGTCCTCTGCACAGCTCTGGAGCTGAGGTCTTAAATATAGTCTATGCTATTCTTAGAGTATGTGGCAGAACAATGGTTCCATTTGAATAAGCTCTTTTATAGCTTGCCAATATAAAGAAGGCTGTGCAAAACAATATGATCATGTAACTGAACACTGTAAATAGATATTCTGACCCAAAAGATAATTTCACATTAGCTCTCTTTGCTGCCACATCTAAACTTTGTAGATTGAATAGAATGAGAGAGACTTGATTCATTTTTCTGGATTTATAAGTGTTCATCTTATAGCTGATTTATAAAATCAACTGATTCCATGGGGCATTGATGGGCGCCTTTTTTCTATTCACTGAAGTAGAAGCTAGGTTAACTTTGATGCTTCTGCTGGTTTGACCTTAATGCATAGTTATGAAATTCTGCGAAATCAAAACCTCAAATGTGAAGAAGGCCTTTTACTTTCTCTGATGCTGCCACAGCTTTCCCCATTAATTAGGATTAATTGGGATTATTAAAATTGGTTCTGTGCAATGCAATAGAACTGGTGGTTCAGGCCTGAGTCAGGCAGGCATAGTATGAAATTGCATTTTGAATGGTCGCTGCCAAAACAGCAAGCTAATGTGACAGTGATGGCTGGCTGGCACAAGCCATGAAGTTTCCCAGCTTCCACTGTGTTAAGCTGACTGCTTTCTGCCCTGCGTGCTGTGAGGTATGAGCAGCATTGCACTGGGGAGGTGTTTTTTTGGTAGCTGTCCTCCTTACAGAGGCAGCTGTCATCCAGTGCAAGAGCCTCTTTAAGGTATTGCCAACAGCAGGCTGTTTCAGAGTAGACAACTCAGTCAACTCTTTCTCACTTTCCTCCTGAGCAATACAACAATGGCAGGAATCTGCGTCTAATCGCGACCTCATCAGTGGCTGCTTCGTTATGCCATGACCCTCTGCACTGGAAGAAGGCTCTGCTCTGTGCATGGACCGTGCACAGCAGCATATAGCCAATGCAGAGAAGGAGCTGATGGGGGCACTGGGGCAAGGTGCCTTGAGCAGCGGGTTACTGCTGCAAGGGGTATTGTGAAGCCTCTTGGTAGTCAAAGTTGTCAAGGTGGGGCAGATCTGCTGCTTTGGGTTGCTGGGTGAGAGCAGGGCAGAAAAGGAGTGGGCTGGCCAAAGGCCCAGGATTCAGCTGTACACCCAGAAAATAAGACCCAGAGGGAGAAAAAAAACTGGAGAATGCCTGAAGTAGGAAATGATCTGCAAAGCAGGCGTTTTTATCTGGGCTGGTGGCAGCCCGTTTGACTGCTTGATCCTGGGATCCTTGTGGGCGCAGGAAGGACCAGAGCAGGGCCTTGCACCTGCTACTGGCCTTGGGTAAAGGGGAATCCTTGTGGGGGAATCCCAAAACCCGCGTTCCCATTTAGGACGCTACTGGATAATGTTTTGTGTTATTCCTCGAGCACCCTTATCAGAGGTCTGGCCTGACCTATGGCACATAGTTAACCCATCAGGATCCTCACTGGAGCAGTTTTGATCCAGCCCCATGAACTCACACTAGATGAATGTAATTGTGTCATGGATATTTTTTCTTCTGGCCTTAAGATATTATTGCATCTCTTAAAAAGAAATCAAGAATGTGCAAGTAAGGCATCCATTTTTAAAGCATTACCATACTGAATTTGAAGTGTAGGGAACTTAGGAAATTATTAGGAGGATTGGCCTACAACCATTTTAACTTGGCTGCTTTAACCATGCAGTGCAACACATACCTTTAGCACCACGGCTTTTGCTGAATTTCATTTTATTTCCCTGCTGTAGTGCTAAGATGTGGGCAGAGTTGCAGGTTTATATTAAATCAAGTTGCACTGTAGATGAATCGCTGTGGAAGACGGGTGCCCCTTTTGTCAATAAGGAATGGTAACTACCTCCTGGATGAGGTCAGCACTCGGGGCTGTGTCTGGAGAGAGGCTCTTTTTTCCTGTGTTCAGTTTTGCTGTGGTGTTGGAATTCATAATAAACGTGGTGGTGGTTTCTCTTCTTTCTGTTACAATTGAAACTGTGCATTTTTAACAGCACAGATAGCAACAGAAAATGTGTGTGTCGAGGGCTAAGCTGGGAATGGGAACTAGAAGTCTGAGCTGCCTGACTTCTGTGTGTCTGGATTCTCAGCTGGAAAGCTGCCTCGCGTCTGTTTGATTTGCATTGATATACTGTTACATCATACATATGATACAGTAGATTAAAAAAGCCATGTGGCTCTTGTCAAGAAAAAGTGAATAACTATGCACTTCTAGTAATTATTACCGTATGGCACTTGTGCTGTTTCTACATATATAGTTGAGTCACTTATATCCCACTGAAATGCTGCTTTTTTTGATCTGAGAGAACAGTTGAAGCAACATGTTCATTTCTATAATAATGCCTTTTTTCATTTTGGCTGCTTACATATGTTCTGTAGCCACATCCGATGTGCACAGAGAATCTTTATGTAAGAAAGTGAGCTTCAGATGTGTTTTCTTAATGTAATTTAAACAAATTTTAAGCAAATAGATTAAGCAAATCATTTTCCTTTTAAATTATTTTAAAACTGGTGGTGATTATACAAAACAGACGCAGAAATGGACTTCCATGCAAGGTAATTTGACATAGCAAATTGAGCTAGTTGTCACAACACACTGATCTTACGTATCAAATCTTTTCTGAGTAAATTCACATAACACCAGAGTATGAGTGGTCATATTTAATCTTGTCAGTGGCATTTTAAATGCTATACAGTTTGAACTAACCTGATTTAAAGCTTTGCTTCTTTAACTCATGCTGTTATTGTCTGCTACAGTTGTTGACTCAGTAGATTTTCAGATGTGGTCTGGGAATGAGTTCTTTTGGACATTCACATTATCATCTTACAATATACAGCACAGATTATTTATACTGGTGTTTAATTACATCATCTAAATGGAATTCATTTTCCATTATATCTACAAGTTTGTATTTTAAAATACTATTTTATCCTATGGAAATTCAGAATAGAATTGCATTAATTATTAAGGAGCTGAGTTCTGCACCATGATTTTTGGTGCCCATGGCTTTAAACAAACACTCATGATGGTATTAATTAACTGGAAATCATTATTACAGGATGAAAAATGTCACTTCTGAACTGTGATGAAACATGGAATCTATCCAGCTAAATGTAGCAGATAAATAAATAGTATTAAGCTTTCTCCAAGGAACACAGTTGCTAAATAAAACATACCCATGTTTAATATAATTTTAACTATTCCCTTCTCCCAAGTATTTCTATTTAACTTTAAGATAAAATCTTTAAAAGTTTCTCAGGATCAGTAACTGAAATATTTAATCTCAGTCATGTGAAAAACAAGTGGAAGACAGAACTTCATTGTGTGAATACTTATTTTTTGTTTGGCTGTCAACACATAAATGTGAAAAAAATAGAGGGATCAGCTCAAAAAACATTTTTTTGTCACAGTTTATTGATGAATTTAAAACCTAAAAGTTCATTTTGGGTCAAACAAACATTTCATTTTTTCCCTGAAACAAAGCACTTCATTGAATTGCAAAAAAAGCTAAAGAAATGACGGGTTAGATTCACAAAATGGAGGATGTGAATCCTTCCCTTCCCCCTTGCTGCTTTTACCCAACAGCCGCGAGGTTATGGCACTTTGCGGGATGTGGAAGCCTCTGGTTGAATTGCCTCATTTAACTGAGCTGTTTTGAATTAACATCTTCCATCTCCCAGGAGAGTGCCCTGACCATAGATATTCTCATATTCTCGGGGTGGGCTGCTCTCACTGTCTAGTCTGTTTTGTGTGTGGGGAAAAAAATAAAACATCTAGAGGACAGCATTAGTGACCGATTTGTATTGGGCGGGAGCAGTGTCCCATCTTCCAGGCCAGATCCTCACCTCTCAGCCTGAAGGACTAACTTCTCTCTGGTTTAATGCCTGTGTGCCTGGAGAGCTGAACAGCCCCACAGCTTTATGGATCTGGCTCAGCTATCTGTTTTTCTTGAACTGTTTGGTGAACTTAATCAAATTTAGGTTTTGATTCATGAGAAACTATATTCTTGAGTGAGAAAGCTCTGTGTGTGTGTGAGAAACTCTCAAGCGTTACTGAAGCTCAATTTCCACACTTTCTTTTTTTTCCTTTTTCAAAGCAATTCTTGTTGAATACGCTTTAGATATTAAAAATAAGAAAACTCTTTTCCTCCTCTTCATCTCAAATGAAAAACAACACAGGAACTTTATTTTTTCCTCCCGTCTTATAAATAAAACAGTCCCTTCCCTCAGAAGGCCTTGCAGGAGAGCCACTCCGGGGCCCTGTCTACACGGCACAATGAGACCTCTGAACTAGTGCCAGCCCAGTTTACTTTGAAACTGGAAGCAGCAGAGCTATGTCAGCCCAGGAAAACCCAGGAGAATATTCCTGAGCGGTGTGGCACTGTGCCATGAAGATAAGTCTTTTTTGATGTTATTCCCATATTGGCGTGGACAGTGCATTTGCTGCAATGGGGGGAGGCCAGGTCTACCCGCCCTTTCCCTTCTTGAGGAGAGGCTCCTTTTCGTGAAATCTTTCTTTGACCAAGTGAGTGTCTTTGTTCTGAAGCCTGTGACATGAGAAACCACAGGAGTTTTCGCCTAACGTATCACTTCAATTTGTGCAGTCTCAAAAGCGATAGTTTTAGCTGAGGGCTAGTTACTTACAAATCACATCTCTAGAGGCCCAGAAATGTTGGAATCTGCAGCTAATACTGGTCTTCAAAAGCCATTTGTAAAGACAATTCATAGCTCTTTCTGGAGACTTAATTATAGGTATAAAAACATGATAAAATTTAAGTGAACTGGGGAGAGAGCCTGCCCTTATGTGGCAATCTTTATAGGAAGCAGCTGCACTCTGTGAGACATTCAGGCTGGTGCACACATGTTTAAAAATGCCCCCACTTTGGGCATATTTTTCACCGGACAATAGTGGCCTAGAGGTCTTGTAGAAGAAAGATAATTTTTACACCACTTTCATGTATTTCCTCACTAAAATCTGGGATGAATTGAAAATAAGTTAAATGTATTTGTTTGATAGGCCTTGTAAAGCTTTCCTGGCTGACCCCCTGTTGTGCTGTTGAAAACTGGCACAAGTAAAAGCAAGGATTTCTCAAGATGAAAAAAAAAGAAGGCACCAAGTGCAGGTGTATGTATGCATGTGTATGTGTGTGCATGGGCACAGGGCAAAAGAAAAGGAGGAACTACAGAGTTGCTAATTTTTTAATAATGAACAGACAGCTGCCAAGGCCCAGTCTTTATTCTTGTGCCATGATTAACTACAAAGCATAAAGGACCAAAAGTAGGGACTCGGTGAAGTCCTATCTAGGTCTTTTCTAGGATGACATTGTAATTCCAGTCCTGTATGATGCAGCATATCAAACTATCATTAGAAAAACCCATCCCAAACTTACTAGTATGCAGGAGCTGTTTCAGGATGACTAACCAGAGGTATGGGGATGTAAGATGCAGAAAGAGACTGAAAATGAAGTGGGTTTTGGGTCAAATTTAAAGCTGGTAAGCATGGGGACTCTAATTTAATACAAAAAGATTGCCTTCAAATCAGTGAGAATCATATTTTTTCCCTTTGCCAATCTGTCTGCAGGCTACTTTCTACCATTCAAACAGCCAACAGTGTAATAGTTTGGGGACCCAGCCTGCCTTTCTCTTTCCCTGTACAGGGGTGCATCGGAAAACTCCCTCCTGGACTGGGCTGAACATGGGCGAGGAAAGTAAGTACTCAATGTACTCCAGAGCAAAAGCTATCTTTTGAGTCTGATCGTTATTTTTAATCTAAGAATGAGGTGGAAGTTCATGGAAAGCTACCAGTCCCTTACAGGTAGCTGAAAATATTTAACTCTGTTATTTTAATAATAGGCAAACATTTACACTTCTTAAAAATTGGTTCTAAAATGCTAGCTGATTCCCTGGAGCCATTCAGCAAGTTACTGACATGATCAGCCTGGGATGTGGGATTTACTGCATGAAAACAACTTTTTCCCTTCTTCAGTGGCAGAAATTCTCCGTAGGTGCCAGCCACCACTGCGGCCCAGAGTGCATCAGCCAAGATGAAGGGGAAGCACTCTAGCTAAAAGAAATATCTGTGTTGCCCATAAAGTGTCTTTTGCTGATAAGTTATGAGACTGTAAAGACTGCTTTTTTAATTTTAGAGAGGGAATCATGGCTGTTGAGCAGTGGTAGCAGTTACGTGGAACAATTTCTCCACGTTGCCTCCCCGACCCCCTGCCATACCTTGCCAGCCGGCTGTTTCGTGGCGGCCCAGGCTCCTGGTGGTGTGCTACTTCTGAGAATGCGTGTGGGTGTTTGGGGAGTGCTAATCTGCGGTTCGTGCTACTCGGTGCAATGCTGATGGTTAGCCAGGTTACCATCCTCCAAGGTTACTAATAAAGGATGTCCTACGCCCTCCCCCTGTTTGGCCCGTGCTGTCGAGACCTGCCTGGATGATTCAGCTGCTCCTCTGTTGAAGTGCACCTCAGCGAGCTTCTTGGTTCAGACTCCTATGAGCGTTCTAGACCCCAAATAGGGGATTAATATGTTTTGCCGGACTAAATCAAAGCAGATTAAAAAAAAAAGTTGTTTGTGTTTTAGAGATATCATACCATTCAGACTTCAAAATAGGAATTCTGTTTAAAGCTTTTCCCCCCGCTGTGGTTTAGACAGTTGCTAGACTTCCGTAGTCTCCGCTACAGTTTTAGTACAGGTTGAGAAAGAAAATAGGATCTTTGTTTGCATTATTAATGTGCCTAGATTGTGCAATGATTGCCAGTGTATTTTTCTTATTCTAACCATGTATCAGCTTAGGATGAACATTTCATGGTCACCGAGCCCTGTGTACAATTGTAAAGTACCAGCTGAATCTGTCAGTGGCACAAAGAGGAAATGAGAAGACTTCAATACACTAAACAAAGTCCCTTGAAGCACCTGAAGATGTTGATTTGGATTAGCTTTTGCTATGACCTTCAATATGAAAAATTTCTAAGCTTTTTATATACTGCAGTATCAATCTACCAAGGCTGCCAGAAGATTGTGTGAAAAATGAGTTGTAGTGATTTCATTCTGCTCTTGTGTGCTACAAGGCTTGCCATGCACAGCAGGGTACTGTAACATAGTGTGAGTGACTGGTGAGTTTGTGTTCCCCTGTCCCACTACATGGAAGATAGGCATGACCCTAGCCTAGAGCTTGGATGCATGGCTCACAGCTTGGCCTGCGGTACTTCACCTTGGTTCACCCCTGCTGTTTCAGTGGCTGCTGACACATGAAGAGCTGCACTGTTGGAAGTGTTGGGCACTCTTAGGTTCCTAAGAGAAATATTATAAGGGATAATTCCCCAGAGCAGGCAAAAATAAACATGTTTTTGTTTTTTTTCTGCCTTTTTGGAGATGTCTGGATTTCCTCACCTTCCAAGCTACTGACTGAGGTCAGCTTAGGGATCACCGTGTGGCCATAGCCTTATGGTCTGGTGTAAGTGCTAGCTTTCCCCAGAGACTGTGGCTCTGTTCCCCGCTCCCAGCTGCAATTTGTCCAGTCTCGCTTGTATTAGCATTGGTGCCTTTGTGGCCAGCTAAATTGGTAACCTGTCTTTTTGCTGGGTTAAGAAACCAACCAACAGAAAACTGATGATGAGACTGCATGAAAAGGGTGGTTCTTCTCCTGGCTGCATGCTCCCACTGTTTCCCTTCCTCCTTTGGGCATCTCCAGGAAACTGAACTGTCAGAAAACTAACACAACAACAACAATGAAACCTAAGTGATTTTAATTTTCTCATGGTTTGGTTCTTCCCTATCTTGCAGGCTAGATGAGCAACAAAGCCAGTGTAAGAGGTAGGACAAGGACTGTCCCTTTTGGCCTCAGCTCAGCTATACTTGGCTTAACTCTGACAAGAAGCGGAAGTCCAACTCTCTAGCAGGCACTGGGTGACATTTAATATCTAGTGGTATGTTCAGGATTTGTGACTTATGTTTGCTAGAACGGGCTAAATTATGCTCCCTCAGGCACACATCTGAGCTCAAGCCCACATTGCTCTGCAGTAGTGCTGGCACGGCTGCAATGCATGATCCATCCTGCTACTGGACAACAACCCCCAGCAGTGGGGCACATGGAGGAGAAACTTCTCTGGGCATCACAGCTACATTCGCAAGAGCTTGTTTCTCAAAACCCTTCCTGCATGATGGGTACCAGCCGCAGTGACTCTGCTTGGAGTACTGGGATGCATGGCCCTGGGCTGTGACCAGCCTTGCTACCGATAGTTGCCAGATCAAAGCTCTGACTGCACTGTCAGACTTGTGCACTAGTTCCAAGGAGAGGTGGTTAAATATTTTATTTCAGCAGGAGTAATATTTTTGCCCTGCAGTGTAACGTGCACGTATTGTAGCTGATGTACTCAGTTCCCTTTCAGGCTCACAATGCAATAATGGTCCTTTTTGTGCGTGTTGCCTCTTCTACCTCCTCCCCAGCAGCCATGTCTTTTCCAAACTGTAATTTCTCAAATCCTTTAGTTTCTCATCCTAGGTGAGTCCTTTGATCAATCTACTATTTCTCTGAACTTCTTCCAACATTTTTCTAGTCTTTCTACCTTGAATGAGCCTCACAGAAAAAAGTAAATCCTTTTCTTAGACACAATATTTCTCACTCTTCTGCTTTTCTGTTTTTTTAAGACCACTCACAACACTTTACATAAAACCTAGACTGACATCTTTTAGGAATTTATTGAGTGTTTCTGCTTGTTCCTGGCTTAGGGCCCAACCAAAAGCCCACTGAAGCCTTTGGTGGGTTTAGAGCAATAACCTCTGTTTGAAAACATATGATGCTCCTTATTTTGGATAACTGGTGTATCTCAGTTTTACTACTCTTAGGATATATGGTCTCCTTTGCTGTCTGTCTTATCACTTGAGGCTGACACAGTAAAGGACCATTTTGCCTATTTGACTTGTGTGCAGCACTGTGGATTAGGAAAGAAGAATGAAGGTGCTGTAACTGCCAATGAGTATTTGCTCTTGTCTATGTCCCCTTGTGAAGTGGGTCCCAGAAGCTATCATGCCACTTAATATTAATATTACAGTCTGTTCTCAGACCTGATTCTGTTGAGAAAAACGTGTAGGCAAGAATGTTCAAAGGACTTCTAGCGCTGCTGAAACACACTTGCTGTTTTAACATTACACCTCTTTTTCTTCTCCACTGCTTTCTTGTGCTTCATCCTTTTCTCAATGTAGCTTGACTGTGGGTTCATATAGTTGTGCAATGCAAAATGTACCAGATTTAAAAACAAAACAAAACAAATCCTTAATTGAAATTGCCCCTTTAAAGCTGAAGCATTGAGTTTGGCTGTGATCCAGCCTGGAGACTTTCCTTGGCAGTGACTGTGACGCAGACATCTCAGTTTGAAATTGCTCTTTAGGACACAGATTCTCTCAGGAATAGCATGAACATGATAAGCTAAGTTTTGCCAGGCAGCCAACCCCACTGGAGTCAGTAAAGACAATCTGTCTTTTCATCTCCTATGTACTCCTCTTGGGTTGCTTGCATATAAGGGGGAGTAAGGGAAGGGGATGAGAGGACATAAATGTAACTGTGCTTTTAAATCCTCACCTGTCAGGTAAGAGAAATAATTCAAGTTTTCACTTAGGGAAAATGAGTAACTTTGTTTCACATGTACTTTCTGCTCTGCCTCATTACAAGCTTGTTTCATTGTTGGACTGTGCTGAACTCTTACTGAGAAAATTATTGCTCCCTGTTTTCTGGCCTGATCCAGCTATCTTCACAACTAAAAGAAATCTGTTAGATTCAATAGGTAAGAGAGGAGGTGAGAACAAATGATGCAAAACCAAGTACATGCTCTGAGTGATCCTGAATGGTAGGAAAGAGATCTGACGACTGAAGCTCCTTGTGTATGAGCAAAGGTATAACTGAGGGTAAAAAGCAGTAAATGGAGCTTATTCATTTCTAATTTGGTCAATGAGGAGTCTACCCACTTCTTACTGTCTGGCTTGGAGCGCCAAACAGGTGAGTGTGTCTGCTTTGTTTTCCACCAGGACATTGCTGCTTTGCAGAGCCACCTCAAAACAAATGTGTATTTGTGTTGCTCCGCCTAACAAGCACTATGTAGGGGCACATACACTCCATTGCTATTTAAAGCATCAGCAGCAAGTTACTGTCTGAAATGCTACCTCTGACCTGGTTGGCAAAATTGATGTGGTGTAGTAGGTACAGATTAACATCTCTCTGCAATGAGTTAACTAGCTGGACCAAGGTCTCATCCTAAATATCTTGATTCTGTTAAATTTTAATAAATTTGTCATTGTATTTTGATAATAAGAATAAAGTTGCCTCAAAGGCTAGTGTAATCTCTGTTCTCTTTTTTCCTTTTCTCCTGGGAATGAAATATTTATTTCTGTTGCTGAGAAAGCCCAGCCAAAACTAATCCATATTTCTGATGCTGGATGCAGTCCATAAGTGAATCATGATTTAGTTCTACATGACATAAAGGGTTTTTCTTTTTAAAAGAATATCACTTATAGAATTGCATATGCTAGTTCTTTAAAAGCCCATCCACTGAGCTCTTTCTTCATAGTACTCAAAGGAGAACACAGTGTTTTCTGTATTGTTTGGAATAGTCTGGGAAACAATGCCTCCCAGTGTGAACAGATCTCCTTCAGTGCGCTGGCAAACTCATCTCAGAGGAATGTGGTTATCGACTAACTCATGATTTCTGATAGCAATAGCTAGAAAGAGTGGAAAAGTACTCAGCTGCCTGCAGTCCAATAGCATAGCAGTTTACTGATGTGCAGAATAAAGTTGGTTCTGTTTAAAATGGTCATAAATCCTATTGGCCCAAACACAGCGCCATGGCTGTCCAGTAGCAGCAAAATAGCTATAGACCAAGGCCTTTGACGGTGTAAACTGGTGTAGCTCTGTTAGTTCAAGTGAAGCTGTTTCATCTACACCAACTAAATATTTGATCTTACTGTATATTACAATAGCATTGCCTTCAAGGACAATACTCTGAGTTCATGCTTATGCTTGTGGGAAAACATTCACATGCACAGTGTACTAACCCATGGTTAAAATGAGTGTCTGGATTTGATGACTGAAGGCTGAAATCAGTTTGGAAAATATAAAATAGGGAACATGCAGAACAAATACAAATGTGTAGAGTCCAATGCATTTTTCCTGGTTTGAGACTTGGAAGAGAACAGGTTCTGGGCCATTTCTCTAATGAGCGGAAGGGAGCTGAGGGATTTTAGTTCTTGGAATACTATAAAGGTCTGTGACATTTGTCCTTGCCTAAACTTGGACACTGACCAAATTTTGGGAGTGAATTGCTACTTCCGTCGAATGTTCCCTGTGCACAACTGTACTGAAGAACTGTACTGAAGAACTGCTGTTTTGATATATTTTTGAATGCCAACAGACTCATCAAGGGCAGAAAGGAAATTTACTTTCCACATAGCAACAGTTCAGACAGACAGCTTGCATACCTGTCATCTTCTTCCATGAGCCACAATTAACGGAGAATTCTTAGCTGGTAAATCACCGTTTTGGGAATACGCTCGGTGATGAGGACGGAAGTAGGCTGTTTGTGTAAGATGATGAATCAGTAGTCCAGGATTTGGTCCTAGGTTCTGATATGTGTTTGCTTTCTGAGTTTGGGTCAGGAACATAATGCTCTTGTTTCTCAGCCATCTCTTCCTTTGCAGTGCGATGGGACTTCCTTTCTCCAGAGGATCATGAAGACTGAATTCCCCAGTGTTTGAAAATCAGACAGACCTCTCTGGGGATCGGGTACAAGGGGAAATGCGGCAATAGCATACTGGTGGAGCAGAAGCAGATTGTGCTTCCTTTATTCTTACTGGATTTCAGAGAGGAGCCTTCTGAGGAACACCTGAAAAAGAGCAAGGTCTTGCAAAGTTGCAGAAAAGCACATACAATAATGCCCTTTATCTGAACGGTCAGCCATAGAGCTGGCTGCATTTCAGTTCGGTGCACCACACAATTTAAGCTAAAGAAAAGAGATTGTACAGTGCCCAAGAAGGAACAGAAAAGTGACCTGAAAGTGAAATGACATGTCTGCACTCCCTGCCCCAGCGAACCCGCTTCCTCCATGTGCTCAAGAAATGAGCCACCCTCGCTCGCTGCTGCTGCTCTTCTATAAAAGCATCCAGAAGCCAACTAACACCCTTGGGTCTGCCTTGTGAAACTGGGGGTCTCTGTAAGCAGAGAGCCATGTATAGCACTGCCTTGGTACTCTAGTTTAGTACACTTGTTTGTTCTATTTTTACATAGATAACTTTCATGAGAAACATTTAAATAATGGCAACAACAGCAAAAGAAATGTGACATCAGTGTATTTTGTCAGAAAGATTTCTCAGATCTAGCAGAGGTCTGTGACCCCCTCCTTCTTCTAGCTACCGATGTGCCCTATAGCTCAGATTTTAACACTTCAACCTCATATTCAGGAGGGGAAAAAGAGTTCAGCTTCCTCATATTGACTTGAACCTAGATTTTCTGGATTCCAGGCTGAAGTGTGATTCTCCGAAGCTTTTTGTTTCGAAAACAAGGCTTTGAAACAAAAGGTTTTGCATTCCTGGTTTTGAGCAGCTCTGAGACAAGGAGCATGAACATGAAAAACGTAGTAACAGCATACAGCCACGCCAGGGCACTAACAGCAAAAACAGGCTCTTGGCCAAAACCTAGAGCTCATGTCAAAACATGCTACAATAGCACATTTTACTACAGCACAGGAATGTTAATGTGATGCAATTAAATATTATGTTGCAAGGAAATTACATGTCCCAAACCATTGCAATATGTATGTGTGACCCTGGGGAAGCTCTTTCTCTCTGTGGTCGCTTTATATTCCTGCCAATTTGCTTTTCCCATTGCTCCCCTTTTGCCATCACCCTGCAAATGCAATTCATGCTCCCAACTGGTCCATGAGGCTGTTACTTTCTCTCCCTCTGACATCCGGCTTCTTGCGCAAGGAGGAGCTGGGCCAATTGACCGAGTGGATTCAGGGAAGTCAGGCACAATTATTGCAAACTTGTTTCGTAACAAGAGACTCCGAGAAAACTGCTTTATAGAGAGTATCTACAAGAAACTGTGAGGCCTTCTGTCTTGCCCTTGGTAGTTTGCTTGTCAGCCTGTGGGTGATCTTACTGAGGCAGGGACGGTTCCTGCATCTTTTCTCCTGCCGTGGTGTGGCTTGTGGCTTGCGTGTAAGGATATTATGAACAGGTGCAGATTTACTAGGGAAGTTGGGGCAATTTGCTCTCCCACGAGTGCTGCCTGGTGCAGTATTTACTGCTGTGCCAGGTGATGTGGCTGTGGTCCATAATATCGCTCCCTGTTCTCCAGCTTAGACAAGGCTGGGTCTGCCCTGGCCTAAGGCCTCCCTTAAGAGCTGATACACACCTTAGTGCCTTGCTTTGAGAGCAAAGGATGACTTGCTCAGAGTCCATTTGTTAAAACCGTGGGTTAAGATGTCCAGCTGTAAAGAGGCTGGAGTTAAAGGTCCTCTGCAGCAGAGAAAGGTACTACTTCATTTGTGTGTTCACGCAGCCTTTCTCGTTATCCTTTATTCTTCCTTGTTACTGTTGGCACTGCTGTGCTCTCCCAGCCACGTGGATGTTGAGGGGCCTTTGAAGATCGCAGGATAATAACCAGCATCCATGGAACGAGCATAGGGGCTTACCAGATAGGGGCTGCTGGCAGAGCCGTGTTCTCATACAAGGGTAAAAATAGAGGCAAGTAATTAAACTTTTCACATAGGACAAATGTCTCAGCCATCATTTCACTGCCTGATTTCTGTTAAGTGAGGGGAAAACACCTTAATTAATGTGTGTCGTTGCTGTGTAATGTCAAAGTGTCTTTAAAAGTTGAAACTGCTTTCCTATAGCCTGCAGACTGGGAGAGAGCCATCATATGGGGAAAATGGTAGATTTGCAAGCCAAAGCATTATTTTAATCACTATGTATCTCATTTTGCTGGCTTTAGGTTAGAGAACCAAAATAAACTATGACATTAAGAATGTTTAAGCAAGTCATTAATGTTATTTCACTCTGGAGATTTGTAGGCCTGGATTTTCTTATTTTTGTACAATCACATTCATTTATTCCGAAAAACACCTGTTTTCCTCTTACATTGCAGGAGAGGAGAGGATGGAAGTGGAGCCCCAATGGAAGACATGGAGCATTCAGCTCCTCACCCAGGGAAGTATCTGTAGGATCACAGCAGTAATAGTGCAGGAACCAGCCTGGAAATAACTCTCCAAAAAGTGTAACTGAATTAAAGCATTGTCCTACTTCCACGTCTCACTGGACTCTTCAGAGGGCTCCTGGATATGCTGAACAAAGTTGGTAGTTAATGCTGATTTCCACAAACCTACCCAGCAGAAATGTCACTGTTAGACAGGCTGCTGCCGCGCTTTCTCCCAGAGCACACGCAAGGGCCTGGATGCTGATCCGTAGCTTGGAAAGCTGATTCAGCCATGTGAGCCTCACACAGACAGCAATGCAAACCTCAGGATGTGTTTGTTGCCACAACTTGTATGATTTTCATAAGCTGTCCAAATTGGAGCCAGTGATTTCCATTGTTGGTGGGAGTGGTGGTTGGGAAGAGGGGGAGAAAGGCCATGCTATGGCAAAACTTGGAATTTTTTTGTCCTTTTTCTGTCAACTGACAATTTTTTTGTGGTCAGAACTACTGAATGTTTAATTTTGTTTTTTTCCTAAGGATGAACTGCTGCTTCGAGGAAGCAAAGCTGCTATGAAAACTGTAAAACCAGTATCCTAATTTTCTGTCAAAGAGGGAACAAAAGTCATTATGCCTAATCATTGTTTTCAAAAGTCACTGCCATGCTAATATTCTAGTATGGCTTGTCTGTAAACTTAACACTTTCACCCCAGGGACTGAGCCTGACTGCTGGCAGCCCAACGAACAGCAGGTCAAGCCTCCTCCAAAACCCAGCGCTTCCCCATAACCCTCTGCAGGGCCGTCCAGGACGGCACTCCCCGTGGCACGCTTTCAGCGCTCACAGGTAGCGACAACCTGGCCAGCTCTGCAGACACTGCCTCTTCTGTTTCGCTGTATAACTGAGTCATTTTTTTTTAGCTCGTTTGAATTAGCTCCAGAATGCTAACAATAAGTGCATTCAGGAATTTTTTTGGTGACATTTTAAACTTTAGTTTTTTTGGACACGGTGGCTGAATCCAGGGCATGGGGTACAAAGAGGCAGCCAAGGATGTACCAGCTGAAGGGAGCTTAACCTGCTGGGGCCACCACCAGTCCATGGCTTGTCCCCTGGCAGTGGCTGAGTGTTGTGGCACCTCTCTTAAGATGGGCCCTAACACAGTGGTGCCTCTTGCATGCGGCTAATAAAAGAAGAGGGAATAAAATCGGATAGAGCTGGAATCCTTTGTGTGTGATGGACACAGGAGAGAGGGGCCTTTGACACCACTTCCCTGCTCCCTTTGCTTGCCTTGCAGGTGTTCGTGTGGATGCCTGGCCATTCGGAGGCTCTTCCCCAGGAAAGGATGGTGCTAGGAAGGAGGCTGCTGGCCCCAGCTCCTCTGTGCTAACCTGTCCAGGGAGCCAGGCCGGGAAAAGGGCTCCTGCAAGGGCACAGGGCCCTTTTGAAGGCTCCCGTCCTGGTGGAAACTGTTGACGTGGAGATCCCGCATGAGAGCAGAGAGTCATGTTCCAGCCCGATGAAACATTTTTACGTGTTGCAAGTTAAAAAGGCAGGAGAACCAAAGATTTGTTTCCCAGTTCTTGAAGGACTCGTCCTCCCATAAACAGTGTGTGGAGGGGCTGGGCCCTTCTCCAAATAACTGTGGGGTTTCATTGTTGCCTTGCAATTTGCTTCGTTCTTAAGACACCCAGTGTTCAAGGTTGAATGTCTGTTCTCTGCTCCACAGAGTACAGATAGTCGTATTATTTTCTCTTCCACACAGAACAATTCAAAGTTTCCACTGCAAGATTAGTGCAAGTAATCCTTTCTAGTGAGCTCTCTAGACAAAAGTTTGCCTGTGAGCTAAGACCATGAGGGCAATTTCTCCATCTGTAATCCAAGAAAACTACCTGAAATTTTAGGCAAGGAGAGAGAGACTCTCTGAAGTTAAGCAGAAAAAAATCCCGGTTGCTGAGTTTTCAGAGACCACCAAACAGGAAAGTTTGCATGGTCTCTTTAGTGGTACTTGTACCTAAGTCTGTATTAAGTGTATCCTGCTTCTGACAACATGTATAATTAGATGTAGCAACTTCATGTGCTTTTTAATCTTTTGAAAGCTCTTTGGCTAGTATTTATGTTAGTTACAATTGTAATCCAATCACACCTTCTGCAGGTCCATGCACATTTGTATGCACACAATGGGTCAAGTTCTTTTCCACAGTCAAGGTCTGTTTGGTGACAGATGTTTAGAGAGCGGATTATAACTCAGTAGCTACCTACACAGCATCCTTCCCCGCAGCATCTGAACAATGTGGACAGTAAATAAAAACTGCTGCGGTGCCTGGCTGTACCCAAAGCTCAGGAAGCCAGTGCTACAGAAGGTGCTTATGCCACCTCTATGCAGACTGGCCCCATGCTACAACACAGAAATTCCCGCACCAGCTGAAGGCCACTGTTCCTTCATGACTCCAGGGCCATGCAGAGCACTTACTGAAGAGAAGGGGCAGGGAAGCTCACATAAGGCTATTTGGTGATTTTGCAAGTCGATTTTTGCAGTTCAGGTAGATAAGTGACATAAGTGAGTTCTTACATACTAGGCAGTTTATTTCTGCCTCCGATTAAGTTACATGGTGCGCACAATTCCTTCCTTGACACTTGACACAGCAGCTGCCAAGGCTGGTTCCTGGACAGGCCTGTTTCGGGAACAGTGTGTGCCGCAATCTTGATAAAGGGTGCTCAGACTGAATGTGTGTCTCTGCTTGCTTCTGCCGTTTCAGCTTTGTTGTGGTAACTTATACGAAACCAAAACCAGCTGCTTCCTAGTTTTACACAAAGCACATCAACAGGGGCTGCTGGCTTTTGTCAAACAGCAAACTCCTACTTGTTGGAGTTGTCCATGTGTGATGCGTTTCTCCACAAATTGCAGAAGTTTACCTCATCCCAGAATTCTATACAGAGAATATTAAATATTGCTAAGTGAAAGGGTATAAAAACACTGTAGTGAGTCCTGCATGGCCCTGCACCTACTAAAAAATGCTGCTGACAGATCTGTTTCCCACTCCTTGGTGTAACATAGACTGCCAGTGAGTTCTTCTGTGTCTGTCACTGAGTATATTTTCTGGTTGCCTTTTTAGTCACTTAATTGCACAAACTGCTCAAAAAGCGTACTGTGAACCTACCTTCCTGAATAAGCTCCTTTGGAAGGTTATCAGCTACTAAAAACAAAGCAACTCCCCAGCTACAACTGTACTGACAGTGGACTAGCAGCAGTAGGAATGGGAATCTTTGCATACCCTCCCTATGTTTAACTTGATCATATTTCTGTAAATGCATTTAACATATTTGTGTATGATTCTTAATGCACTTTTAAGAGAAACTTAAAAATCTATAAATTGTGTGCATCTTTAAAAACATGTTAATTTTTCAGAATTTTTTAAGACATGCCAGAAGATAAAGTGCATTTGCCTCTTGTTATGACACCTTTTATTTTTAGGCAAAATGTTCCTGCGTTAATTAGTTTCACAAGCCAGCAATTTACATAGCTGCGCTAACCACATGAGCACCATTGATTTTGTGTCGAGGGCCACTGTCCGATCCCTGTCAGCCTGCCCTTGGCCTGGAATGACCTCCCAAGCCCCTGAAATCAAGGGCACAGCTTGCCTGACTTTAGCAACAGGAGTGAAGTCCTAATCCATGTAAGCACCTTTTCTAGATAAGCCCGTGGTACACTGACGAGTTTATTGCTCTGACTGTGTCAGCATAATTAGAGCAGTGTAACTCTCCAAGTGTGGCCAGTGGACAGGCAGCTCCTCTGGCTTGCTCCTGTCAGTGTGGGCAAACTCAGCTGTAACAGATCTGGAGTACGAGCTGTTCCTAGGCACAAATGACCAGCTCTGTCAAATTTAGGGTGATGAGTGTGAATGATGTGAATGTCGCTGAGTGTGAGATCTGCCATTTAAACTGGTAGCTGGAGGAGTTGTGCAGATGTGCATCAGCTGGATGTGCCAGTCACCAAATATGCAATGCTGAAGCTAAAAGCTTATGAACCACAGACATCCATGGTAGCAAATATGGTAGGCTTAAATACAGCTGCCTGATGGCTGGGTGACATTGATTTCAGTACTCAGGCAGCTGATTTCACTGCCAACTATTTTAGCTTACTGACCTTCTGGAGAAATCAAATAGGAACCAAGTGCCTTCTTTGGTTCAGAAGCATCAGTTTGTTTCCCAAGCATGGCAACCATGTTGCTCTTCTCCAGGAAGGTTGCTTTCTTGGCTAGTACCCTCACAACAGCAGCCAGAATAATATCAACAACCTTACGCCTCAGTTAACTCAGCTTTGCATGACATTAAAGAACATGCCAAGCCAGTGGGAATGGGAACCTAAGCAGTAGTAGGCGGTAGCCATTCATCTCCTCCTTGATGTGTTGGTCTGTTTTCATTGCCTTAGAGCCCTCTGTCTTAGTCCAGTAGCCTCTGGCAATAGCAGGGTAGATAAGGCCCTGCAGAAACAGCACATGAGAAAGAGCGACCTATTGTAATGACAATCTTGTGTTTGTGGCTTGTGCTGTCATGCAAAGAAATTGTCCTTGTTTAGACAGTGCATGGAGGGATTCTGCTGGCAGCTAAGAGCTTTCTGAAGTACTTGGGATCACAGATAGGCACTCCTTCCTCAAATGAAAGCACCATTTCATGTGAATTTACATCTCGTCCATGTTGATCATGGCTTAATCATGTATGAACACTGGGCTTAATCACAGCTTATGGAATGATCTAAAATGAAAAAGAAACAAAAGCCTGATCACTGTGTCCGGCCTGTATGCTCTGTTCTGTTCCAGTGTGGCAGGGTGCGAATCACATTTCCACAGGGTGTGAAAAAGGAGGAGAGGCTTTGTTTCTGGATGTCACATAGAAACCAGTCCCGCTGCTGCAGGATTGCAGGAGTGAAGATGGGAAGTAAGTATATAGGCGTAGGACAAGGGTGGCATTTGTACAGCTCGTGGAGGTGTGAATCGCCAGAGAGAAGGGACAGGGGCTGTGCTCCTACACGGCTGGATGGGACTCCTCGGCTGGAGCTGCATTAGCATGGCACAGCGCTGGGGGCTAACGTGCCCTGCCTCTCAGCAAGGCTTATTAGCTCGAGTACATCATTGTGCTAATGCAGCTCTCTTGTTTCTGGACTTTTAATATAACTTCTAGATATTTACACCCAGTGCCACAAAGATGCTTAAATTCTACCTGAACGATGTGATTCATTGGAAACCAAACAAATGCTCCCTAAAGAAACTGCCACCATATCCCAGGGTCTAGAGGTGCTTTAGTTTTCACTAGCAATTTCACAGAGATGCTTTCAGTTTGGTGACAGTGCACCACATCCAGCTGATGCCATGCTGGCTGAGCCACTCACTCAAGAGTGCTTCTTCCAGCTGAGACCATTCAGCATCAAACAGTGAGATTTATTTCTCCAGCTGCAGGGGCTAACATTTTGGCTAGTCATCCCAGGCTCCCTTGCTAATGCAGGAAGGGAATTGAGAATTTGCGGAGAGAGGTTTATTTTATATTAAATTGGCTGGTTGCCATGCTTCTTATCCAGTAGCTCCATGCTTGGAGACCTGCTTGGGGTGTGTGAGACAGGGTTTTGGGCCCCCTCTCTGCCTAAGAGGATTCCCAAGCCAACTCTTCCCTGTGAGTCCCTTAATCACCAGACTACAAACTGTTCTGTGGGGGAAGGAATGAAGGGAGGAAAGTCCCATTCTTCACTGTTCCTGAGAGACAGGGGATAAAAAGACCACTATGTTTTAAAAACTTGTGCAAAATTGAACAGTAGTAATGGGAGGACTGGAGCCCCTCTCTTCAGCCAGCACTTCTCTCTGAAAAGAGATGAAAGATGTGGCCTCAGGCAGAAATTTCCCACCATCTGAGGAAAGTAGTGCTCTCGCTATTAGGCTATTATGTGAAAGGCTGGAGCACAGCTTCTTCCTCCACCTGCATTTTAATTGTGAGACAAGTATGTGATTAGCTGAGTCAAAACTGAGTTGCCTTGGTGCAGGTGTGAATTAAAAGAAGCAGGATTTGCAGGCACCTGGGAGAAGATGAGCTGCAGCGTGTACAGCATGGCTGAGCCCTCTGGGAGCCAGTGAAAGCTGGGAGGAACGTGAAAACCTGCCCTTTGAATAGAGGCGCTACAGATGGACTTAGGCAGTGCTTGCCATGTCCTCTGGTCACAGAGCTAGCTATCTCCTTGGTTGGTGGCTCTGGAGTGGGCGTATGTGTCATCACAGACACCAGGCAGCTGGGCAGCTCCCACAGCATCCTGAGCCCCGCTGTTCCTCCTCAGCCTCTCCTGTAACATGAAAAGTTATTTTCCCTGTCGCAAGTGACACTTTTAATCTGTGAAAGACTGATAGGTGTGGGGCCCCTGCTTGCTGTCCTTCTGAGGAAGGAAGGTTTGACTGCAGAAGAAGTTCACAGCAACACCTTCTTGTCTTGTGATGGTTATCTAGGTGTTTTTTCAAAGGCTTCAGGTTCCGGCAATACCCTTTCCATGGCATTTTCCCTAGGCCAGGGTCTGTGCACCCTGTTCCCCAGATGCCTGGCACTGTGCCCCCAGGGCACTGCTCCTGTGGGGCTGGGAAGGCCATGGTGCAGGGCAGCACCCTGTACCTCTCCACGTGGCAGAGCCTGTCCCCAAAGCCTCCTCTGCGAGAAAGCTCTGCCCCCATCAGTGGGGACCATTTCACTTGGTTAAAGCTAGAAATAGTGATCAGCAGCAAATGAACTTCTCTGGATTTTTGTCTACATGTGAGATATGCACAGTTGTCCTGGGCTGGCCATTCTGCTGTGTGCTGGTGGCAGTAATTAGTAGCTGGCCTTGCTGCCAGTGGGGCCTGCCAAAGGCCTTGGACGCTGAGCTGAGGCAGAGATGAGCCTGCTCAGCCCTTGGGACCAGCCTTCCCGACAGGTCTGACACACTAGTAGAGCGGAAACCTGCATGTCATTTCTCCAGCCATATTTTCCTGGGATAGTATTAGGCCCGAGGTTTTCCTTATTGTGCCTTTCTTTAGGAGGTTGCAAATGATAGTCTTTGAGTCATTTGTAAAGCATCCTGTGTCAGAGAAGATGGGGGCGGGAATTGGCTCTGGTTGCCTCCTTCGGCCAGCGGCAGAGCTGAGGCAACGCGGAGGCCTCCCAAGCGCCGGCGCCGTTTCTGCCGGCCCCACGGCTGGGAGCCCCTCGCTCCATAGGACACCGCTCATTTCACAAGCACCCAGCTTGCGCGCAGACATGAAAATGCCATTTGAAAATGAGCAAAAGTAGCAACAAAGCCCATGACTGAAACCATATCTGTATTTTTACGAATATGATGCCATTTTTGTCACCCCCTCAGCTACCCCAGGATGCTTTTAAAGCTTGTGCTGAGATGTGAGACTGCAGTTTATTTAGTGATATAACTGAAAACAGATGCTCTGTTTTCTGAGAACTGCCTCTTTTAAGGCTGGCTGCTGCAGGCCCAGCTTTGCAGGGGCTGCCAACATGTGGGTTATGTTGGGGAGAGGACAGCCCTTCCCAGGCAAAGCGCTACAGCGTGAATCACCCTGCACTTTGCCTCTCCCCAGGGGACTGGTACTATTTTTTGGTTTTAGTCACTTTCCTCACACGGAGATCAAGACCCCCAAAAGGGAAAGCAGAACGCAGCCTCCAACTTTTTTTTTCTCCTCTGTTAGCGTTTGGGGAAAACATAACTGAAACAAACTGTGATGTTTAGGGACCAGCTAAAATTAGTACTCCTTGTGAAGGACGACATTCCCACCAGAGAGGGAATTAGCAAAATTTGTTTTCTTTTCCACGGGGCCTGATCCTTCCTGGCGGCAGACAGCACTTCGCTGGGCAACAGGAGCGAAGGTGTCCAAATCTGATGCTTCTATAGCAGAGAGTTGGCTGGTGCTTCACTATAGGAATTAAAAATGAAGTTGACAGCACGATAAACACATTTATCAAGTGATTTTGCTCTTTGCTTCCCTGGCCTTTTTTTGGGAACAGTGTGCTGACATGAGATCCCATGGAGGCCATGGGAACCTGAATCCCAGTCCCCACTGGATTCAGCCAAAGTCATTGAAGCAGTTGTTGCCCCAGCTTAGGACCATGGATCGCAGCTCCCATCCACAGGAACTGGGGGAACTGGGAGGAGAGAGGCTGCATGCTCTCTGTGCCTTGCCTGCCCTGCCAAAGTGGTGAGGCCATGGTGGGGAGCGGAGGCACGAGGGCTGCTGAGATCTTCAGCTGCTGGGACAAAATCCAGCTGTGTCAGCAGCTGAACCAAGACGCTGAAGCTTAACGCTGCCACCCAGCAGCCAGTCGACTGCGCAGATAAAGCTGGTGCGAGACTGGTGGCCGGGGTCAAACATGGCTTAGAGAGCGTGGTGGCTTGTTCTTGTTGACTCACATTGAAATCACTGCCCGTGGCGCGCCTGCCCCTCGTGCCAAGGGTTTGCTGATGTCCTGCATCCTGGCGATGCTGCTGGTGGGAACGCTGCTGCGTTGCTGCAAGGTCTGTGCACAAGGCTGACGTGAGGGTCACCATCCTGTCCCTCTCACCTGCGTGCTCCCGATGAGTTACACATCAGCTAGAGAAATAAATTGCTCCACTCTGTAAAGCGAATAGCTTTAGGTGTTTTTAGAGTGGTGATTACTATGTTGATAGTATAAGAAATAGTGATGCAGGCTGTATTTCTTTACTTTAAAATATTCTAACCTTAGAAGAAATATTTTCAGATCTGGAGCTTAGATTTTGAAGTAGGTCTGTGTGGCCAGAGTCCCGATTCTTTGGAAGTGGAGCTAGCCCAGGGTTCGGGGTGGCCTGGCTAGTAGCTAACTACAAGAAAATCTATTAACTCTCTCTTTTCCATTGAAATATTAAAAAAATCCCTACTCCAACTCCTTTAAAATATTCTATTTCATAGATGACAACAAGTTGTGTGTGGAGATGGGCTGAAGTGCACCATTTCTTCCTGTGAGTTGTGTGTTGGGTAAAGCTGAGATGCACGAAACATGCTCACTGCAGATGCTGAAGTCTGAAGCAAAGGATGGATGGACAATAACTCCTCCTGAGACAGCTACTGTTATTAAGGCTGTCTTTTTACACTTATGTCAGAAAGTATCCTGGGCAGAGCTGTTGCTGGGCTGTGAAATACATACATGTTTGTTTTGTGACCCCACTTCTGTGTACATGCCCTTTTTGATGTGTTTGTAGGATATTTTCCAAGCAAAAATTTGTGTTTCTATTGCAGGGTGATATATCTACTGAGGATGAAATGATTTCCCACTGGCATTTGTTAAATTAATGTAAAATTTCATTTTAAGCATGCATTCCTTTAATATAGTTGCAGAGTCTTATTTTAAAACGTCTATTTTTGTTTAGGTAAGCATAGCAAACATAGTGGTTAGGAAGTAATGCTCATTATTACTATTATTATGTTATCTAAGCCAAAGATTTTGAGTATGAGTGGGTGAAAATAGAAAAAGATCATGTACTAGCAAGTCTTCATCCCATGACAGGGATTTCTTTTTCTTTTGGAATCGTGCTTTGAAAGTCTGTGTTTGTGTGCATTGCATGGGTGTAATTTAAAAAGCTGGCTTTATTGCTTTGGTTATTGGCTTTATCTCAGAAGTGAATGCCATCAGTGTGAGTAAAATATGTGTGTGTGCGCGCTAGATGGAGTTTGTTGGGGCGCGTGCTGTTTTGCGAGGCGAGGTGGACATTTCTCCATCTCCTGAAATCCAGCTGCCTGGTAGCTCAGGACGCCGTGTGGGAGGCACAGTGGGGCAGTGTGCTGCGGATCTGCCGGCACCGTGGGGCAGCCGGGGGCTGGGGGAGCCTGGATGCTGCCCGCCCAAGAGGCACGGACACTGCAGGGAGGGAGCATGAAGCAGGGTCTGAGACCCCTGTGCTGAGTGTGGTACCCGACAGCTTTGCTTTGGGACTCTGCTTGCCTTGTTTTCCCACTGGGTCTAGAACTCAGTGCCCATGTCATGCAGAGATTAAAGTACATAAATTAAGACAGGGTTTTCTTCTCCGTGCTGGGGACAGGGAAAGGAAATAGCCACGGGGGAAAATCCGTGGGGATTTTGAAACTCTGAGTCTTGTGAGCAGTTGCTGTGAATTTTATTAATTGTAGCATGTTTTTGGAAAGCTTTTTATATGGTCTGAAACCTTCCTCCAAAATAATTAGAGTTTATTAAAAAATGTTACAGGACTACGTGATATGGAGAGAAACTCATATGTAGTAGGGAGAAAACAGGAGAGGTTCTTTGGCAGGAGTCATTAATAAGCTCAAAGGGGAAAAGACTGTCAGAAAAAGGAAATTCTCTGGCATGGCAGAATGGCAGGTAATTAATAATTACTGCAATTATAGTCAGTAATAACTAGCATATATTCTGACTGTTCATCAGTGACTTGCCAGGCTTCATTGCTAGCAGATTCTTTCTGGTAAAAGAAAACAAGCAAATCTCATCATGGTTTGGTGTGAGTTCAACTTGTTATGAATTCTAGAAAATGGTGTTTGATACTGAGCCAGAACATCTCCCTTTTCTTAAACAGGAGAGAGGAGTCTTTCTGAAGGCTTCCACACAGTTTCATAGGGTGGTCACCAGCATTGCCAAAGCCCGGGTGCCTTGCGCTGAACCTGGAGGAAGCATTCCTGGAGGATGAGGGGGCATGGCTTCTCCTCAGACCTACCAAGCCTGAAAACACTGAACACCACATTTGCTTTTCTAAAAGACAATATGGCTCGATTCTTCAGAGTCCAATGCAACATGAAGGTTTCAGAAGATGGAGCCTAAAAGATGTGTTTTGCCATTCCAAAGCATTAGGACAAAGATCATAAAGAGGAAAAAACAGGAACTGAAGGCTGCCACTGGAGGAGAGTCCTGTTTTGAGGCAAAAAGTAAATGCATGGTATGCGTTACGGAGCAATGAGGCATTTTATTAGTCCTGCTGTTAAAAATGGTTAGACTTTGAGGAACACTTGCATCATGTGCAGGTTATGTGAGTAGTTCCTGGGAAAACTGTCTTCAGGCGGCCAATAACTGTATGGAAACATTGCCCACACAGGGAAGTTAAAGCTCTTCAGAGAATATAATGTAAAGGGACTTGAATCCCTATACTCTAAGAGGCATAGGGGCATGAGAGCAACTCTTCAACAAGAAGTCAGGCTTAAAGAGATAGTGAAATAAGGGTATAGTGATTACAAAACTGGGGCTTTGGGTAATGATAAAAATGGGAAGCTGGAGCTGTCATGAGCAAGATAAATGTTAACTTAGAACTGCGATTTCTTGATAGATGTTAAAACTATGTGGGGAGAATGATCTATTTATTTACATTCACTAAAAACAGAAAACAGCTTTTGCATGTTGTAATCTAACAGCATGGGTAAGAATGGATCAATCGGTTGGCTGTTGTGGGAATCTAATGAAAAGTTGCCCAAAGACTTCCTCACTCAGGCTCAAGGAAATTAAGGTTTTTCTTAACCAGGGAAAAGTCAGATGCATTACCATAGCCACAGTGAAATGAGCTTGGATGCTTCTATTGGGACAGTATGCACTGATAGGAGGATCTGGCAACTCTAGCAAGTTAAATTTTTGGGACACTACTGAGGAATAGTTTATTTGACTGATCAAGAATATCCACAGTGCCTTGTAATTATTCTGCTGTACATAACTACTGGAGCATTGAAAAAAATGTCACTTTCAATGACAGCTCTGTTTGAGCTGAGACTGTGTAAATGTGTGATTGCTGTTGTAATGTGTGCTATTTGCAAGTAAGAGAGCCCTGGTGACCCAGGATAGAAATGACTGCCTAGTCTATTGTGCAATGGATGCTGATTCTCTTTTTAAAGAAGCCTTGATGGTAAAGGACGGCTTCTGAATACATGAAGAAATATGGTATGTCTAGTATACAATTTAAGGCTGAAAAATTGCCTGAGACCACTGTAGCTACAGTTAGTTCATAGTACAAACAGCAGTGATGCAAATGTTATTATTCACCAACAGATGTTGGAAAGGAAGAAGTGGCAGTAGAATCCACAAGGAGATGGTAAACTTCAAGAGAGGATGTGAAGCTTTAAGAAGAATTTGTTACTTCTCTAAGCTTCTTTTCTAGGATGTCTGGCTATGAACACTGAAAGGGCCAGCACTGGTTCTGGAGGTATACAGACAAAGGAGAGGCCAGGAATATTCAGTAGGCTTCTAAGTAGTAGTTTAAAAAGTGATGTTATTTTGTAAACAACTGTACAGCTGTTGATGATAAACTTAGAGCTTTTGAAAGTGGAGGATGTCATTCCCATGAGCTTGGCACCTGCCATGATGAAAAGGCACGGGGTCCCATGGAGAGGAAAGCATCTGGTCATTGCTGTTACCCAATTTTTCTGAGAAGTGGGAGGTCTATAAATTGGTGAGACTAGTTTGGGAACATGAATACGGAAAGGCAGATTAAGGTCCACAGACTTTTTCACCAAAACAGAGCTGGACCAAAAAGGGTGTCAAAGAATCTTATAGGATTCTCCCATTTAACGACTGAAGGCAGCTGAAGAAACCTTCTCACCATCCTGAAACTGCATGTAGCTAACACCATTGAATACGTTTCTGCATTCCCCAGATCTGTTATGGTGCTTTTTGCAATGCTTTGGGAGTGTGAACGTGCTGAAGAGAAGAGTTTCTTTCAGGGAAGAAGGATAGCTGCCAGCTCCTCAGTGCCCTGCATGTTCAAAATTACAACAACCTGTTATGCATGGTAACAAGGAGAGTCCCAGCACTGGCATTTGATCCATGGGGGATTTCGCTGTATCCATGTTGGCAACATTGTGGTATTTGTGTGTCATTTTTCTCAGAAGACCAGACAAGATGCTTCCTTGAATTACCCATTTGATACAAACAAGTGGTATCAGGGTTTCTGCTCTGGCGATTAGAAACGGGAAGAACAAACCCAGAGTCCTTGATTCTTAACCAAGACAGAAGGATCAGACATTTGAGGGCTTTGTGGGGCAATGGAGCCCCTCCCAGGGCAGGAGAAACAAAAGCTGAAGGGTGCAAGCTAGCTGGCCTGGGAACTGGAGAAGAATGAGAGGGACTCCTTGAACATGGTGAGAATCAAAGGTCGTCTTTGGAAGCTGTCCTGGAGAGTTAGCTTGTGACAAACATCTATCGTGATGACAATGACAGACGTTGCAGAAGACTCTCTCCTACTGGTTTTAAACTGGATAGCCTTTGGAAAAGGTCCTTTTCGGTTCTTCTCATGGTATTAAGCATCATAGGGGAATGGTCTGTATATAATGTCTGTAATAAGACATGAGCAAAGTCTCTGCAAGAACCTGTTCCCAAGTTGCTAAGAGGCAGGGAATGAATGCTTGAAGTTAAAAGCACTGTTAAAAACATTGCTTGTGAAGACACTGAGTGCATTCTTCCTCATACTATATTTTTGATATTTTGCATTGATAGCTATCATGTGCCCAACACAGGTTTTTCCCTCCTGCTCATCTTTTCTGAGAGGTGTTTACATATGGAGGTGGCTGTTTGCAGAAGTCATCTTCCAAACAGTGCCATACTTCTGGTGAAGTTAGTGCTCACAGTTGTCTGTTGTCTCTCCTACAGTTCTGCCCAATGGAGAATTACACAGCATGTTGTGACTAGCCCGCTACACTGCAGTACTGGTGTGAACTGCAAGATGGTAGCCTCCAGCAAAGGGCAGTGACAAAGTGCTGCAGAGGTTGGACATGGAGGGCAGTCATGTCTAGCTGCTGAGACCTAGCAGATGATGTTTCATTAGATCATCCTTCTGTCAGCAGAGGTCTTGTTAGCCAGGACTTAAGTTACTCCAGAATAAAAAAATCTGGGGCTATTCTTCATGAGGCAAACCCTGGAGCAATATTATTGGGTATAATCCTCACTGTTCCTTTTTTCTTCTACAGAGTATAAGCTAAGCAATGTGGTGTTGAAAGGCTTCCTCCAACAGCTAAGTTTATTGAATCACTGCAACTAGTTCAATTCAGGGTCCCTCTACTTCCATTCTCAGCAGGAACTTTTCCAATACAGTAAAACTTTGTCGTATTTGCCATTACCTTTTTGACATTAAGTGGGGTTTCTCTTTTTGAGGATTTTATTTTTTTGTTTTTAGTCTTTCTGATAAAAACCTAGTGGTAATTTTCTCATCCAGCACCTTTTAAGTTGCATGTGGACCTCTACCTCTTCATGATAGTTATATCCAGAAGGTTTATACAGTTGTAATAAACGGCTTAAAAGCCTGCTTAAAATTCTTTCCATGTTTAATCTGTAATTTTTCAAAATAGTTTAAAAAGGCCTTGGGAATTCACTGCCCATCTTGTCTTTTTAGGCTCAAGGCCCAGGTATTTTTTTGGTAGACTGCCTGTCTCATTGCAGATGCACTTTGAACCACAGTTTTATTTGGAGAGGTGCTGCATACCTTCACCCTGGAATCTCTCTCCAATTGTGAATCTGCAGCCGACCCCTCCCATTGCTTCTTGTAAAACCTAGTTTTGCTGGTTTAAGGAAAATATAAACAGTCTACAATTAAGAAAGCCATGTTTTTACCTGCCTTTGAGTTATGATTTCTAGCTGCTGCAGAGGGTTGAAGCCCTTTCAAGCTCAGAACCTCACTGGGGCTGCAATAAATCTTGGAGAGATCCTTCTGTGTAGACATGCCTCATAGTTGTCACCTACAAATGTCAGGATGGAGGGGTTGCTCACACCGCAAACAGTGATATCAGCATAAAGCACACTTTTACTAAGCAGTTGGTGAAAGGTAACATGTAACAGCAGTATGAGAACAGGAGACACCTCTGCTGCTAGAAAGTTAAAGGCAAAGTTGATTGAGACTGTGCTTACTTAACGTGGCCTCTTAAACACCCATGTCACTGATAGGGACAAAAACAACTGCTAAAACAGTGAATACACGTATGGACTTTTAAACATCTCCAGTCAATTGTCACATTCAATGATAAGAGATTTCCCCCAAAAAAAGAAAAAAAGAGAGATACTGGTGAGCTGCAGTGTTGGATTTGGTTTGGCCAGGATTGTTTCCTACCCATCCACATCCTCTTCTGTCCTTTTTTCTGTGAAGCCCTTTGGTTCAAACCACGCATGGAGCAGCACCTAGCGAAGGTGACACAGGGCCTGCCCTGTGCGTACAAACTCTGCACTCATTAGCCTCCTGAGCTGCGAGCCACGGCTCCCCACTGCCCCAGAGTGCTACTTGCCTAAATACCTTTTCACAGAAGATTGGCAGTGGGAGACCCTGGGTTGCTCTCTGCAACCATCTCTGAACTTCCCAAAAAGCAAAAGCAGGACTTTGGACATACATAGCCTGTACCACCCTTCTAGTGCAAATTGGTTAGTGCAGAGCTAAGAGATATACAGCCTGCTCAGATGTATGTGTGGCAGACTGGATGTATACTCCATAACTATGTAATAAGTTGGGCCCCAGTCTTGCACTCTTGTGCTCAGCCACAAGCCAATATACATCTGCAGTTCCCCCTCAGCAGATACTAAAGGAGTTGAGTCTGTCTCTGGATGAGTGATGCACCAGGAGAGCTGTAATCTTGGAGCTATTGATCCCTGTTAGAAAATGTTTGGGAAATGATTTGAGAAGGGAGACGGAAAGCATGGTTGGTGGCTGAATTTATGATGCAATCAGTAGTACAATAGCGTTAGATAGCATTTTATTTCTACTTGCACATTCCCCTTGGAATTATAAAAAACTGAATGTTTATTTTGTGCACTTAAATCTTTTGGCGTCTTCCAGATTGTTCTATGTTTCTTTGCCTTTAAGCCATGACAATTTACACCAGCTGAAACCTAGCATGATCCAGCCCATTGATGTTTCCAAATGGTTCAACCCAGTTAGAGAGGCAACCTACTACAAAGAGTTTGAATCTAAAAGATTTGATTACTTATTTGTAACCAGAGCCACCATTCAAGTCTCTTCTACACAACATGCTTCTGCAAACTTAAAAACATTGTTTGAGACCTTTTCCTGCCTAACGAGTCTGATCTTCCTGTCCGGAAGCTTAACTGTAAATTAGTTGGGGCAGGAATTTTCATGGCTTTTTTCTTCTCATTAACATCAGTTCTGGGACAAGCAGTGAATGAATAATCCTTGTAATTTCAAGACGGTATATTTGATGACAAATGCTCATCCCATAATTGGAATGTGTACTTCTGTATGTCTCTTAAAATCTGTTGCTCATTGCCTCTGAATATGTGTATAACAGAGATTGTAATTGTGCTTCAGAGTTTTAAAACTGATTAATTTGGGGGTCCTTGAAGTCATGTAAATCTGTATCTTATGCAACAAAAAATGAAATCAGAACATGCCATTAACTTTTTTCCATGAAAATAACCTATTCTGATGAGCATACTTTTAAACAAGAGTCCGAATGTGGTAGCAAACTCTAGTGCTATTTGAAAGTGACAGTATTTGCTCTTCTATTGCGTGTTCGCAATAACTGAAATCAGGTGGAGAGTGAATACCAGCAGGTGTCCTAATTTTAATTAATGTTTTTAAAAGTCAGCCAGAAATGAATACTAAAAAATGTGTACACATTTGCTTCTAGGAAGATACTTGATATTTTTGAGACAACTGTTACTTTTTAGAAGTTGTGAAACTTATTTTTGGCTGTCAGATATCCCTATTTCAGTTTTCTGAATAACAGCATAAAATTAAGAAGCAAAAGTGTTTTGACAGAGCAAAACATCCTTTATATGTTAATGTGAATTCCAGAAGGTCTGTGCAGTTTAAATATAATGCTTACTGGGCAACTGCTGTTACTGAAATGGGCTCCAATAACAAGAGCTTAATAGTTAGCTTTGGTACAGTGAGACTCGCAGGAGCCAGGAACTTCCTGACAGCACAAGTCAAAGGGGCAACTTTTTAGATTTTTCTCCTAAATATAGCTCTTTTGGGCAATCCCAGAAGTTAAACAAGCATTAAATGTTGTCATTAGAGACGCTGGAGCGAGGCTCTGAGGTATGCATGTGGCTCCACCTTGAACTCCCCTAGACTCAGAGGCCAGAGAGCAGAGGTGAGGAATGGGTGAGGTGGGGGGTGCACCCATGTAGAAGTTAGCAACTCAAAGTTTGGATAACCCAGTAGGAGTCTAACTTGACACAATCCTGGGAGGGGCTGGAGAGTGAAAGAAAGTATGAGTTACGTCAATATAGGATTTATCTAGGGTCCCTCCAGGCTCTTGATTTTGGCTATACATGACAAGGATGTGCAGCCCCTCCTGTCTCACACTGTGATTTAGAGCTGTATTCTTGCCTCTTGGTGACTGTGGGGAGCCTGGCATAGGCAAATTTTCCAGAAACTTATTTCCTAAAGTTTCCCTCCTTGTTTCAGTTTGGAAACATAAATTGCTATTGCTTGTCTTGAAATCCAGTTGCATATTAAAGCAGGCTGGAAATTTTTTTTAATCTTATCAAATAGTTGGTGCTCTGAAAATGCAGTTTTGGATTACCAGTGGTGCCTATAGATTGGGGACAAGCTTGGCTAACAGTATGGATGAACGAAAATATTCATAATTGTCAGAATGGTTTGGATTGGTACTCGAGAAATAAAACAAAATTGCTATGCAATAGGATTCTGAAAAGGAGCCAAGAGTGGAGGGAGAGAGTGGTGGAGCCAACTTCTTCTTTCCCCTGTCCCATCAAATATCCCATAGTCCTCTGGCTGAGATGCTTCCTGAGATGGGGGTTTGCAACCCTGCTCTGAATTGGATCTGTTCCCACTCTGTGAGCCTGTTGTATGTGTCGGGCAATAGGAGCCCGGATGAGGCTCTTCTTCAGTTTCTGCAATGATAGCATGCTGCTGGCAAAATGGAAAAAACAGTAAATGAGTAAAGGTTAATGTTTGGCCTCAATTTTTAATTTTTTTTAAATAAAAGCAATTAATTTTTTTTCCCACTCTCTCCTGTCCTCAGTATACCTCAAGCCCTGTCCATCGTTATTAGCTGTGGGTAATTGCGGGGGAGAACAGTTCTCTCTTCATTCTCCTACTGCCTTTACCTTTCCTACTATGGGTTTTAGTAGCTAGAGATGTTTACCAGTAGCAGTATTAGGTGCAAAAACTGCTGTCCTGCTCTCTTAATGTTGAAAAACAGAAATCAGCTCTGTCCTAATGTATTTGTTCAAAGACGAAAAAGACACAGAAGTGTCATAAAGCAGCATAAAGTGTCTTTCTGAAGTCAGCTCTGAGGCACTCTATGTCTAGCACGGTGCAATGAAGCCTCCCACCAACTCAGTGTGGGTTTCCAGAGGCAGATATGCTGGGCCGTGAAAGGTGCCAAAGGGACAACCCTGCTCTGGTCCATAGCGTTGCCAGCAGAGTTGCACCATAGTGCCATGGCTCTCCCCATGACACATACACATGTACTTGTCCTTCTTCCCTGACACAGAGCCTGTGTCCTGCTTTTGATGGAGAACCTTTTTATTCTCTGCTCCCAGAGGTGGCAGTGGTACTTCCGTGTGATTCACATAGTGGTTTAATTTCAGTGATGGTTCTCAGCAGGCTTCTTCTCAGGCACCTTGCCAGGGCTGTGCCTGAAGCTGGCTACAGGTCACCTGCGAGGGTACTCATCCTTTGCTCCCTTGTGGACCAGACCTAGGTTGCTTCTGCCTTGGGAATGGAGGGCTATTGGGAAAGGAGCAGCGGGATGGCAACTCGAGCAAAAGGAAAGTCAATATTGTCAAAGTCAATATCAATATCAATATCAAACTGACCTACTTGATTTACCTTCCTTTGGCAGTGGCAACTACACTGGCTTTCCCGGGAGAGGTCAGGTAACCAAGAGCAATGTCCTTTTTGCTCTCCTCTGTAGTCTGCTGCCTACCCTGTCTATACCTGGAGCCAGCCCCGCTGTTCATACACCCTTGCAATGGCTGTCAAGCAGGAGTGCTGGCCTTTGGAGTGGTCCCTTTCAGCCAGGCACATCTGAGAAGTTCCCTGGTAAAGCTCCTTGCTGCTGGAGGGTGACATCTCGCAGGCCCAACAGCTGTGGCAAGATAGCTACTCCCTCTTGGGAACAGGCATGGATGATTACGGGTTGCTACATACTGTTAAAGAGCTTCTTCATAACTAAGCATGACTTATTCGTCCAAAGTACTCGGAATGGATTTAAAACAACAGAAATGTATTTACACACTGCTGTCCTATATTCAGCCTCAAACTCACGAGCAGACATGACTCTTCTTTTGGAGACCAAGTTCCAATCTACCTAGTGTAGACTTTATGACTCTGTCAGTCTGGATGAGCCTAAAAGAGCTTTCTCAGCCCTTCTCTCCTGCTCCTTCTGCAGGCTTGATCTTTACCCTTTGATCTCTGGATCTGCAGTCTTAGAAAAACGACGATTTCACTGGGGTTGGGTCTGAGCCGTCACATCTTCCAGGCTATAAATCTAACCATTGTGTTTGAGCATTGCCTGTGATGCTTCTTATCGAGATCATTGTTCCACACTTTCCTGTTTGGTTTCTTTCACAATTCCTTTTGAATGGACTCCCTCGTAAGCAGCCCATCATAAACAAACACATCGAGGTTTGCACAATGCAAAAAAACACTGATTTCCCTGTTCTCATCTCCTGCAAGTATAAGAAATGCACCCGAAATATATAATGAAAGAATCTCAAAGGCCTGGAAAACGTCTAAAAAAATCACAGCCTTGAGTAGTAAAACACCTCCAGGGTAGCCAAGCATTCCACAAACCAGTTTCCACCTTTCCCAGAGTTTTCATAAGTGGGAGAAGGCAGTGTTGTGGGCACCCATGGCCCCCTCCAGCAGCTCCCTTGCTCCAGTCCTCCAGCAAGGTCTCATGTTGATTCAGTGTCCTCTAGTGGCAATTCTGTGGCACAGGCATGATAGCAATGGTAAATGTGGATCCCTTTTCACCTGCCTTCAAAAGAATCAGCATAATGCAGTATTTGATTAAGTATCTTGGTGGATGGAGGGATTCTGTGTGTGTTAGCCAAGCTGTGTGTATCATGTGTAGCACCTATATGGGTTACCCAAGTCATAGTTTCACTGTGATGTCCTTTGGCATTCGATGTCAGACATACCAAACAGGCTTCTGGAGGGTGCTGTTATTGAAATAGTTCAGGATATTTTCATAGCTGAGCAAACTATCCAAAATTTATGAGGGTGATTCACTGAGATACCTTCTTAAGAGTGGAATTTATGTCTTCACTTGGGTTAAAATAAAAAAAGCTAAGTTGAAAGGGTGAGACTGAACTCCTTCCGTTCGTGCAGCTGGCATGGAGCCAGGTGCATTTCTTAGCATCAGCATTACTCAGGAGGGCAAACTGCTCAGTCCTAAAATCCCGCCCTCTCTTCCCCCACAAGCACTGGGAATAACACACTAATTCTTCCCGTTTTCAGCATGTTGGTGCAAATTCTTCTTGTCACATTCCGTAGACTTACAATTACTTAAAGAAGTATCATAACCATGTTACAGAATGCACAGAAGTGCTTCCATTGATCTCTCCTTTTCTAAGTTTTGTTGCAATTTCTTACTCTTTTTTTTCACTTTTACTCTCACCCTCCCAAATTCTTCCTAACTCTGGTATTTGATGTTGTTTCCCAATTTATGATTTAGTGTTTTCAAATCCCTTCAGACTTTGGGTATGTTTTCTGTCTGGAGATGAACTCTGGCTAAGCTCATTTCTAGCAGTGACATGAAGGCATGACTTGTTATTTTGGCATGCAGCACAAAGTCGATAGAGAAATCAGAAGATCAAATAGATCTCTGCATTAGGCTAGCTTCCTGGAAAAGATGATGCACTTCTTTTATTTGTTATCAACAAAAGCTCCCAGTTAAAAATATGTCATAACACTACTGCTGAGGAATAATGATTCAATTTCTCAGGTAATGGAGTGTTTATCCTCACCAGAAACACATCATTTTAGTAGTTGCAAACCCACCAGAATATCTTTCTGTATTTCAAAAACACATATCAAACCTTTGGCCCTATTCATTCTACCGCAAATGTGAAGTTGAACACTATCTAGTGTTCTCCTTAAGCAGATGCGGAAAATCTTTTTTTTATTTTTCATGCCATTTACCCTACTTTTGCTGTCCCCAAAGGGGCAAGGAAAACTCTTCAAAATGTCTGAGGTTTCTCAGATGATGTTGGTTGGCTGAGTTCATTGCCTGTATTGGGAGAAATCGAGACTGAAAAAATAATTTATTTCTAGTTTGGATTTCGCAACATTTTGCACCAGACAAACTCTTTTTGGAAAACTTGGGCTTTTTTTTTTTTTTTTTTTAAAATCCCACCCTTTTCGGATAAAATGCAGACATAGTTCTTAGAGGTGGTACAGGAACCCAGGACTTCCCCTGCCTTGCTAAGTGACAAGAAGCTGGAGAGTTCATTGAGTACATCCTCCCTCTCTGGCTTCTATGATGTTTCCTTGCAAAGTGCAACAACTTCAGAAAATAGGCTTAAGGACTTCAAAGTTAAAGCCTGCTCTTGGGATGCAGTTAGAAAGGAGGCAAGAACTTCTGTATTCCGCAGCTCTGTTCTGGGAGAAACCCAGAGCTGGCTATACACACAGATGAGACTGCTGAGGACAGCAGATCCCTGGGATGGTAAAATAACCCTGGTCTTACAGCCTGCTTGGACCAAGCCCAAGTCCTGTAAAGACAGATTTGCTGCTTTCTGCCATTTAGTGATGCATTGTGGTTGATGCTGAGCTTGTGCCTGGCCATTCCCAGTGGCAGCAGTCACCACCTCACTGCCCTGTCCCAGCGGTCTGCAGAAGCAGACAGCTCCACGCCATCCCTTCCTCTTCCCACGGCAGGAACAGCCTCTTCCCAATCCCTCAAATACAGGATGGCCAAACTCAACTTTGCCCTTACTGCTAAGAAGTCTGGAGATGGCTCTGATGGAATCTTCTGTGTTACTCATGCTTGAAGAATGAGTGGAAAAGGCAGGGCTCATACTGGGGAAAGGCAGCGAGATGTGGTTTAGAGCTCAGCTGGAGCTTTTATTTGACCTGAAGTATTTTGCCATTAAATGCTCCTAGCTCCTGCTGAATGTGGAAGCCCTGGGGAGCTAGGAGCAGCTGCCTCTGTGCAATCTGAACTAGGCTGCTTCTCTATGTCTGCAGAAATCATATTTTTTATAGCTCTTGGCAATATTTCCTTCTTTCCACCATGTTCCTTAAACCTATCTATAGCACCCTGCCCTTTCCCCTAACTGCTGGCTGGACAGGAGGCAAGACATATTGTGTCTGGCTTGAAATATGGTCAAATGGCCAAACAGACCAGAGAAGGCAGGCTCAATCTGCAACCTTTTCTCTGGTGAAGGTCCTGATTCAGATCTCTCTTCTCCCTTTAGATACTGATTTTCACCCAACTCTCAGAAACATTAATTTCTTTAAGACTGCTTTGTTCTATCAGAATGGACTGAAATGGGCCAAAAATCAGTCCAGAAAACAGCAGGAAGAGCTGGTGGACAAAGAGACAAAGAGAAATTGCCTAAACTTATTTTCAATGGGAACCCAGGCTAACAAGAAGTGGGGTATCCTATCAGTCCATTATGAGCCCTGAGAATAGATAAAAGAAAATATGATTTGTGGAACAGAAGGCCATGGCTTCTAGCATGTCCTTATGTCCTTATGCTTCTCTGCCATCTGCTGCTCATTAGCACACAGCATGACCATCTCCTGTGTGCCAGCAAAGTTGTCTCTGTGGCCTCCCAGTGAACCAGCCTGCAGAATAGTGGGTTTTTTTGGCTAGCTCTTGCTCTAGTTCACTTTGTGTATTGCAAGATATGTGGAAGGTCAACAGAGGTTTGAAGAAATGAGTTTTTTGAGTGAAGTGTCTAGATCCTACTTTTAACTGCCCAAGTTCTTTTGTTGATGGGGGCACTTGGACCAGGGCACCTGGAATGAGAGAAAGGCTGCTGAGAGTCTTTCTGTTGGATCTTATGGGAGAAATTCTCATTGAGTTGTGGCAGCTTCTCTTGAACATTACTGATGGACCATAGTTTTCATTTGATGTAGTCTTCTGCTTCAGATGATTTAGAATGTCTAGGTGCTTATTTGTTCTCATAGTTATATAAGAAAACTTAAATAATACTCTATTCTCTTATCCTTTCAACTATCTTTTTTTTTCTGTAGTCTAGAAGAGATGAGCATCAATTTAATAGCCAGGAAGAAATGGAAAATATCTAGACTATTCTACCAAAGTAGTTTTCTTCTTAGATAGGTAAGTGATGTGCTGCTAGTGCATATGTGTTCCCTGAAAAAGGGGTTTTAACAAAAGTCCCCACAATTAGTTATTCAGTAAACAAGTGGATAAACACCAGACCAGATCATGAACTGGTTATAGATTTGATAACACATGGATCTGTCTTGACTGAGGTTTTAAAAAAATATTGCTTCTTCTTAAGCTGTTGGAAGAGGGAATAAAGATGATCAGCCATAACTCTTGCAGATAACAGTTTTTCTAGGTTAATCAAAAATACTGGGGAGGATTGTGAGGAACTCAGTAGTCAAAGTAACCAAACTAAGCCACCCAACACAATGACACAATAGCACATTAAATACTGTGTATGCATATGCGATGAGCAATCTGAGTTCCAAATGATTTGTAGCTACTCAGGAAATCAGATGTCCTTGTGGATAGATCAGTGAAAACATCTGGCACAGAGGATCAAAAGCAAATTCTATTTTGGGTTGGAGTAGAGTGCTATTGAAAGTAATATGATACCATAATGTTTTAATCAATAGTGTTTGGTTGGTTGTGCTCAGTTTCAAGTATAGAGGAACAGCCAGAGGAGCACAGTCAAGAGAACTAGGTTTTCAGAGGCAGTGTTACTGAATAGAGAACTGGACTCTGGGACCACAACATGGCTGGGCTTGCTTCCTGATACTACTGTTGGATTGTAGGACACTTACATTGACCCATCATTTATTTAGCTGCAATAATGCAGCTATCATTGGAATTGCTTGTGTATTGTAGTGATAGATACACCAGTACCGAAAATCTTTACTTAAAGGCTTTATCTTTTTTTTCTCACAAAAATCTGGGGAGTCTTCTGGTCTGTGGTCTCCAGAGGTGAAAGTAGATAGCAATCCCTGGCCTTAAAATCCATCAGTTAGGATGGAATAAGAGGGGAAGGAAAACTATAGGAGACTGTGGTGTTTCTAAGAGAAACTATCCTCATGTGGGGGCTTTCCTATCATATGATAGGAAAGAAAGTGCTTTAGGATTGCTTTAATGACTGAAAAGTACAAAAAGAAAGACACAAGAATATTGCATGAATGGTGACTGCACAAGCATGTAGCAATGAAACCTGAAAAGCAGACAGTAAGCTAATGGCAGACAGTGAGTCACAGCTCACATAAAAGATTCTAGAAACACATAATTAGAAGGTGAAGAAACACATAGAATAATTTCTTAATGAAGAGGACTAGTGAACAGTAACAGACCCAAATGGAATACCTATGTTGCCAGTTCATCCACATTCACATGGCTGGATTGTCCAGCTTTAAAATCCCTGACCCTAAAATCTTTCGACCAAGACAGAAAACTTTTCCTTGTCCTAGGGTGAAATCATTCCTGTGTGCCAAAACCGCACCTGAATTTCTTCCTTAGAGCAGTCTGTATAGGATAAGAGGATGCTGAAATATTCCGTGTGTTGTTTTGTTCCAAACTTCTGTTTTCAACACAACTTTACCCATGAGGGGCTCAGAGCATGGGCTAGAACAGCAAAAAAATAACAAATATTTTAATAAATTAGTTATCTTCATCATCAGGTAGTGGAGAAACTCAAGATACTAAGAGGGATGGGGATTACCGTGGAGAGCAGAAGGACCATTCCAAATGAAAGCAATTGGAGAAATGTCATTATTAAGTTTCAGCTCATTGATTTCATGACAAGTGCAGAATGCTGTGTCTAGTAGGGCAAAATCAAAGGCAGAATTACCAGTAAGGAGTAAGTGCTTATGCAGCAGCAAAGCAAAATAAAGATCTGGGATACTGGATTGCAAACCAAATACAAGCCAGCTGTATGTGGAGACAGAGTAGGAAGCATGGGGAGGCATTGTCCTTCCTTTCTGCCGGCCATAAACTGACATGATGGCGAAGATAGACTGCTTACCTATTCTCCCATTCTATGGAGTTGCCACGTAAAACGATTGCTGCTATATAAAGGGCTGAAAATGTGTTTCAGGAGTATATGAGCAAGAATGCTGCAGGATCTGGAATAAAAAATGCAGATGAATTAGATGGAGTCCAGGGACAGGCAAGAGAAACTCCTAAAGGTTTAGAAGACAGGTCCTGTGAGAAAGGCTGAGAAGAATATATGACTCTCTGGGTTGGATGTTTTATTTAGGGTAACTGGGATAGAAAAAACTAGTGTAGAGTGTGGCCATTATAATGAGCTACTCTGAATATTTAGTTTGGATAGCACAGGCCCCAGAATTTCCTGTTGTAATACCTGCTTCATGTTTGATGTCATGTGGCTCTGTTTCAGAAGGGCATACCACCTTGATTAAAAAACTTGGCATGAGGAAAACTGCTAGCGTTGATTACATTACCCCTGTGTTTGCTCCCAGTGTGCTATTTTTAATCTATGAAGAGCCTTTTTTTTTGGAGCAAAGCTCCAGGAATGCTCAAGCAAGACCCGACTTGGTTTTCTGGTGAAGTGTCCTTTCACTGCAAGGCAGACTGGCAGGTGAAAGTGCCTAATGCTGTGCAGTTGCGTAAGGAAACCTTTGCAGGAGAGCAGCTCTTCCCTTTCGCACACTGTTCGGGCCTCAGTCTGTGCTTGGACGCCTACGCACAATTCCCACTGGAGTCGGAGACAGCCCTGTGCGGGCAGCCAAGGGACCTGTGTGTGTCAGTTCTTCCAGGATTGCATCCAAAGCAAATTCTGTTCCCTTTTGAAAGAAATTTTTATAAGGCATTGCTGCTCAACGACAACAAAGAGTTTTCACATTGCAGGCTATCTTCTTTACTCTGCACAATCTACAAGTGGTGTACGTGTCTGGGCCCTGCGGGTGCCACCAGCCCTCCCTGCCTGCCCCCCCCGGGGCTCCCGCCGCCAGCCCAGCCCCATCTCAGCCCAGGCCAGGGCTCTGAGTCACTGCCCCGCGCCGCTGCCGCGGTGCTGGCTCCAGGCCCGCCACAGCCTGGCCCTGCCCGGACACAGGACCTCTGGCCCCCGCCCCGGCCCCCGCCCTGGTCATGGTCCTGGCCCCAGCCCACCCCATGGCAGTGCCCAATGCCCCCTGGGGCTGGGGGGAGGGGGGTAATGGGTTCCTCCCAAGTTGCCATTGTTCGAGCCCCAGCAAAGGGACACCACAATGTCCCTAATATGTGAGTTATTATGCTAAAAGGGTCTTAGCCTCCTTTGTGTTGGGAAGTCTAATGATTCACGAGCAGGACATGTAAACTGCAAGGAGGCTGTCTTGGCCATCAAAGCCAAGCAGTCAGTGCTGTTTGAACACTGTATAGCAATTGCCCACTTCTGGAGTGGCCAGCTTTTCATGGCCTAGGAGCCACAAAACCAAAAATGGATGACACTAAAGGGCAACAGGTCTTAAGTTGCTCAACTTAGGATTTCACAGAGGTTACAAGTGTACCACATGCTATTCGCTTGATCTTTGCTTTTTTTGACTCTTTTTTAAAACATTATGTTTGTATATATCCAAAAAATCCTGTTCTGACAACGGACTCATCAGTTTTGGTTATTCAGAGGCAGAACTACAAAACGAAACCCTCTAGGATTCAGTGTCTCTGTGGCTGTTTCATGCTACCCTGCAGCACCCTGAAGGCTGAAATTTAGTGCCTCTGACACACACTGCTAACTAACCCCCAGATGCTGCAGCTTCTGTTTGATGTATTGGGATTCGACATCTTTGGTTTCAAGTAAGAGAACAGAATAAGCCTTATTTAGCAGCTCTCAGTTGCTGTAAGCTGCAGTTTTCACTGCTATCCAGACTGAAAGACTCCCCAGCATACTCACGCCTCCTTTAGTCTTGTAAATTCGCACCCAGCCAAGTACAAGTTCAGTGGAGTAAGGTGCAAGCTTTCTGCAAGCCTTGTCCCTGCTGAGGTGCAGCACAACTTCGTGATACAACAGGAATGACAGGACTTCAGGAGCAGCAGGAGCACACCTGTCTAGACCCTGATGCGCATGTTCAATCAGAGGGACCCAGTGGCCAAACAAAATCAGCTTGGGGACCCTGTTGTTTCAAATTGTGCCTCTGACAGGGAAAATGTAAACAAACCAGGTGGGCTAGTCATGGATGGGGCTGTGGAGGGATGTGCAGCTTTCTTCCTGTCAGTCAGACTGCCAAGCTGGGGATGGGTCAATTCAAGCATCTGTGGTAAATGATTCAACTGGTTCAATATGGGGGACAAAGGTTACCATTTCAAAAAAAGTCCCATGTGTTGCAATAGTTGAATGTACAACTTCATTACTGGCAATTAGCAAAGCCACAGTGGGAGACCAATGGCAATAGATACTGTGGGTTTTTCATTATCAGACTTTTTTAAAGCAGTTCATGATATATTCAATGCCGATCAAAATCTTTCCCCCATTCTGCAAATGCCCTGTGTTCAGAAGCAAGGCATACAGCTCTGAAGAATCAGATCTGAAAATCTGCAGAGACTGAGGCTTTTGGTTATTTTTCTCCAGTTGTCTCCCAAGTTCAGAGCCAAGGGTGTTGAGCTAGCAGCGCTACCTGTGGGGCAGACCTCACCTGGGAACTTCTCCTCCTCTGCCCCAGTTTCCCAGTTTAGGGGATCAGCTGGTTATCTCTCAGCTGGGTGCAGTATTGATGATCTAGAGCGTTGGGCTACAGACTGAACTTGAGTCTGAGCTGTAGATCAAGTCATCAGTGTGCACTGAGCCTAGTGGAACCCAAGCTAGCTGGAGCCTTTCAGCACAACAGCAGTAAGAATGTTAATAATAAATCAGTGAATGGCTGAGAGATTTGCCCTAAAAGGAAATCTCTCCAGCTCTATTCTTTCCAGCTATGCTGTTTCTGGGAGGTTGGTGTGCTGTTTTCTTACAAAAAAGGCCCTTTATATGCTTGACACAAGATGCCAAGACCTAAGGTCCCACTGCTCTGAATAACTGAGAACACAAAGTCCTTTCTTACAATGTAATTTAGGCCTCGTGATCTACTATGATATCGTCATATCTGATTCTGACTTTAAATGACCAGATTTTGAATTCTGTATGAGTCTGAGTAAGTAGTTACTCACACATGCAACCTGATTTCATTGAACAGAGCTAACTGAGCATGACTGCTTAGTTGCTGGTATAAAGATTAGCTCATGACCTGCCTGAAGTGAGGGTATGGTCATTTTTAGCAAAGGTACATTTTCCTTCCTTCTCAGACTTCAGGCAAATACGTTCCTGGATGCAGGAAAGAAACACAGTATGTATCTGAGATCCATTGCAAAACAGAGGAACAGTCTTAACTGAACAAAAAGGGGAAAGAGTCCTTAGCTGACTATGTCAAAGCCATGAATAAAGTTGTGTTATCACCTTTCAGCTTTTTAGACAGCTTGCTAACCCAGTGACTTAAGAGGACCCTACAGCACAAGGGAGGGCGATCTGACCTCTTTTAGCCTCCAAGGGATCCCTTGGTGCTTTTTCCAAAGTAGCAGGTGTTAATTCCAGAGTCCTGGCAAAATGTGATCATTGGATTAGAGCTGCTGTCCTTGGGAGTTATTACTGAATCAGTACAAGCTTTCCTTCAGTAAGAACTGGATGTGTACCAAAGAAGGTCTCAGGATCTGACCACAAAGTTCTTACCTAAAATTCTTTCGGTTTCTATTGAAAAAGATATTTTCTGGCTGTTTTCCTGTCTGTAGTTTTGCTGTTGCTTAGTTCTGTGTTTCAGCCCAGAGATGGTAACATTTACTAGTGGCTGAAATACCTCATCTGTTACCTCACCAGTTAAAGAGGTGTTAGACACTGATACCTCATCAGTTAAAGAGCAATCCAGGACACTTCAGACTTCATATGAAAATATATTTGTAGATGTTAGTCCAGTTGATCTGACTTACTTTTGTGGTCCTAACTTGATTATAGAAATAAGTTATGTATAATCAGAAGGTATGCAAATAACATAATTATCCCGCAGAACTCTATAAGAGATTGGGAGACAACATGACAGGACCAAAAGAGACGAAACTGGGAATACTCAACGTAAGTAAGTAATCTGGGAATTATTCAGTATAAGTTTCCTCTATTATCAAATTTCCTTGTTGGCCTCTCCAACCAGTAGAAAACCCTCTATCTATAGAAAAGCTTATGGACAGCTGCCAGTAGATGATGCCTGAAAATCAGGAATGGGACAGCTGGTGTGGAATGCTTGACCTTGCTTTACATGATCTTGATTTATAAAGAAAGTTAGAAATCTCAGGTCTCCCATAACTATAGTGGGAATTACCTTTTCCAGTCCTGTGGAACAACCTTCCCAACAAGATCTATAAATCACAGCTGAAGTTTTCCATGTCCACTGGAGCCTTCTCCTGCCAGCCATTGATTCGCTCCCCTGATGGGAACTTCAAAGGTGTTCACTGGTACTGTTTGATTTTTTAAAACCTTTCACAGGAGTCATGGAAGAAACCATGCAATAGTAGCTTGAGAAAATCTGTATAATAACCATTCAGCAGATTCATAAAATTGCATGCACAGTGGGACTTTAAAAATCTGGGCATAAAGCCTGAGTGGCACGAGAGTTTTCAGAAGTGCATTAATAATGAACATAATAAACATGATACATCATTGAGTAAAATTTGGAGGAAAAAAGGGTGAGTTATATAAGAACTCTCCAATGCTATAACCCATGGATAAAAACCAAACAAAAAAATCGAATTCCCCTCTTTCTTCTTCTTCCCCTGCTGCTGTGGTCTGTCTGCTCAATACAGCAAAAGTAGCTCAGAAAAATGTTGCACTTCAGATTTACTTCCAGAATTCCAGAGTCTTCCAGCAGAGGGAAGTATTGCTTCATTTCCTTTGGCTTTCAAAGGTTTTGCCAGGAAAATAAGGCAAAAGTACAAAGAGATGATCAATACATTACAAACACGGAGATGGAAATGGTCACTTAGACCTTAATTCTGCAGCTACATGTATACTGCACCTTATCTCAGGAGCAGACACTGAAAATAAGTGAAGGCATAAAAGCTTCAGGTTAAGGCCCTACTTCATTTAATGTGTAAGGAAGTGAAGGACAAAGAAACTGTACCAAATAAAAGTCCTGCAATGGAAGGTGAAAGTGCAAATTAAAATTTTGTATGTGCCACTATAAATGATTTTCGGATGGCAGTCTTTCTCCTATGCTTTTGCTTTTTTCCTTACTGTTATAGGATATAACCTGCTAGCTTTTTGTTATCCAAGGGAACATGGGGCCGGAGGACCTGGATAATACAGGTATTAGGGTGTCACAAGATGGTTCTGCCTAAAGCCAACCTGAAAATTTCTGCATCATGTTGCCTTGGGCGCGCGTTCTGAGAGGGCTCCCCAGCTTGTGCGCGTTGTCACGTGGGTGCCCACAAGCCCCCTCCCGGGGGATCGGAGGCCTCGGGGCTGAGCTATCATGCCCTTCTGGCGCAGCGAGCACCAAGGAGCACGGGGCAGGGTATGGAGCCCATGCAGGTTCGCTGGCTCCTGGTGCTGGCCTCTGACTGCAGATGTACTGCTTCCAGCTGGCTCAGCAGGAACGGGGGCGTGTTTGAATTAAAACAGCTGACCTGGATACCTCAATGATACTAAACAGAATATGGCCAGAGTATGGACTCAAGCAGTGGCCCTTGATTGTTCATACTGTTAATTGTTCACCCATTCCTTGGGATGCTTTCCCCCTTTACCTGGGTGGACTGGGATAGTTTGGAGAGCATGGGCTGGCGACTGTTCCCAGAAGGCAGTACAGACAAGGCCATCTCACTCTGGGGTGGAAGCGATCTGTCCATATGGACATGAGCTGTATGGTACTGCTTGTCCTTGGGGCCAATCTCAGATCCGTTTTCCATGCAAGTGTAGCTGTAGACGTGCTTCCCTGTGCAGATCCAGCTTCAGTGTTTCTACTCTGGGATGTGTGTTATCTGCAGAGTAGATAATCTGCTGACTGGTAGCTGAGAGCTGACTGAACTGATGCTGCTGCTGAAGGTAAGCCTGGTTGCAGGGCCATCTGTGCTCCACAGCATGGCTGCAGCATATGTAGGTTTACCTCCTCCAGGCACTGCTATCCGTGTATAGTCCCAGCAGCATGGGCTGCAAAATCAGCCACAGGAGCAGGTGGATCCAAAACCAGCCACCTGCTCCCTCCCAGTTCAGTGATCTGTTAGGTTTGAGACTGACCTGGCATTTTCTCAATTATAATCATATGGATGAAGTAAAACAAGTCTTCTCTGAACGTCTGTTTTTTTTTCTCTTCTAGCATCTAATCTGCGAAATGTGTCATTTTAAAGTCAACTTTGTTTCTTCCATCCTATCTGTGCTGACTGCCTCAGATATTGTGATGACGTTGCTGTTGGGAATTATGTGAAATCATCCCTCTACACATGACCCTGTGGCATGTAGCATCTTCCTCGAAACATGAGTCAAAGAGTTTGACAGACAGCAAAAAGAGGTTGAAAGACCAGGCTCTCTGCAACGTGGTATGGAACAGCACAGACTGCGTGTGATCTGTAAGCATACCTGACTTTCATTCAATCAGTTCAGGAGTGGCTATGGCAGAAATTCCTCCTCAGCTTGTTTGTAGTAGTTTTGAGGATTGCTATGTCATGCCCTGCAGAAGCACAGGAACTTTTCACACTCTTTATACAGGCATGAGCAATGTGGATATTATTTAAAAATATTCATTTCTCTCATGCATATTGTGTGCTACTGAATGCAGAGCTGTTTGACCTTGCCAGAACTGCAAAGAGAAATTTTCCCCTCGCACACAGAGAAACAAATACAAGTGAATGCAGTTTTGTTGGTTAGAATAAACAGATTAGCTCAGAGAACAGATATTAATCAAGTTGTTTTAATACCAGCTTGTCTCAACTCTTAAACTGAAAGTTAAAGGGTATCTGCTGGCTGCCTTCAGTAACCATGCATATGCTGATAGACATTGAAGGAAAGGGCTTCAACATCTGAAAAGTTACTTTCCCTCTGCTCTCTGTTACTGCCCTTTGCAGGAAATTGCAGTCCCTACAGCAGAGCCACGGGGACGGACACATGAGCATTTGGCACTACTTTCAGAGCAAAGTCAGCCAGCTTGGTTCAAACTGCTCCACAGACTCCGGTGTGGATGCTCCTGTTTGGCAGTAGCTCCCTGTAGCTAGGTTCACTTCTCTACCATCTCATGGAAGGATTTAATGTGCAACCTTTAGCAGTTTATATATATATATATATATATATATATATATATATATATATATGTATGTATATGTATATATGTATATGTATATGTATTTTGTTAATGCTGAAAACCCTTCCCAGAGAGATGTATCTGGATGTTTCTACAGGAAGAAGTACAAGTGATATTGTTCAAAGGCACTGGTCAGGGCTAGTGTTTGAGCGTTTCTGATTCCTTCAGTTAAATGCTGTTGTGGTGACTTGGGGATGGTAATGATTCATGTGGAGGATGCCGGTGACCAGTGCCAAGGAAAGGCTATTTAACACGCCATGATCTAAACAGTGCCTAATCAAGAAAGACATCTTGCCTTGTGTCAACAGTTACCCTGTGCACATGTCTACAGCTTCCTCCCACCCTCTGGTGACTATGATAAGTAGCTTTGTCCGACAGTGTTTAAAATAGCCATCTGCATAAGCTGGTTGTCTTAAAAATGATGTTGTTATGAGGATCATCAGTGTGATGAGGCACATAGAAAAAGAAAATGCAAAATACAGTTCCTTATATTGCCTAAACTTCAGAACTAGTTTCATGAGTTTTCTGCTGTCCAATTGCATCCCTGCCTTTCTTCAGGTTTCGGTGAGGTTATATCTATGGATAAATGTGACCAGTGAGGAGAGCTGTCTGACAAACATACATTCTGAATATGGGGCAAAATTTTGCATAATAATAATAAAAAAATGCTTATACTTATGGTTTCTGATTAGGATTTTACCACACAGAGATTAAAATCTCTTTGAGTCTTGGATGCAGCTGAGCTGAATGCTTTTAAAGGACACGTTAACTCTACCAGTAGATCAGTGAAAACCTGTCTGACATTCAACTCAATTCTTTGTGTTCAGTATGCATGTAAATATAAGGTGATTTTAACTAAGAAATTCAAAATATTCATCATTTTGTTCCATATATCAGGTGCTTGGAACATCATATTTTGTGTTCCTGATTACAATGAATTTCAGAGAACAATGATGCCCCAGAAAAAAGGCCCAGAGGATTATGCTGTAATTGATAGTTTATACAGGGATGATGGCCTTCATGCAGTAAGGCACATGCTTAGAGTTAATCTGTGTTAGTACTTACATGATTTCTTTCCATTAAAAGATAATATATGGGGAATCCTCAGAACTTCTGTTCAGAAACATGTTTTAATGTGTTCTTTCTTGTGATTTCATTCCCACTTGTCTTTGTGTGCATGCAAATTTCTCTACTTGCCCTTAGTAGAGTAACTTCATGCCATGCCGTTCATGCTAGATATATGGCATATCAAGTTTGCATACCTTAGCGAAGATGACCTAACTGTTCAAGGCAAACAATTAACTCCATACATTTACTGATTCCTGTGAATTGTCATAGGAAGACTTGGATTTTTATAAACATGTTTATTACTTGGTTAGTTCTGGACAGTTTTAGTCGGATGCTAGATTTCTCACAAACTATTTCCTGTGACTTGTTTCAGCCCGTAGTGACTAGTAATTCTTACAATATATGGTGTGTTGGCCATCTACATCCCATGGGATTGTTCCTGCTCTTTCATTGGTGAGCTGAAACTTTTCATGATGGCTTGAGTGAGTCCCTCAGGGCTTGGGCCTTTGTACACACATATATCAGTGTAAGCATTGCTATAGGAACAGTGTGTTTGTGTGTTATCCATCATGGAGTGTATTTCTTCCCCAGTCAGCAGTGATCTTTCTGGTGAATTCACTTTCACATCAGCACTCTCCAGGCAATCTCCTTGCACAAGAGTTGTCATGAGCAAAGTCTTTTTTTTCATTCAAGAATAAGGAGAGCAGAGAGCATTTGGAGGATATTTTAACAGATGTTTGAGAATACTGTTACTATATTCCTGGTTCTCTGCCTTCCAGTCTCTAGCTGAAAGAATGGTTATTCATGTCTCCCTTCCAAACTGAGAGTTGGAAGGCGACATCTTTCATTCTGGTGAGCCTTCATCCCTTGTCTTCTGTTCACCAACTTCAGCATAACTATTTACCGGTGTGAACACACTGGCTGATCTACCAGAGCAAACCGAGTTACTTTTCTTCATTGTTCCTTTCAGGGACAGACATAACTAACTGCTTTTTAATGGCTTTTCCCTGGAGATTTTTGCATTAGATGCATTTAAAAATTCATGTTGAGACAGCTGTGGTGACCAGCATAGACCCCCAAATATCAAAGGCTTGGATAGCCAGAATATAGACTCAAAGAAGATTACAGAATGAATAATTTCCATTGCTCAGATGAAATAGCACATAGGACGTGAGAGCACACACACCACAGGTCTTCCTTCCCTTGTATTAAATGGTGTATTTACAGAAGCTTAAAAATGCCTGTCTCTTCTTTCCCTCCCCAATCACTCAGCGACAATTTTTAAAAATGCTGAAGTTCTCCCATTTCATTATCCTTTGCTGTTTTTCTCCCCAGACAGGTTTGCAGGAAATTATTTTTAGCTTTTGAGAGAGGAATCGGGATGAAAACAAGCAATTTCTAGTTTCCGCTCATAGAGAGAGAGAGCTGTTCCTTCCAGCTGCGATTGAGGGTGAAATGTCGTATATCATTTTGTAGCAAGCAGGATGGACTTGGACATTTGGTGTGATCTGCTACTGATTTCAAATAGTTCCTTGAGCAAGTCTGTTGTGTTTTGTCTCTAACAAAGCTCAAAAAAAGTTGGCTGTATCACTGCTGATGAAAAAAGACAAAATTCAGTGTCTGATTCTTGGTCACAGAAATGAATGTTTAACACAGCTTGCAAGCCCTTTTCTGCTAGAATTCACATTTTATTGCTGATACCTATACATTGCTTAGTACATTTTATTCACTGATCATGTAGTGTATGGTAGTATGAAAACCAAAAGTGAAACTGAAAAAGCTCCTTTGTTACTGGAAACTGCCCAGTTTGACCATAGGAAAATGTTCTTTTTCTCGTTTTAATAGTTTTCTTCCTAACATTTAATGTGATAATCAATCAAAATATTCTGTTAGACTGTTCTAAGTATTGTAAATAAATTTTTCACACATGCATACAGCTGTGGAGCCTCTCTCCGATTTGGTATTGAATCTGGAAGATGCTGGCTGAAAGCTTTAGTACTTACTTGACTCCAGTGTTTTCGCAAAAACTGGGTTGTCAGTGTTTACTATATTTTACCTTTGTCCTGTACTGAACCCAGCATTATGGTTGTTGCTGTGCTTCAAAGTGTCTAGAGCACAAATTATTTACTGCACACTCCAAATTTTTGAAGTTAAGGATGTTAAGAGATGCACTCCTTGGTGCTAGTGAAGCAGCGTCTATGAGAGGGAAACAGTTCTGGTCCCACCTTTGGTCTTGAGGCCAGTAATACTCTCTTTTTGAACAGGAATACTGAGCTTGTCCTTGTCCTTCTTTTGTACCTGAAATCAGGCAAAATATTGCTATTTAACCAAGATTAATCAGTTCATGGCTCTGGCAGTGTGTATAAATGTATATAAGAAAGCAAATTATTCCTGGACAGATTGCTTCACTCACCTGACCATACATGCTGTCTGACCAAATGCAACTCTACTGTCACACAGAGATCTTGGGCATCTGAGACAGTTTCAGGGAAACTTGCTTTCTGAGTAGTCTTGTATCTATTTGATTTCCCAACAGCTATTAAGATCATAGTTGCTCTAATGGCCTATTGTTGCGTTAGTTGCCTGTTGTGAGAGTGTTTGCCCAACTCGCTCCTGATGAGGTTACTAGTATTCAGTGTCTAACAGACTACTGATGAGTAGTATAAGGGACCAAAGGAGGAGCAGTTTCCTGGTTGTTACACACGTTCCCTACAACAGTCTAGGGTATGACATATGATGATTTACCTGGAGAAAATAGTGAGGAATTCAGTTTTCTGTTGAGCTTGTATCTATCTGCCCGCTCATTCACAGGTGTAAAACCAGGAAACCAGGGGGAGTTCCAATGCCGGATTTCTTTGAAGGTGAATTAAAAAAGGTCTGAATCGTATTTAGCATGAAGTTTATAAAATGAGTTGTAGAGTTCAAAAATATTATTAGGGACAAAGGGGTGTATTAGGACAACTGACTTCAAGTATGCATTTTAGTCACTGAAATACTCCAAAAGTGGTTTCCAGGCCCCAGGGAGTCAGAAGACTCTCAGTTCCCTGCAGGTTCCAAATACATGCAGACTATATCACTCACTCGGCGGTTGATGGAGGAAAACAGGTGGCTCCTAACCCCTGCAATGGGGTTTTGAGCACGTAAGTAGGGCGCCCTATTTCTGTCCACTGATTATATTTGAGGCTGAAGTGCTTCTGAATGGTGAGGTGGTGTTCTTCCAAACCGAGGGGAGAACACCAAGCAAGCCTGTGGGAAACAGTAAACAGCATGGGCTGTCTGAAAAGGTATCTGCCTCAGAAGCTGCTTCTTCCCAGGGGGATTCTGAAATATTAGAGCCTGAAGGCCTGTACTATGCTGAGCCCTCTAGGTTTTTCAGGGTGGACCAATCTAAAGGTGAGGACTCAAAGCAAAAGTGATAATTGTAGTATCAGTGCTTGTATTAACTCATATATACAAAGCTGTTTATTGGGTTAGTTTGACCCTAGCAATCTGGGAACTGGTCATTGTTCAAGCTCCTTGTATAATAACTGTGCCCACAAATCTCAGGAAGAAAGGATGAGATGAATCAGATGTTCTGTGATGGAAGAAACAGAAGTTTCACTCTGGTCAGACAGAGAAAAGGAGGCTGCATGCAACTGTCATTTCCTGCCTGAGAGGGGGTACCAAACCACTCTGTTGGGAATAAATAATTAGGTAATAATTTAGATGTAAACAATCTGTCTCTTAGGTCAGGGTAGCTTTCCCAAGTCTTAAGATGACTGTGCCAGAAGAGGCACATGCTATGTGAAGATGAATGAATGCTGTGAGCACTTTCCATCTCAATGTGTGGAACTTGAAACATTCATTTCAATGTGTCCCAGAGAGTTCTGGCCAAGCAAGTGTCCCATTACATTTAGTTTGACTTCTTTTGGGAGACAAGCACGTTCTGTTTTATTGTTAGCAACAGCACAAGGTCTCCATCTCATTTTATGTAGCAAAATTAGGACACTGCATTGATTTCTAAAGCTATTTATCATTATACGAGGCATTAGTTTTAGAACTTAGTTCACCATATTGCCACAGGGAATTTAGGATCCATATTACACAGCTGTTTTTACTGTTATACTCCACCAATGAAGACGGTAGCTTTGTAGCACTCTGAGGTGCTGCCTGAACCAGCTGCATGTGACAATGTGTGGGCCTGCTGTAGTGAATCACCGTACAGAGGGCAGGTGCTGGCAGACTTCTGGCTTGTCGGGAGTGTCTCCTCTGTGGCTGGAAACAGTAGCTCTTTACAGGTTTTAGTGATCATGGGACCAGTCAGCACCGCAATTTTTTTTCTCCATGGTGTTTACTGAATGTCTGAAATAAGCAGCTGGATGCAACGTTCCTACCTGTAAACACTAACCTAACACTGCTATCTAACCCATGAAAGAGGTCTGGAGTACAAGGTTACTTGAGATCCTTTCCAGCTTTGTGTCTCCTGTGCTCTTATGGAAACAGTTTTATCACCTAGGTTCAGTACAAGATTATAAAATATTTGCAGTAAGTGCTGTTTTAATTAAATAGAAAGAAGCTGCAGCTTCTGTTCTCCAGAATGGGTTTTTGTGGGCTGCTACTGGACAGCATTAAGGGATTGTCCCAGCAGCACCGAGGCCAACCTCCACAGCAGGAAAATCTGCAACCCTGAGCTCACCCTAGACCCCAAGCCAAAGCATCAGGGCTACTCGGGCTCTGTGTCAGCATGCTGGCCCTATATCAAGCCACCAGCCAGATAGCCTTGGGGGGATCCAGTTTCCAGGGTACATGGAGGTCAGAAGTTACAACTGCCGGAAGCCTTCAGCACCTTGCCAGAGGGCTTAATGGAAAACCAGGCAGGTTTCCATTAGAGTCTGCCTGGGTTCTGTCAGAATTTTGTTGCAATGGCACATTTTCCGTAAAACTTCCATTGAAATTTAGAGTCATGGAAATTTTCCATCAATACCACTGACTAAACCTCTTAGTGAGTAATTGCTGACTAGCTCTAATTATTATTATGTCAGCCATCGAGAACTAGCCAAGCATGCCAAGGTTTACTGAAAATTAACACCAGAGAGCCAGCTGCTTTTGTGACTTATCTAGGCCTGACGCTTTTCTATTCAGATAGATGTTTAACATCATCTTTGATTATTTATGGACTAGAGATGACTTTGCCCTTTAATGAGTGTCCCTTGTTCTGTTTCTTTCCAAAGCCAGAACTGAAATATTTATTGATCATTTTACTTTTCTGTATCATTCCTGGCATTCTTATCATTTCCATTTAAAGACACCTCTATGACTGCTAAAATGACTAATATACTTTTTTTTTGTCCTTGCAAACATGCTTTTTCTTTTTCTTTAACTTCCCTCATTCACTTTCTACAATTTTAATTACTTAATTAAACAAACTCCTGCCGCAGGGAACTTACAGCTTAGAAAACATCAAGACAGAGCACAAATAAATGCTGCAGGGGATTAAGTATACCTAAACAAAAGGCAAGGAGAAAAATCAGTGAGGAATTTCTGTCCCAGGTGTGGTGAATGGCCTGCAGTCCTGGACAAGAGCAGGGCTGGTGGTGGTGGCAGTGTGGCCTCCATGCTAACCGTGGAGGAGGAAGAGTGAACCAAAGCTAAGAGCAGCCATTCTTTGCAACATGGGTGCCACCAGTCAAGATTCATGCCAGGATGATTTTCCTTCTAGCTGGAAGTGAGTGAGATAGTCAGAGATGGCAGAAGCAAATAGGTGTTAATCTTTCAAGATGGCCTCCTAATTTAAAGCACTTTGGGTTGAGTTGTGAACAACGGGGCTGAGGTGCCAGCCGTGATCACATCTTCAGCCTTTGCTCTGAGGATGGACAGTGGGTCTGACAGCTACATGTGGTGGACCCCTGCTCACGGCGGTGTGCAGACCTCAGTCCATGGGGCACAGCCTCGGGCAGCAGGTGTTTAGCAAGTGTCTGGGTACACAATGCCTTTCTCACCAGTAGGCAGGTTACAAACCGTGGTTTGCTGGGTCTGAGAATGTCGCTCTCATATGAGATCATCAGTGCCAGAGAGGCATATAGACCAGTATATTTTGGGCTATGATTATACACCAGACAAATATGTAACAGCAGGAAAACCTACAGCTGCAATTATAGGAGGTATTTATATAGAGCAGTACCATCTGGTGTGCACTCCTAATAGTGACTATACTTAGCTGTTATACTGTGTATCCTGACTAATCCCATGCTCCAGAGAACAACACATACAGTATCTTGCAGATAACCCCAGATTTAATGCCAGCTATTCTTTACTCTGTGATGTCTATGAATCTCCATGAATAGCTGCAAAACAGGCAATGTAAAAGGGTTATTCTATGAAGAGGCTGCCATGTCTGCTCTCTTGCTTGTCTGCATATTTATGGATACACAAGTTTCTCTCTTAAAAAGGGAATGCAGCTTTAGTGATGCTCATGTTAAGGCTACCAGTTTGCCAGTGATTCATTTAAAAAAAAATGCCTTCTCCTGCTAGCCTAAAACAGAAGAAAAGAAAATCTGCAGTCTTTGAAAAGTTCATTTATTGTATAGCAATAGAGGGTTTTGTAATAAAAATCTTCATGAGGCCTATTGTCAACATTACAAAATGAACAAGAAACTCCAACATCCACCATTCCCAGCAGTGCTAAATAAGTTAGTGTACAATACTATCCTTACTCCCAGTATGAGTGGTAGCTGCATAACGCCGTGAGCAGCATACTTTAGCTTTAAAATCTGGCCTTTTACAGACTCTCTCTGTTATGGAAGGTCATTCACTGTGTGATACCACTAGTTTTGTGCCATGAAAAGGCAGTGACTTGTGCTATTGCCTGTAGTTTTTCTGTTACTTGACTTCATCTACATTTTAGGTGGGCTACAAAATGCAACTGCAGTTACTGTATGTACTTGCATACTAAAATGAAAATGCAATTACAGCTCAATTCCTCCATGCATATAACTCAATAACATCAACAAGAAGAGAGGTGTCTGTCTATTACTGTTAACTCTAGTCCATGCAGCATTAATTGCATCAGTCTGCTTAAAATAGAGCAAAATATGATTGCAGACTTTTTCTCTAAAAATGCAAAAAACAGACTTAGTATTCACAAGGAAATATGCCCCTATATATATTAAGGATACAGTACTTAAGTGAGCATAAAATACTGCTCAGAAAGATAGTTGTTAGTGCGGAGCACATATTTGAGATGCTTTTTCAGTTAACCTGTATATATATATACACATTTATACACACGCACGCACACACACCCACAGTTTCATACGAAGCTGACTAGTGAACAGAGAGAAATTTGTTTGCTTTATGACTTTCTGAGTTCACAGGCGTGTGCTTAACAGATTTTCAAGTCAGAGGGTGAAAACCCTGATTACATAAGCCTGGATCTGTGTAAGCATGTTCGACCCAACAGTGAGGCCTCCCCACTCATTCCTTGTGTTATGGAATTAATGTGGCTGCACTGTTTTTCCATGGCAAGTACAGAGTACCCCACAGCACAGAGAAAATCACAATCTGTAGGGTACTGAGCATTAATTAATCATCCATATAACATGGAACTTCACATTTTCTTTTGGTCTTGCACAGCTGCATAGCGTGATACCCTTGGGATTACCAGTAATATCTTTTCCTTTACATAGCTTAATTATATATGTCATTGAATGCTAGCATATACATAGGCCAGCTAAGATACAGGAACAGAAGTTACCCAGATTTGTAGTTTACAATGATAATACAGAACTTTGAGGCACATATTAAAAATTCTCAAGAGAAAAGCATCTTGCAATTTATTGTAACATATGTAGTAAACATCTGAATTTCTTTTTACACAGGTAATGGTTAGGGCTCGTATATTTTAAACACTGCTGAATAAAACTGAACCTTTTTACAAACCCACCAAGCCAATATGTTTTCTTCAAAACAATATAAAGTGTGTGGCTACAAAAACAATGTGACACATGTAAAAAAAAAATCAAAAATAATGTACTGCAGGGTAACATTTTGATGACTGGAGGAAAACAAAAGACTATGTACATAAATATATATATTTATATATATATAGCAAATTACAGTTTTCCACACTGAAATTTTATCAAATACACAAGTACTGAACAATACTGAACAGTGTGTGTGGCCACACCTTGTGGTCTCCTTAAATTCTTGTGAGAATGGAAGACAAGTTTCTCTGGAGGATACAACTTGTTCAGTGGTGCAAGCTCACACAAGAACTTAAAAAATGTGGAGAAACCAAAAAGCCCACACTAGAAATGCCTGTTGTTTCCAGCACAGGCATCTTTAACAACAAAACACGGTTAATGCTCAACTGTTATTTAAGCACGTCCCCCAGCACAGGGTCTCCTTGCGGAGAACTGACTGTATGAGAGAGAGCTTTATCCTGAACGACAGCCATCACGTGCTGAGGGTGACGAATCTGGGCAGCAATCTGATGCTCAGCTTTGTCTACTGGCTTGCCAAAGCTGTCACCTTTCTTATAGACAGATCGGTAGGGAGCAGCCACTTTTGAGCTCATCTACAGAAACCATACTGTCTCTTGAAGCCAGGCAGCCACTCCCATGAGTTTCAGATATAAAACAAGGCACAAGTGAGTTTTTTGGCCATTTCATTTCCAGTGCTCTAGGAACTGTAGCTGTTAACATGAAGGGAGTAGTTGGAAAGGGTGACACCAAACTATTTTTGAGGACTATATACACAATTACTCCTATTCTGGTTTTGAAAATAAAAAAGCATCCACACCACGTATTTCATCTAACCTGGGCAGAAATGATAAGCTCAGGTTCTTAATGCATAAATAACAATCCTCAGTGGAAAGGATGACGTAGTACTCCATTGGGTGAGGTTACCAGAAACCATCTTTGAAAATTGCAGTTATTAGCAAGGAATAACATTCCCATTTAGGTGTCCTTTGGAGCACACAATGCAAATATTTATGGTATGAAAAGTACTTAGTTGTCTCCACAGGTTAGTGATGTCTGGAACTTGAAGGGTTGTAAATCCAGTCCATTACAATTAGAGTCATACTTCCAATCATGAAGATTATGCCAACTATAAGAAAAATTAGAGCCTGCAATTGGAAAATAAAATTATATTAATTATATTAATTATATTAATGAATGCACCATAGTTCACTGACTATTCCATGGGAATCTTATTTATACAGCACTCAGGGCCTGAATTTAGGACATTCTCTGTGACTAAGCCTAAATAACATCACATAGGGCTATGGAATTAAAGTTAATCCTATATAGAAGTTCATTGTAGTTTCTGTTTTGCCTGTGCTTCTACCCAGGAATAAATTTCTGATCAAGGGAGCTGCGCTATAGAACACCTGACCTTAAAAAACTGCTTTGCTAAAATGAATAATAATACAAATATAACAGAAGCACATTTTTTTTCTTTAAAAACTGGCATATCGTCAATGAATGTTCATTGTCTCTAATATCAAGAACAGCTTCAGGGTTAATCCTTTTTGTTCTTATTAGACAAATAGGCAAGCCCATCTCTCTCCTCTAAAAGCATTTCTGTATATATTCAAATGATTCAGGTGCTTACCTTCCCCCTTTGCTTTAGTGGGACTTTAGCTTACCATAATCTCTGTCCACACTTTACAATATTCTGTCTCACAACACAAAAATGAATATTGTATGCAGTCTTAGTGCAGGGTGGGAAATTCTAGATATGCTCAACACAGAGAAACTTGAAGAATGAACAGAGAGGGACATGTACAAATATTCACAGTTTCTCTCTAATGATAACTGCTTCAGAAGTGATCTTCAGAAATCATCTTATGATAGGAAAGATTTTTATTTTATACTTGCATTATGTACCAATAGAACTTCTTCCATTTCAATGCACGTTGTTTGTTGTACACATGTATATAGATGTGGATATGCATATCTATTTATATTATGTGTCTGCACATGCATTTTATCAATATATTTTTCAATTAATTTTTCAAAGGACTCCTCCTAAGTGATACCATTAAATGTGCAGATAGGTATTCATGTTCAAGATAAAAGGTACTGCTGTGGCAGTCCAGCATGACCTATAAACACGTGTTGTGTATGAATGATAGACCTTCATATATATCTCCTGTAGGTGTATGAATCTATCTCAGTGGGGAACTCACAGCTCTCTGTTACTTCATTATCTCTTCAGTACAACCTCCTCCTTAACCTTGACCGCGAATTTGCCTCTTAATCCACAGCTGGCCTTCTAGTGTGAAACAACAGCTCCTTATGTAGTATTTAAGTATTATTTATACAAGTGTGGGTCTTAACTAGAGCTTAGGTTGGATTAAATAAATGCCTTTTTCTAGTGATTTAAGACACACTTTAACCTGGACAAATACTGTTTATTTTCCAATTTAGCTGGACCTGAGACTTATTCTATTGTTTCTGTGAACAGGAGACTGCAGAAGTTCATGAATGGAGCAAATGCCCTTACATCAGAGATGCATAGAAACAGCTGGGTGTAAGCAGCATCAGTAGGTGTGACTGGTTTGTCACATTAAGCCTTTTTTTGCCTGTACTGATTGTTTTGCCTAGTGTGAAAGAACTAAGATGGATCCTCCCCCATACAAACCCTATCCTCCACTCCTGCTTTCCATATTGTGCCTGAGCTGTGCCACAGTGAAAATTCTTTCATTGCTCTAATCTCATGATCTTTACTGCAAACAAGACCGATACAATGGCTTCATTCACTATTGCCAGTCCTGCTCCAGGTCTTTGACCCCTCAAAGCTGTTCTGCACTAATCATAGCAATGATATCCACATGGCGAGGTAAGTAAAATGATGGGCCTGCTAGGCAGAGTTGGCTTTATGCTTGGTAGCCTCATCCAGATTAAGAACAATACCACAAACCTTATGAATATTTAAAAAAAATGCTTCAGCAGTGAAATTCCCCCCCTGCTTTGACTTCAGCAGGACCGAGAGTCCTTCACAATTTTTTAGGAGAATTACTCTCTGGAGTATATGTAATCTGAGGAACTGAATGCTGTTGTTTACGAGGTTCCAAAACTTTTGGGCAGACTCTACACAGAGAATGAAGCTTGCTGTATTTTTACTCACGGCAAGAAGATATCTGTAGCGGTAGGGCTCCAAAGTCTTTGACTTGTGGACACACTGGCTCTCCGCGCTAGCATGACTCATATGGCCTGCCTGCTTCCCTCTTCCACTGTCCTGCTCTAGCCTTACTGGCACCCCTGCCTCTGTCAGTGAGGCGGCAGCTCAGGCACTGAACCCTTGGTCTTCAGCGGCTGCTGGCCACAGCCCCATGTGGTGGGCCCACGTCCATCTGGATGTGGTGTCTGAGGAGGAGCCACCCAACAAGCTCTGCCCTTTCTGCTACAGGGTCATGGTGACTTGAAGAGGAGCGGGAGAGACACTGCTCAGCATGAATCACTGTGTGTCTTAAGTCAGAGCCTGAAAGTTAACAGTCACCAAGCATTCTGAGTGAAAAACTATCATTTATGATCAGCTGCCAGATGATGCGAGTCAAAGTCTGAGTATCTGTGATCAGCAGAAAGCACAAAACCTCCCTTTCTTCCGTTTGCCATCGCTGCCAGCCCACTTACCCCGATCTTCTGGGGAGACCTGAGAGGCTCCTTCTTAACAAGCCGTATGTAGAAGGCAGCAGGAAGAATGAAAATCAGCATCGTCGCAGAAGAGGCGCCTAGAACAGAAACTAGATCTGAGTACTGTGCTGTGTAAGCAAATACATCAGCGTGGCGTACGCTGCAAAAAAAAGAGTGTGTAGGGTGCTAGCTGCTGTGCTAATTCCAGCTGCAGACAAAGGAATCTGTCTCATATTCGGTATTCATGAAGAACTGTCTTGTATTCACCAGAATTTGCACAGTTTCACTTCTAGGCTACAAAAAAGTCTCAGTTTGGTCTCTGCCTAGGGAATAATTATACTGGATTTTATGGGGTCTGATTTAGGCCTGTGTTGTGTTCTTTGGAGGACCATTGTTCCCTTCTTCTGCTAAGACCCAGGCCTGAGACAGCTCTTTAGGTGTCTACACACTTATCTGAGCTTTTGGGGCCTGAAAAAGAGCCTAGTGGTGGGCGGATTTGTTGAATCCAGTGCAGCTGCCTGCGATATGGATGATACATGTGAGCTGGTCCTCCAGACTGCTGCCCTCGTCAGTGGAAACAAACAGGCACTTCCAGGGTACGATTGCCCTGGAGAGGAGGTGTCTAAAAGAGGGCGGCTGAGCTGTGCCCTGGACGTGCCTATTTCTGTCCTCTTAACGGAGGGGCCCTTAACAGAGCCCAGAGTGATAGCTCAGATGTAAAAAGCCGGGAGGTGCAAAGTGGCTGCCTGCACGAAGTACAAAATACAAAAAAGGCACCAGCACAAAACCCCCACGGGGGTGCCAGGCTGAAGGGCGTCTCAGTCCTTGAGTCCTCAAGCAGCTTGGAGGACGGAGACTCTCTGCCCAGTGGTCAGGTGCCAAAGTTGACTGGAAGAAAGAGGTAGGGAGAGAACTGTGAATTTCAAAAGAAATATGTTACTTTTCTCTCTTCTTTAACATCATAGTTTGAAAGTCAATACATTTTGTACAGGTTAGAGATGCTTCAAAAATCCTTTTGCCCGCCATGCACAAGATGCCCTTTTTTTTGTCAAAATGTGAATTCCTTATCAGTTTTTATGCTAGATTTATTAGACTCTCTGTGCCTTATGCAGGCTGACAGCTAAGCTGGGTAGAATTTGGCTTTGTGTGTCAGCTATTTGGGAATTTTTATTTCCCTTTTAACTTTTCCTATATAAACTCAAACCTGTATTGAAATTACTTCATTGTAAGACCTGAACTGAGAAATGTCATTTGGTCCATGAATGTAAATATACTGTGGAAAGGATTAACACAATAAATGGAAAGTATTTATGAAACTTACCGATAAATCCAAAGATGTCTTTAATAGCAGGGACAAAAATTACAAGCAGGTTATTAAAAGCAAGAATTACTGCTGCAATCAGGAAATGTCTTATCCAGCTGAATGGCCTTTTGGGAAACAGCAATGCACTGACAGATGAACGGATCTGTAAGATGAAAGCCATCAGGAAAAGTAAAACAGCAATTGATTTATTTTTGTTTTTCACTTTTAAAATTATCTTCTGACTAAAGAAATGTGTTTTCAGCCTTTACTGCCCTTAATGTAATCTCGCTCTGATGAAGGTTTTTGAGAACTACGTTCACAGTTTAATGCAGAAACTCAAATATTTGCAGTGCAGAAGAAAGACAAGTAAATAGGGTGTAAAATCAGGGAGATGAAATCTGTTCAACTGAAAGATGCTAGTATCAGCAAAAAAAACCCAAAGAAACCCCCAGTATGAATACTAATCAGCAGGCAAAAATGCACAGATGAAATATGAGGTGCTGTATTCCTCAACCTGTTCCCTTAGAAATTCCCACAAGAGTTCTCTCATTTACTTTCGTGAGAGAAAAAGCAAGCTTTTGTTTTACTTGCATTTTTTAAAAAAATGCATACATATCAAAATAAAAGCATATCTTATAATGTCACTTGGAAATTATATTCTTAAAAGCTATTGTAAAGGATCCTTTTTGTTCCACTGCTTTTCTCACATGAATATGAGACTCTTGCTTTTTCATCGACAAAGACAGTAAGTAGGAAAAAGGTCAACAGTAAATCCCTTTAGTGGCAGAAGATAGTGTTACTCTGAAGTACTGTGATAAACTTAAAAGATTTGAAGGGTAGGCACTGAATAAAAATGCTTTTAAACTTAAAAAAAGCTCAAAAAGCACTTTTGTTTAGTTGTTTGAAAACAACAGACAACTGTTTCTGGATGAGTTTGGCAATTCGGTAAATGTATGGAGTTCTGTCAAACTTGGAGCTCATCATCTGAAATAACAGCATGAATTTTGCATTTTATGTTTTTCAGGCTGAAGTGAGCCAAAGCTGTCAATGAAGAGGGAGGCAGATTGCAAAAATTTAGTTCAGTCCCTGATATGTAAAACAGCATTACTACACTAAAGAACTGATGCCCTGTATTCCTACTCACGTATTGTCAGCATCTTGTGTATTATTCCCGCTGTGATGTTGCCCTCGAAATGAAGTTATCAAACTGAAATTTTACAGTGACTGGTGTTATATAGACCTATCTTTAAAAAATATTTTTGCAGTGCAATGAATATTTTTTTTTGAAAAGAATGAACTCTGACTACTTTAAGAAAATATAAATGTAATAGTTCATAAAAAAAGTAGTTGGTACAGCTATGCTGCATGTTTGGAGTAATTAGATCATCACTAATGCTCAGCTGCCTATCCTGATAGGCCATATCACATTGTTTGATATTCTGGCTTTAAAATAAATGATAACCTCTAAGGAATTCTTTTAACAGAGCAATTAGTTCTGTGGTATGTGACTGCTAAGCTTCTGTACACTATTCAGGTATAAAAATAATTAGGCAGAAAACTAAAAATGCAAAATACTACATCTGACTGATACAGGTTTTTGTAATGCCTTGAATCTATTTTCACCTGAAAAGTAATCAGTTAGTTACGACTAATATAAATACTTAAGCATCTCTTTCAACATCACATTTAAGGCAGAGCGTCAGAATGCTCTGCAAGCCAGGGGGATCAACCACTCTGGATGCTCTGTACCAGAGCGGATCTTTTTTTACAGATGACCTTGAATGTGGATCATTGCTCTTAAGTATTTGTCCGTGAGTCTGGAAACAGCATGTCTGCACAACTTGTGTTTGCATCCAGGACAATGGAGCAACAGGACCCTGGGATTACTGCTCCCATCAGACAGGAACATTAAAGTGTGACATAGTTTCCTGGAAATCTGCCAACTGCATGACACTGGAGTTGTACAGGCCCTACAAAATGGCACACCAGTCTCCTGACATTTGCTGTCAAGAATCAACTATTTTCTCCCCTGCTGCGTAGCAGTGCAGGGAGGGCATGAGGAACAGTGCTGTATGTTCAGGAGTCTGAAGGACTGCTCTTCAAGCTGGGATTGATCCATGAAGAGCGATTTAGCTTCTCTTTCTGTCCCTGCTTCTATGGATATTGTATTTTTCTCTGTGAACAGCACCTAGAAGTTCTGAACTTTGCTCAGATATCCGACTCTGTGGCTGCATTTTGACTGCATCTGTTTTTCTGCCTCCTCTCCTGTCCACAGGCTCAACTCAACATGTTGCTTTGGGAAGGCTCCCACAGCCTCCTGCATGAGCACAGGATCTGAATTGGTGGGTGCACTGTGTTATACGTCTCTCTGTAAATGGCCCCAGTTTCACTGACTGGAGCCAGTCTGCAAGCAGGAACATACAGGAAACCTATCGAAGTGTAAAATGGCATGTTCCCCTTGGCGCTATGGTCCTTAGATATATGGTGCTACCTGAGGAAAGCCACCTCTGCAGCCCTCTACAAAGTTAAAACTAAAAACCACAGCAGTGCATAGAGCCTACTTTGCATTGTCTTTAACAAAGGTTTTTTTATGCTTGTCCCAATATTGTCACCCAGAATTGTTCCTAATGTGAAACAGAAGAATTTTTTAATGACAATAATTTGATCATATACTACATAAAATAATATTTGTGACATCCAAGTTAGGTACCTACACTAAGCAATATGCACAAGGCCTCTGCTTCTCTACCTTGATCCCCAGGGAGCCGGGTCTGGCAGCCCTGCATAACATGTGGCCTGAGCTGCACGTGTCTGTCCTGAATTTGGATGCTATAGGAGGTGCATATGTCTGTATTGGGAAATCTCATAAATGGTTTGAGTATGCTCCCAAGTCCTCTGTACTTACATTGCTGCTCTGTTAAATATAGTACAGAGAGGGCCAGAGAGAAGCAGGACAGTTGTTCCTGAGGGCTGATTTATTTCAGTCTTTCAATGTTTGCAGCCCTAACTACCTCAGATCCTTGCTTCAGGCAATTTATATATGAGAAAATGGACCATCTTGAATCAAAACTCAGGCTTCCTTTCTTAAATGTTAAGGACTGTCTGTGTAAATTTTGCAGCAGCTAATCACAGTCAGCATGTACAGGCTAGCCCAGATTTCAGCTTTGTCCACTCTGTTACTTACAGGGAAAAGGACAAGGGGCACAGTCAAAGTTACAGCCATCAACACAGCGAGGCGAACTGTCAGAAGGAGGGTGTCAAAAGTGTACACTTTGGTGTATGTATGAAGTAACTCATCTTCAACTTCTCCTACAGAAGGGAAACAGAAAGGAGTTAAATTACTCAAGCAATATCTGCACATGCAAAGGGGAGATCTTTATACTGCAGTAAGATGAGATTAGCTGTGGCCCAGCTGCTGTCATTAGATATGTGTTATGGGCTAGGCATGAAAAAGGTATTTTCCCAGCATGACTGGTACAAGTCCATCATCCAGAGATGACTTTAGTAATAGAGCTCTGAGGTGAGGCTTTTTATTCAAGGATCTCAAATGACTTTCTCAAAGTCATTAAATAGATGTGAAAACTGAGGCAAAATAATTTCTCTGATATGAAATAGAAAATAGCTTGCTGAACTGGGAGAAGATCTCCCAACTTCCACACAAGCCTCCCAGCTTTCAAACAGAGCTCCCTTGCCACAGCAATATAGTACAGATTGTGCTGTGTCATTCACTTCTGTGCTGTAATGGAGGAACTAACAAGGTAAAAAGAGGTGGCGTTTACATAAAACTGTGCGCTAATATAGGGACTACTCTGTTTACCTACCAGTTGGACCAGCTCATCCGTATTTTTTTTACACTAGAATGATTTGCACCTGTTTTTCAGCATAGGTGAAGCTGAACTAGTGGTGTCAGAGCTAGGGTGGGTAGCATTTAATTGTGTCATGCAAAGCTGTTGAGTATCAGAGTATTTTTAGTACTGTCACTCTTGGCCTTTGCCAAGAGCCAAGTTTACAGCACCTTGTTTGAGTTCACAAAATCAAGAGACACACAGCTGGTCCCCCTAGTAAGTACTGCTGAGTCTCTAACAGCTGAGAAACTTGTAGCCTGGCAGCTGGCTATGTCTCACCACTTATTCAGGAGGCTACACACTGTGTATTATTTTTGAATAATGCATATGCCTGCATTCATGACCATCAAAAACACAGAGACACTTGATCCTAAGTGTGAAAGCTCCATCTCTCCTGCTTTAAAGTTAGGGGAAAAATTCTGCAGAGAACAGGGCCTTGACCTACCGTAGAAGGTAAGGTATCCAAAGAGAGCAGCCAGAAGATACATGACAAGCATGCCGGTGATGGAGATATTTGAGACATTCTGCATCCTCTTTCGGGAACGGCTGAAGTAGGAGAGAAAGAGAGTAACAGTGCTATTCTTACAAAGCCCCTATTTGCACATGAAGTACTCTGAAGAGTACTGGAATCACTCTGCTGGCATCACCTCACTGGCTGGTAAATTCATAGCAACTATGTTAGTTATACAGGACTCTTTAGTTCAAGCTTCACAGCTCTGAGAAGAACAGCACAGATTTATTAAAGTGTACTGAAATTCATTTCTACTATTTGCTTAGTGACAACATGGAAATGCATCATGTTATTCTGTATGCCATTATTTAAACACTAGCAATCTCAAACTGTTTTTTTAAATAAAAAATGGAACAGCTAAAATTACAGGGACTGGTAATAATAATGAGACAAGAGCTTTCAATCAGCTCTATGTAAATACCCTTATATCAACATAGAGCTGTTCTGCAGGTTCAAGAACTTCCTGCAGGTCAGATCCCTTCTTTAGAGAGTCTTTGGTTAAAAATGTGCTATAAGAAAATCTTCAGCTTATGGGGACTGGAAGCAGGCTTCCAAGTCATCTGGGAACTTTGATTTCTTCTGAGGTTAAACAAGCTAAAATAGGAGGCAATGGGGCTTGGCCTTCTCGAGTTTTGCTGCACAACCTCCTGTAATTTAATTCCTGCTGCTGAGCAGGTGCATTTTTTAGTCCTTCCCAACTGACAACTCTGTGCTAGTTTAAGCATTATTTTATGTTTGATATTTGATAAGCAAATGTGTTTGATTTTTGATATTTGATAAGCAAAATGGGATGGATTAAGAGCATATGTAAGACACCCAAACCAATGGCATCCCAGGAAACTAAAAGTGAGCAGCAGCTGATCCAGACACAGAACTCATTAAGGTATTTTTAGAAATCAGAATTCTCTGTTTCAGTGTTATATGTTGTGCAACCAAGTTCCCCAGGGTTTTTCACATCATTCAAAGGGTTATCCAGATTGCTCCTTCCCTAAGTATCATCCAGTGTGGATCTCTGAACAATGGTTCTCTATCACCAATATATAATTATTATGTCAAAGCAAAGCCAATATCTGCTTACTATGGAATGCAATAAGTCATTAATGGGTAGGTGTTTACGTATCAGCAGTCAAGGCACAATTCCTAGAGAGTGATCCCTAGGTATGGTTAACCAGAAGTACAGAACAAAATTTAAGAACCTTACTCTTTCAGTTCACTGTATATTGGTAGCACCTCAGGATGGCATACGAACGAAAAGGCCAGGATGGGTATTGCATAGGCAGTCTGCAAAACAAAGCTTCCATTAGTAAGAACGGTCCCTACTGTATCTCTGACTTTCGGCAGGCAGCAGTTTAGTTGTGGTATGAATGGTTAAAGATAGTTCAACAGAATCTCCCTTACCCGTGAATTGAAAACAAAGTATTTTGGCTGACACATGTCATTGCTGTCACTGTGTGCTTCAAATTCTACGCCACTTTTAGGGAAGGTGTCTCTTGGCTCCTCAAGGCCTGGCATGTGCCCAGCTGTGTTGTCCATCATGAAATTCACCCCAGAATTGAGAGACTCGTTGGGTAGCATGACAAGGTGCATTGGCACAGTGTTGTTGATGGTGGTCCAGTTTCCAGCCCCATGTTCCATGACGGGGAGAGGGCAGGGGATTTGGAATTTCTTGTAGATTACCTACAACAAGAGTAGACAATGCGAACACAAGAGTACAGCCATAGGAGATTACAGTTACACCTGTTTTCGATAGCAGTAACATGAGATTTTTTATTCATCACGGCCAATTACAATTACAGTTCCTGATCTATGAATTCAGCCCTGCTCCAGAATGCCTTGTTTATAACATGATTTTTTAAGGAAACAAGGCTTTATATCATCAAGCTCTGTGTATCTGTATCTGATAGATCCTCCCTAATAACTTTTGAGCCCATTGGGTAATTTCAACCAAGTCTGACAGACTTAAAAATATTCTGTTCCTTCAACATATTCAGGTCCCTCATGCTCTTGGAAAACAGCTGACTGGGCAGAGTGAAATCCTATGAAATCCTGCACTGACAGGCAGGCTAAGATAATCATCCTTGATAAGCCAACAGAAATATAAGCAGACACATGGAAGAGGGAGGGGAAAGAGAGGGAGCAAGAAACAAAGTGCCATCACTTCTGCTACTGCTGGAAGTATTTGTTGTTACTCTGCTTCTGCTTTTGTCCTGCTTTATGTTTTATCCTTTCAAGCACTGTTTTTAGCCTGCTCTTTTTTTATCCTGATTTTGTTCAGCACTGGGGTAATTGATTTGATTTACCTGCAGGTGCTCTTCTAACATCTATATTAAATTGTTGTAGCAAGGAATTTAAGAGTGTTGCACAGTTTACAGACTCTGTATTTGCATAGAGACGTATCCTGAACAATCACCTACCACACTGACAAAGAAAACCATACAGCTCAGTGAAAAACCGCTTGTATAACCAAGATAACCTGTGAAGTAAGAGAGAGAGAGAGAGAGAGAGAGAGAGAGAGAGAGAAACAGTTCAGCCACATATAAATTCACAAATCTGGCTGAAATAAGAAATGAGGTTAAGCAGGGCATTAACCTTACCTAAGCTCTTTAGAAGGGAGAGAGGAAGAATGATTCCAACTGTTACAAAAATGACGAGGTAGTTCCCATTTAAGTACCATTCTCTGAAGAGAGGAAATAAAAAAATAACAATAATTTCTATTGACATTAAAGTGAAAAATTTTTATCTAAGGTTGAGGTTGGGCAAAGGTACCTACCCAGAACTCTCCTCAAGTTTCATAAATGCTCTGATCACTTCAGGGAGTTCATATTTAATAATAAAGAGGTAGCTTGACATTGCTGGAAAAAATAAACAAATGCCTTTAGAGGAAGCAACACAGTTCCAAAAAAATCATTTTTTTCAGAAAGCAGTAATACTCTATGAAAAGTATACTGTTTTGAGAATCAGCTTTAATTAAAATAGAGAAATGAGTTTCATTTAAATACGAGGGTGAGTAAAGAGATGGTATGTTCTTTTGATGCTGTTCTGCTTTTGGAGTGTACTGAACAACATCCAGCATTCAGCCTTGTGTTCAGCCCTGTATTCATCCAGCATTGTATTCAGAATACAATATAGTTATTACTGAATTAATAACATATTCAAATCACTGTTTTGATGAAATTTACATTCCTAATGTAAATTTACATTCTTCCATTTGCTTTGCTATTGTAAATGTTGTTTTATCAATGGGCACTGTCCTTCCACTTTTTAGTAACATTGATTGTCACTGCCTCTGAATCTCTTGTCCCCCTTGTGCCTTCGATTTCCAACTTCCTTTTTTTTGTTCAATACTTTACTCCATGGATCTAGAAGATTAATTGTCATGATTCCTGATGGAAGGGTGGACTGCTATATATCTCATTTACAGACATGACAGAAGGCTTTTTTTTTTTTTATTTTCAGCTATCTTACTTTGGCCACAGAGAGGTCCCTGGAAATCTATGGGTCAGCATTAGACAACAGGTTGAAAACCACTGAACTAGATGACCAGTTATTCCTCTCTACCAGAGAAGCATAATTCCACCTGAATTCAACCACATATGATATGCAGACTTGTGGAAGGAAAGGAAGAATGTGGAATGGGATCTTTTATGAACAAAATCCCTTGCAGTAAGGAGATGTGCACCAACTCTGGATAAAAAAATTGCTCTAAAAGGACAGCTAATTATCTGCCTATGGAGATTTGCAAAACATACCAAGTTCTAGGAGAGATCACAAAAAATCTACATTTCATTGACCAATGATACATTTAAATTATTTCTACTGCCTCTCATTAAGAAATCTGGAAAAAAAATGCAGACTTCCACAAGCTTTCAGAGACTTCCTAAGAAGTTTCTCACAGGAGTGTAAAAGAAAATAAGTTTTAGTGTACGAAGGCTCAGTCCTACAACTGCTATTTATGTCAATAAGTAAATGGTATCTTGTGCTGAGTGCACTGCGGTTATTTGATGAAAGTATTTCACAAGAAGTACCTTTGTGAAACAATGATTTCAGTGTCACTGTTAAGCATTCAACATCTTAGAGCCATCAGAACCAAAATGTGGCTTCAAGAAGAGAATTTAGTCGGAAAACCAAGTACTGAAGAGTCTCTGTTTTACAGAGAAGTCAGAACCATGTGCTTTTGTGCTTCCTCCTTTTAGGTGGGATTCATCTTTCCTAACCTAAGGTAGATGTCTTGTCTGAGCTGTAGCCAATGAAAAATAATGGCCAAATCCATGGGGAAAGACATCCAAGCCATTTTACCCATCTTCAGAGTCTCTTCATCAGTCATGGAGAGATCCCAGGCAACTAGCACTGACTGGACACCAAAGTGTCATATAGCTAAAACCAGGCAAGATAAATTCCTCCTGTCCTTCCTTACTACAATACTAGTGAAGGACATGCACTGTGGCTTGCTAATCTCTGATACCACATAGGTAGAAAGCACTGGTATTCTGTAGAACAACATTAGAAGTTAGAAAATCTTTTTTTTAAGAAAATTTTCCCCTTACCTCCAATATTCTGCATTGTAACAGAAATGAAAACACCACATTTTCCAGGCCATCCAAATGCCTTTTCTCCCAGCTTTTCATATATTAGTGAGCCTGAAAAAAACAAAGTGAAACAAAAAAAGAAATATGGGCCACTACCCTGGATGCGCTTCATAAATTGCATTCCAAGATAAAATATATGCAAGTAGTAGGAACTTTTAGTCAGCCACAGCTAGATCCTCATACCTCCTTCTTTTGATATCTTCAGTAAGAGGTGGACAGAGTAGAGCGACAGTATTGCTACGCTGAGCAGCAGAACTCTGCAAGGCAAAGCAGAAATCAGAATCCCAAACAGGACATCAAAGACACTCAGTTAATTTGTATGAGCACAATTTATGCTTGCTTGTTCTTCTGAAGTTCAATGTGTAAATAGCCCTCAGCAAGTTTGATCTTTGGACTTGTGCTACAAAATGCAGAGATAAGTGTCACCTGTAGCTTACTAGTGGCTGCACTTGGACCTTATACACCCCAAAGTCCCTTGGAGCTTGTTTAAGTGCAGGAAGGTGCCAATTCCATATTCTTCCACAGAGACAGAATTGTGCATCTTAACAAGACCCTACTGACTTAAATAGATCTCTGTGCAAAAGTTGGGTGTTTGGTCTCCTGCTTGCTTCCTGACCTGTCATTTCAACCTCTCTCTTCACACAGAGCTGTGTCCCCTGGCACTGTCCCCCCCCCAAAAAAAAAGAATTGAAACAACTTCACTGCCAACTCCTGTCTTGTCAGTACTTTTGAAAATCAGGCTGTTTTACCATATAAACATGAAATTGTGGAATTTAACTTGAGGTACCCACTATGCAAAGTGCGGGAGAAATCTTGCATAACGTTAAAGCATAGCATGACACTGGAAAACTTGCTTTCAGAGAGCTTGCGGCATTCTTTCCTAGCCTAGTCTGCTTGAAGGTATTGGTGCCTGAATTTATTAGTTCTGATTATTGCCCTGTTCCTTCCACATAAGATTTGCACTCTGTGTGATTTTGGTTATCAGCCTCTGGTGAAAAATGTATCTTTGTATGATATTTTCAGGCCACAATACCGTGGGCAGCATATTTTATTACCATAACTATCTTGTCTTCAGACTGCACAAGTGCTGGTGCAGAAGGGGACATGGTGATAACATGATGGAGCTAGAAAATATTTAATATATGTAGTGATGTTCCTTATTCAGTGGCTGAACAGGAGGTTCTGCCCCCAGTGCTTCCCTTCCACTGAAGATGAGGTTCCGTATAGATATGGGAGACAATGACAGCCAGCTTGCTAAGCAAGCTATAGTCTAAGAGCAGAAGTGACACTGGCTTAGGGGCCGTGTGATGGCCACCAGACCATCACAAGTTGCTTTTAAAGTTCTTTCTCCAAGAGAGACAAACAGAACCACAGACTTCATGTGAAGAGGGCTGTGCCTCATTCTGTGGACAGAATGCACATAGCACAGGCTATGTGATACGGGCTGAGATTGCAGTCATAGCTCATGGCTCAAGTCTCATGGCTGAGACTGCAGTGGATCAAATGGCAGCCTTCTTGACAAAAGGCACTCGTGTAGCTGCTATTCAGAGACATGGTCTCTGTGCCCTGACATGTGAGGTGCACCTTTGAAAACCAAAGACATCTCAGTTGCCCCTGCTGAGTTGTGCCAGGCAGCAGAAGAGGATCCAGTGCGTGCTCCATGCAATTCCAGACCTCTCCCATGGCAGAGGAGGAGATAACGGGAACTCCTGGGGTCTGCTGAGCTTTAGGAGCCCTCCTCCCGTCTTCACCCTGCAGAAATTCTTCCAGCATGAGAGTACTTGGGCAACATGAGAACAGTAAATCATCTGCTGCCAGCGTAGTCTGAATTAGCATTAATGTACAGCAGCTTCCATTTAGTAGGTGGAATTTTTCTATCCCACTGACACTAACGTCACAATCTGTGAAAACAGAAGAACCTCCAGCAAGTGGATGCATGCCATCCGGGTAACAATATCCCCTCATAGTTCTGTTCTTTTAAATAAAACTCCTTCCTCTGCCAGAAGGGAGAATGTCCTCATGCACAAAGTATGAAAGTAGGACAGAGAAGAAAATGAGCTGCAGGGTAGAGACGTCCTTTGTTTTTGCTATATAAGACTCCATAGGGTTGCTTTAGCATTACTCAAGGCTAAGGCTTGCATTCTGCTTCGCACTGCCAACAGAGCTAATGTAACCAGACTCACACCAAATTTTTTTTCAGCCATACTTGTGGATGCGCAGGGCCTTAAAAATAAAGATATTATAGAGGTAGTTTTTTTAACTAGTGAGGCCTGATATACCACGGCTTTCTTTCCAGTGGTATAATTTATGACCATACTAATTAGTACAAATGTTCAGAGAAAGCAAGGTTCCTAAACTAAGGAGTTGGGGAAAAAAAAAATCTTAAGTTTTTTAGTTTCTAATGCAGTCAATTTTAGAACTAGGTCCCATTTTTATATGTGTAAATACTACATCTAAACCATTCAACTGCAGGTGCTGAGAAGTACTTATCTCAGAGAGTGGCAGCATTTGCATCTACAATTAATTTCCAGTTACAAACTCTACTGGAAAAATAGGAGGTGTTTCTTAGCAACTGGAAGCTACACATAGAATTTCAAGTGCTGTTGCAGTTCTAGTTATACAGCCTCCAAAAGTAAGAAGTCATATAGTGATAGCATTGCCACCTGATTTAAAGGCTTCTTAGATTTAAAAACAATGACCTAGTGTCATACACTATTCCAGCCTAAAGAAGGGTTAAAAATTAAGGCTCCAATTAAGATTAAAGCCAATTGTTAAAGAGGAACAATTTTTCTGTACTCTCCTTCTCATTTGACAAGGTTAGCCGTAGATTAAAAAACTGCACATGGCTATCTGTCACTGTCAATCAAAACCCATTTTGTATAGATGTTGTATGTCAGCTACATACCATGGTTGTCTGTGGTAGTACATTGAGTACAAATAGACTTGAGGGATTGGGTGACATTAAATTTGAATAAATCTGTGACTGCCTTTCTAGTCAAACATACTACCATTTCAGACTTGCATTGAATATTCTTCTTCCATTTCTACTTAGTGATTACATAGTTAAGATGGTGTAAATATATACTTTATGGGTGATTTATTGCCCTTGTAGAATTCCCATACTGAACCAGCAAGATTTCTGTTGTTATTTTAGGACCAGTATATTTGTTCTTCCCCTCTGTTTTTTGCCTGGACAGGATCAATTCACAGTTGTGTTCCTGATACAAAACAGGCCTAAAATTAAAGAAATGGTTTGTCAGCACTGGATGGTTTCTTGCAGTGCAGCTAAAATGTTTTCGTTACAAGAGATCTTACAACACTTTTCAGCTAACAAAGCATGGTTCTCAAGCTAACTTACCTCTCTAACCGCAAGAGCCAATAGCTCACTGCTTCTGTTCTGCTCACTTTTTGTCTGTGTACTTACACAAAAAAGATAATTCCAGTGTTGGCCATGGCATATGACAGCCCCAGGATACCACTGCCCATAATGGCATTGCTCAGGTTAAAGGATGACATCCCAAAGGAAGCCGTTCCCCGGTGCTGTCGGGAACAGTAACAGCAAATGGCGATTAACCTGCATTTTGCTGAGAGCAACAGGCTAATTATTTCTTTCTACTTATCAAGGTTCCTGAGCCCACAGTCATTTAAGAAGTCCCTTTTGCCCCAAATGCCTGCTGTGCTGGCACGTGTTTGTGGTGTTCCCCTCAAGTTCTCCCTCATCTCCGTGGGGAGGAGGGCCACATCCCTAATGGACATTGGAGATGACACAGCCAGAACTGACTGCATTGGCCAGCAGCAATGGCAAGAAATGCTTTTATCTAACAGGTTTCCCAACTACTAGTTTAAGAAATTCAGATGATTATTGATTTTTATCCTAGTAGGATGTGCTTCTTCCTCTGAAGAGCTAAAGATGCATCTAGAGGTCGCGGGAGAGAAGGAAGCACTGTGTGGCTGGGAAATCCACTGCACCGGGGGAAGGAGAGTGGAAGAGGATTAAAATCTAGTAGAAGGGGGGAAGTCTGTGTCTCAGAGAGTAGCTTCTGTCACCAGGTGGGAAGGGAAGAGAAGGGGGGAAATACAGCTGTTAATTTTAGTTGCAATTACAAACAGCAATGTTCTCTTTTATTAGATGTTTTTATCTGAACAATCCTAATAAAACCTGTAACATATCCAGTAAAATAACATCTTTCTTTGTCATCAAATTCAGTATAACTTTGAATAAAGTTAAATCCTGAGCAGACAGATACACACAAATGTGTATCTGTACACACATGCACACATGCTGCGTTCCCGTCTGCACATAGAGTTGCCTAAGAGTTTGAGGAGTGCTAAGAGTGAATGCTCAGCATTGTAAAGCTAAACATAAATGTCATCTGTTTAAAGAAATGAGCTTGGATGTAAATTCATTTATACCAGTTCTGGAAACAAACAATAGAAGCACACACACAATAAGGCCTAGAACTACCTTGAAATGGGAGTCTAAAAATGGATTTTTTTGTTCCATGTTTAAAGGAATGTTGGCTTTTTTATTCACAGATTCTCATTTCAATTGCTTGTAAGCCTGAACCCAAGACAAGAACTTTTGTAAAAAGATTCAGGTCAATAAGTCTTATTTCACGATAACCCTTAAAAAAGAATAAAACTTACATATTCCTCACTATATTCTTCCAATTTCTTTTTACCCAGATATCCATTTGTAAGGAACTTCTGACTTTCTGCATCATCACTAGCAAATGGACTGAACACAAAGAAAAATGAGAAAACATTAGATAAAGCTTATGGTACACATTAGGTTCAACCAGTGCCCTTTGACATTAGTGGAAACTTTCCTTTGGCATTGGGACAAGTATTTAAAAGTCCTTCAGAAAAGTCCTTCTTTACTCCTGCAAGAGTCTCATGTCCAATTGCATATTTAATGGATCTTTGCATTGCTTTGAAATTCTCTTTTAAAATTAGTAACCTTCAAGTGATATCTGATTGTGGAAGTTGGAAAGTAACAATTCTGACTTGCAGCAGTGGGCTCAGCTGAGATCGTACTTCAAATCCAGGTAACCCAGAGCCTTGCAACTGTCCTGGCAGAGACCCACGCAGGGGTGCCGGCAGGCTCAGGGCTAGAGGCCAATGGCTGGTCTTGAGATGTCTCTCTCAGGCCACCTGAACGCTGGAGCTGTGGGGGCTCCTTCTGTAAATGCCTGAGCATGGGCAGTCCTAGCGGGAGCATTAAGCTGCTGACCTCTGTACCCTGCCCTAGAAACCTTTCCCCAACTCCTGCGAGGCTGAAGCACAGCGGGTGCATGCTCGTGTTACACTGCCCCGTTGACATATTGTTTCCACTGGGAGCCTGCAAAGGTCACTCCAGGCAATGAAAGGCAAGCGCAAACCTGGGACGTCCCTGCTATGCGAGGCACACCATTCATCAGGGCACAAAACAGGCAGAGTTTTGTGCTGTAGGAAAACAGCAGCTAAACCATCAGACCGCTTTCAATGCATTGCCTATGAAATGTTTTGAGTCTGAGATGCCATTAGTGAAGCTGTTTTTTTGATTACTGTTTTTTAGCCTTAACAGAGCAGCCTTCCCATTGAAACGCTTACCTCCTAATAGGAGCCTTTTCTGAATCAGCCATCTCCGTGTAGCTGTCTTCAAGGCTTTCCCCGCTGTTGCTCTGGTCATCAAGTTCGATGTTGACTTTTTGCAGCTCCATGCGATCCATTTGAGCGGTCAGCGCTTTCCAGTGCACACACTAGCTTCTTCAGGGTAAACAGCACTGAGCCTGCTGCTTGCGGGTTCGCTTTACCATGTGGCGACTGCCAGAACACTCTGTTCTGCAAACAAAACACAAAAGAACTCATTAGAATTTTCCTCAAATTAGATAAATGTGTGTGAATTGTTTGGTTTGTGTTTGTTCTTTGTAATAGCATTAAGAGACAAAACTGTGTTGGACTGGGAAAATTCTGTATGAACATAATGTTCCTTTATATACCAGCAGCTGGCCCCTCTGTCTTCCTCAAACTGATAGAAGAATGCAGTGACCAACAGATGCAGGGTGGATGTCCAGTATGTGGTGAAATAACAAAACCAGAAGAAAATAATTTCTTGATTTGCTGTTTCTGAATCACAAGAGGATGGTAATGCAGAAAAGCTCACTTCATTAGAAATGGGGGGAGTATATCAGGGTTTTACCAGTTCTGCAAAACATACATACTCTTAAAAGAAACGCTCAGTATTTTGAATCATTTGTTGTAAGATCAATATTGTCACAAATTTAAATGTTTTTGGTAATTTGTCCCTTTCGTTGGGATCTAACCAAGGAGAAGAGCATCTCTGCATGGTCACTTCTTTGATAATTAAGAGCTGTAATTCTATTATAGCAGTTTCTGTTCCTCAGTATATCTGTGTTTAATTCTCATCTTTCTCCACAACTAGAAGATTTGTCTCACACAGGGTTGTCATATAGGTGTAAGACTTACTATCTCTACCCTTGTTAGAAAAAATCCTGCCTTTTTAAAAATCACATGGATAAATGCTCCGTAGGCTGTTTCTCTATGGACCAAGGGAAATGGTACAGAGCAAGTTTACAGAGAGGACTTTGCCTCCAGCATTTACAGCAGTTTCTTCTTACAATCTCAACCGCAGATACACATTTACATTCATTTTCTCATTTCCCAGGTTTGATAAGAAAACATTGTGCAACAAATTTTGTAGCCTTACAGAACTTTTCCCTTTCCAAAGATATTCCTTGAGACATCTCAGCATTGCTGTTCCACAGGCGAGGAGACAAAGACACAGTGGTGAAACGAGTGAGCACAGATCAGGAAGCACGTTACTGACACACCTGGGACCACAATTACAGATTCCTGGCACTTTAACTTCTACCTTTCAGTCAGGCACACTGGTTGGATCTGTTATGATTTTTATAAATATCACATGCGAAATGCAGACCATTGCTGCATAATAACAATATCAGAAAACAGTGCAACAAATAACTTCCATGCCTTGTTGTAGCACTAAACCTGCAATTATTTAATAGTCGTTCTCCCGGTTCTGCATTTATGGGTGTATAGGTCCTCTCTCAGTGACAAGACTTTCAGGATCCTCTGTTGCTGATTGCATGCTATTCCTAAGAGAATCTACAAACTTATTTATAGTGGCAAAATGTTAGAGTGCATGTGCTTAAAATGTAAATGTAAACTTTAAATGCCAATCCTGGAAGCAAGAACTGACCACAGGTCAGAAACTAAAGTCAACTTCCTTGCTTCTTACTAAGAGCATTCACCAGACTGAACAACTGAAAAGGAAAACAATATCATAGTGTATTAGGTGATTTCCTACCAGAGAGAGCAGCTCTGTTTACTCCTTTCTGCTGCCACTCCAGGACTGTGACTGAGACTGATGACTGACTCTAGCATTAGGTCAGAGCTACTCGGCAGAGTTGCATTCCTGGGACCTGATGCTCCTGCCCACTCGGGATAGGAATAACTCCAGGAGACAAAACAGTTAAAAAAACGGAACCCTTGCAACTGTGGTTTCATTCACAGAACTGGCTTTAAACACAGACGTTGTCCTGTCTGAGGAGCAGAATCATACCGATTCCAAATACCTATTTTTAATCTGCTATGTAAAAATCAGGCAAATAAATCTGACTATATTTAGCCCTATTCTGATAAAGATTAAAATCTCCACTATGCACATTACCTAATGCTTGCTGGAGAAACATCTTTTCCAGAAATGGCAGTCCAAAAAATACAGATCTTCAAAGAGTTGAGGAACAGAGAAAACGTAAGCAAAAAAGTTGCCAGGAGTTAAGTTACATAGCAATTGCACCGAGAAAAAAATTCCAGAGAGCACAGCAAACACTGTTCGGAAAGGAGAGCAAATTTGACCAGAATCATACATTACAGTGTAAGGATCATTTCAGACATTGTCCTATCAAACATTTACACAAGTGAGTCATGAGTCATTCCCAAGACTTATGGGAATCATCCCAAGAGGCTGTAGAATTGCTGCATAAAGCAGTGATTTGGTTTTTTTTTTTCAATTTATGAATTCACAGAAATTTTCCAGTGGAGGTGCACACCTGTGGTTGACAAAATTAAATCTACTGAGAACACAGCAGCAGGCACTTTTTAGGGAGCAGATGATAGAGCTCAAGGGGTCTGCAGACCTTGAGATGAAAGCCTTTGGCATAAACGTGGGCAGGATCAGACCCATGAGACAGACTCAGAGCTAGAGTTAGGTTCAAATCGTGCAAATGCTATTAACTTTAACATTATTTATAACCAACATTTGCTTTGACCTTCAGCAGAACTTGGAGAAACTGGTCCTTAGCTGGTGGAAATCCATTTCTTCACATTCCTAACACTGTAAATACTGACAAGTGTTTGGGAAGACGTTGAGGTCCAGGTGTATTGTTAGCATGTGCTCCCCAAAATTACTTGAAGGAGCAAAGCTGCTTACAAGGTCACAGCCTACATCCCAGCACGTCAACCACTTGAGCAATGTATGAGATCTACACTCATTTGACCCTTCTATCTTCACTTCTCATGTACTCACTCACATGTTGCACCGAGCAAATATGGAAAAAGTCAAAGAAGAGTCCTGGCATCTCTGCTGTGAACTCAAAGCCTTTGGGATGAGGGTCCATACAACCAGCCACCAGAGGCAAGGTCCTCTGCACCCTCTCACCCCCCACCCCAGCCCTGTGAGCTTTGCGGAGTGACCAGGCTACAGCATATAAGGGCGTACAATACACATACACATACATATAATACACATACATACAATACGCATACATACAATAAAGGGCACCCTTCGAGTGATTGCTCAGCCCAGGGAGAACATGGAAGAGTCCCACACTTCTCGTGTAGCTTCCCTAATGGCGAGACATCATTCATAAACACAGGACGCATTAGCTGGCTATGTTTAAAAGAAAACTGTGTCTCCAGTTGTGTATCACACCCTGTCCGAGGTGTGACAGGCATCAGACCGATCCACTCTGGTGATCTGCTGGCACCACCAGCTGCTCCAAGTACCTCACGGCCACCTGGACTGCGGCAGTCCTGTGCCCTGGCAGAAGCATAATCCACAGTCCTGGGGGGATTTTAGAGCAAAACACTGAGATATGTCTACCTGGGATTTCATGCTTTCTGTTTCAGAATTCTGGATTTGAGTGCCCAAATCCTATTTTGGGCATCTAAACCCACTGACTGACTTCCTTTCCCTATAAAGCATATTTGTAAGTCTGAACATAAGGCGGAAGCTGTCCGCTTCTTTTTCCTTTCCTTTAGTTAAGATCAACACTATTTTTCCATTATGTTTACATGCAAGAAAAATCTGTTAGCTTTACAGTATTCCTTGAACTTGGCTTCAATGAAATGATGCTTTTGCTGTCTCCTGTGGTCTTTGGCTGAACAGAAAAGACTTTTCTTAAAATATGGCATTAAAATGGAAACACTAGCTGCAAAAAAGATTCACCTATTATCTGAGGAAAGTTATTTATCCCCATAAAACTATTTTTCTTTTAAAGTACAGGGTACAGTTCTGTATCATTTATTAAAAAATGTTTTTCAGAAATAACTCAGAAAACTATGAACTTTTTTGACATCTGATTTCACAATGTTACTGACTTCTTTCCAGTCTGCAGTTAAGATATTAAGAGAATGGACAACCATCATACAGGCAAGTAATGCCAGATCACAGATATGACTAACATTTTTTTTTAATATAAATATTTTTAAGACCTATCTAAATCAGCAGATTTTGCCTGATTCTTCATCTGTGTGATAGTGAGTTTACAAAATTATTGTCTGTGTAGCTATTTCAGAATGAAAAAAGTGTTATCATTGTGAAATAAACAATTAAAACATAAAGCCTGCTTTCACAAATTCACTTATTAAACTCCCTTACCAACTCCCTTAGCAGCTAAATCAGGAGTCTCGATAAAAATTCTCAGAAGTTAGCCAACGGCTCCAATAGAAAGCAAGCGTACTATTTCTTAACTGTCTGGTCACTTTTAAGCATCTCCTGCTATTTCTGTAGTTGCTTAGATTTTGATTTTCTGCACAAAAAAAGACTGAATTTCATGCCTGAAGAAAAACAAACATACTCGCCAACATAAATTATCATGACAGTAAATCTTAAGGACCCCATCATTCACATTACACTTATATTTACAGCCTAATTACATTTTTGAAGCTTTATTGTCATTTAATTTTCAATTTTTAAAGATGTGGAAAATGTCTAAAATAAATTGATTATACCTTGTAAAGAAAAAGTTTTAGGTTTACCTCTGAGTCAAACAGGTTCTCTTGTTTGCTTGCTAAGCAGGTTATATCTTTTAGGAATTGCACCTGTAATGAAAAGTTTGCTCATGTGCAACCTAGAGCAGTTGGACAGTGATTTAAAGACAAATGGGAGTGTATCAGATGAACCAATCAACAGCTGCTACACCCCAACAACTCCCTTTGACAAACTTGCGTCAGCTCTTTTTAACGAAAAGGGGAAAAAAAAGAAGAAAGGTAAATCAGTTTATTGGAGCACACTGAGGGCAAACATCTCAGTTACCAGAGCTATTTGCTCTCTGAGCATAGCACTGTTACAAAATGCGTATCTGCAGAATGCTCCACCTAGACTTCATCATGCTTTCATTTGATAATTTTGGTTTTTGAAAGGTGTGTGTGTATTAAACTTGCATTAACATAATAGTAATAAGCCTTAAAAATATCACCTAGGATAAATAGCTAAGGGGTCCCACCATTTTCTCCCTCTACCACTAATATGCATCTCGAAATTGCAGTGAGGTTTGCACAGGCAGGACTCATCAGAAGTGTGTACTTTCAAATATGTTGGTTGACCTGTGCCTTAGTTTCCTGGTTGAAATATTTACCACAGCTGATATTGCAGAGGGCTGCTGTGGTATATGTCAAGTGACAAATGCTATTCATTTAGCTGCAACGCAGAAGACCTGCGGAGAAGTACTTTGTTATCTTTGATGTGCCTGTTGTATTTTAGAATTTATACCCTTTTATCCAAATATATACTGGCCATCATTAAAAAACAACCCCTCCACTCCCCCCTCCCATGTAGGCTTCGTGATCAAAACACTGAGGCTGGCACGGCTGAGAGAGCAGAAAGGCGAGTGAGGGTGCGTGACTCGTAATGCCCATGGTTTCCTGCAGAGCATTTCAGGCTGTTTTAGCCGAGCTGGAGAACAACCCGCGGGACCCTCGCCCTGCTGTAAGGCAGCGGCTGGGCACTTTCCAGCGCAGGGTTTCCTGTGCTGGAGGGCTGGCTCTGCACCGCCGTGGCCGTTGCTGCTCCCATGCTTGTGCAGTGCCGTGGCCACGGCCTGGCGCCCTGGCTGGAGGGACCTGGGTGCAAACGCCCTGTCACCTGACACCGTGCTGTGCTGGGCGAAGCCAGGGCAGCTGGGCTTCTGCCGGCTCGCTGTGGCTGCTGCACTGCCATCTGCTACATCTTGATTTTCCCCTCTCACCTCAAAAATCTTAGACTCATGTGAACAGTTTCAAAAAAATAAGCTCCATCTCCTTCAGTTGCACATGCCCGTGAAAATATGATTGATTACAAAGACAGTCATGTAAATCAAAACTACCCAGCTAAAACAAGTTTCTGCTGTAAAAGTAGTGCAGTCTTATCAAGAGGCGCAAGGTTTGGAGCAAGAGGTCCTGTGTCGCATTACACCTATTAGCATAGTTGGAAAAATGGGCAAACTTCTGGGCTTAGACTTGTTGAAAGGAGTTGGAGTCTGAAAGCTGTCCATATTTTCCATTACATCATCTGGTCTAATGAGGGATACACTCTCTTCCTATAAAGCATACAACACAGAGTGCGTCTTTAAGGAAATAATGTAGTTCTTAATCACTGGAAAGAATCATGTTTTGGCACCAAAATATTCTCTAACATTGCTATAAGTGAGATGACTGAAATTGCAAAAGGGGATGGGGGAAGTAAGCCCTGCTCTGCTTTGCAGTTTGTTTGTTTTGTACACTTGACAGAACTGTGGCTATAGGCAGTTTCCTCATTGCCCTGTTGTTCATGTGGATGTCTCATGTAACAACAGGGGAGAGAAAAACATTTCTTTAAAACAAATGAAAATATGATTGTAAACCATAAAACAAACAGCAGGGGGATTTAGGGACAGATGTACTAACAAACCAGCAACAGCTGTAAAAATTACTTCTAATACATTTTTTGAACCTGATTAAAAAAATAATAATCAAGATTAGTATTCACTTCCTTTTCAAATACCACAGATACCAATATCTGTATTGCTCTCCAGAGAGTCTAAGCAACATGCCACAATTCTCTCTGTAGTCAAATCATAGTGCTTAGATGGATCTTTCCTCCGTGCATGGATGGAGGGGTGGAGTCGGCAAGACTGATGGCGCACTGGCTTCACTGAGATTGCCTCTGCCTGCCCAGCAGCTGCCTCTGCTCTAGGACCTAATGCCCAAAAGATGCCAGTCGGTATATGGTGAACTGCCAGGTGAGCCTGGCATAAACTGTCCACGTGCTTGTAAGCAATTTTATCTGCAGAAGAGCCACCTGCAAAAATATGGGGTTTCTTGACACTGCCAGTTCTTTCTGCATATCCCTAACTAGAAAAGCATTGGTTCATTTTCACCAGGAAAGACTTCTCTCTGCAGAGCAACTGTCACTGCCTGATCTTGCTTGAAGGGAGACAAACAGTAACACCTTGGATTGCAACCCCCTTTCTGTCTTGTCTTCAATGTTGCTGTATTTTGTTTCACTGCCTCTAAAGAAAACTTTGTCTTTGTTAAGATTACTCAAGACCATGCATGAGTTTAAAGAAGCAAATACATCTTCTTGCTTTCTAGCAAAGAAAAAAACCAAGTTCTTGATTATAATGTTGGGAACACAGTGAGAAATAGAAAATGTGACCTCGGGCTATGCATGTTATCCATCCCTGGTTCTAGCTGGCTCTGGTCTTGTGCAGGGCATGTCTTAGCTGTAGGCATGCTGCAGCAGGAGCAGCTCCTCTTACACTCAGGGCCAAGTGTACTGCTTTATACCAAAGGCCAAAAGAGCTGTTAAGCAAATCTGCACAGTTCTCTTATTTCTCTGTCAGTTTGTGAGGCTGATTGTACAAACTCTGATAGTCACCTATCTGTGCTCTGTCCATGGAGCACCCTCCAGAGAGTGCCTCACCCTCAGTACGCAGACCTGTGTTTACCCCTTTTCTGCGGAAGCTCAGTGAACTGCAGCTAGATAAAGCACTATAATACTGGGAAATCATATACTATATTTTCTTCTTCTGGTGCCTTTTGGCTAGCCAGCATCTCATAGAGACAACACATGATGCAGTAATACATTTCACTGCTTACAGGGAAAAAATTGCAGACACGGGCTATCTAAGGACTGGGGGCACATTTTTTGCACAGAATAGGCCTCCTTTCAACAATCTGCTACTCCTAGAGGGGTGTTTGGACAACAGAGGTTTTCAGTTAGACATGGAGTTAGCAATGATGGCAGTGCCACATGGTAGGGCACAGTGCCACCACATTCCCGACTTTCAGGAGTTCCCGTTTTCTGAGCACTATCATACTTTTTAGGGTGCTTGCATTAAAATCTATCAGCCATTGCTCAAAGCACTCGTCTGTGGCAAAGAGCAATCAAAAGCTTGTTTAACTGTGCAAACGGGGAGTGCTGGCTCCAAGCTCAGCGCTTCAGGTCCCCCAAACATAGGGACCACCGAAGCACTGACTGCTGCTGGCCTCCCTGCCTCTGGCCAAGTGCTGCCCCACATGTGTGGGCTACAGCAATCAGCCTCTGAGACAGACCAGAGAAATGCTGACAGAGTTTCTAGGGTTTTGGAAAAGGCAAAACTGGTCTTGGCTGCACTGCTATCCCTGGCAGCTGCCTACTTTCTTTGCGCCTGGAGCCTAGACTGGCAAAAAGGCAATGGATGGATGAAAACAGGTTGATTCTGAAAGTGCAAGAGATGTGTTTATCAAAATGCTAAGCAAATTTTTACTGTGTTTTGGCCTTGGGGTTTTAGAATGTGAGTTTATATAATATGCTTTATTAGCATTTTCCTGTTTTCTACAAACAGGAAACCCCACTCTTACCTATAAGCTAAAAATAATAACATGACTATTTTGGAGTAACTGCTACTCTCTGACTTATATTAGCTTCCTCTTGCTACACGATCCTTATGTCTGTGCTTCCATGTTCAATGAACCATCCTCTGAAGTCACAGGAGATTTTGTTGGAGCTCTGAATTTATCTTTCAGTCTCTACTAATTGTCATAAAGGAAAGCAAAATTTGATGCTTTGTTGTGACTGTCTACTGTTCTTCAGTATGCTACAAGGAAAAGTAATACTGTGACACTTAACTACCTGTATTCAAAGCACCCACCGCTATTACACGTCTACATCCAAACCCAAATTTGAAAGGGTTAGAATGTATTATAGAGGAATCATTTCAGATTTAGCTGAATCTAGCTGTGCTTTATCCTTAGTAATACACAGAAATAAAAATTTACTCTTTATTTCACAATTTCATTAAGTTTAAGGCCAAGAGTAATGTCAAACACCCTGAATTCTCACCTAGATCATGCAAATCCAAGGAGCTGCATGACTTCAACTAGACTAAAACATTTGGATCTTCAGGGTAGAAAAGGTTGAGTGAGCAGGGCTTATTTAAGCTGGCAAGGAGGGGTTAAAGGGAGACCTGAGAGGAAGCTCTAGCTACTTGAAAGGTAGTTACAAAGATGACAGAGGCAGACATTTCTCAGTAGTGCCAGGCAACAAAGACAAGGGGCAGCAGCCACAAACTGGGGTGTGGGAGGTTCAGGGTGAATATTAGGAGAAAGTTTTTTCTTGAAAAGTAGAACACATTGCTCTGGGAGGCTGGAGATCTCCATCTTTGGAGGTTTTCAAGACTTCACAAAGCAAAGCTGTGTCTGAACTGAGCCAGTGTTAGTGACAGTCCCACTTTGCGCAGGCGGTAGGTCTAGATGACCTCCAGAGGTCCTATCCAACCAGTGCTTTGATGATTCTGAGAAACTGCTTAGTGCCACAGACAGGAAAGTAAAGATATTAAAGATGCCCTCAAAACTACTTATGGCAGGAATATGATTAGGTGAGACATGGCCAGATGTTAGGCAAACAACACTCCATGTGTCAGAAACAGGTTAAAAAAAAGTCTTAGTGAGGAATTCAATACTCCATTGATTTCTTCAAGAGATTTCCTGAAGAAAGAACAGAAGGTTTTGGCTTAAAAAATCATTTCGTCTTCACACATACACTGTAAATACAAAACTACCCACACAGAGTTGAAAGTGCTCTTTTAAAATGCTAACATTTACAAATTTTGCAAAACAAAACCGAAGATAGTTGGTAAATGTATTAAATTTTCTCTAGCAGTATAACTGTGGTATGTTTTGAAAAAATGCTTCAACATCCTGTTTTTAATTTCCAAATCATAATTTCTTGTTATCCCCTAGTTTATGCCAGTCTCTCTGACAATAATGACCTTCACAAGGCAAATATGAAAAGCTGCATCTAGCAATTACCTACAGTAAATGGAGGAAGAGCTAAAATAGACTATTTAACAAAACTCAAACATTCATTTTAAGAACTAGGATTCCTCATAATAAGCACAAGCTTCAGAATCATGGCTATGATTTACAACATATTAATTGGTTTGCTACCATACTTTTGACCATTCGCTTACCACATTGAGTGTGACTGTAGATGGCACTGGCTATTTTCTTTGAACCATTACCGCATCTCCCTTTCATAATGATTCCTGCCAGTGCAGACTGTAAGGATTTATTGTTGCCCAATATTTTTAAGCTGAAGGTAAAGACAGAGAGGTTCAGATTCATCACACACACAAAAAGGCACATCAGTGCAATGACTAAGCAAAGAGACAGTTTGCCTTAGGGTTCCTGTACCTTCAACAGAGAGAGACAGGAACATCTCAGACAACAATTCAGCCCACCTAAGGTCTGTATTGCTCCCTGAAAATGCCTCTTTCTCTGCTGAATGCAGAAGTGACTTACGGTCAGCAGCCAACTTTCAATACTTCAGTTAGGTGCCTATAAGTTGGTGGGATGCATGTAGGCCATGGGAAGGATATACATGTTATTTATGTTATTTAAAAGAAGGACTAACCATGCAAAACATGTTTTGCCTTCTTCCTATTTGAATGATGTCAGGAATGGACAAAAAATTCTTCTCTCGATTTTTACCCCAGGCCTTCTTGTTGTTCCACACCCTTGCATAAAAAAAGTTGACTTCAATGATGCCAATATCCCCTCCATTATTTTGAGAACACATTTGGGAACATCCTGCACTGTTAGGACAATTATTCCTGGCTTCAAGCCTTGTCTGAGTGAGGGCAAGGGGCTACCTGGAGATTCTTGCTGCAAGCCTGTCTATTGTTTGTGTTCTGAAAGTGCCCATGTGTGCTGCAAAGAACATATTGTCCATGCTCTACACAGAAAGAAGCTGAGCAAACATAGTTGCAGGACAGAGGAATGACAGATTCACTCAGTAACGAATAACTGCTGGATAATATGCAAGATAATACCATGGTTTTGTGAACAATGTTTTTAAATAGAATAACTTGTAGAGAAATACTGAGTTGTTAAACTAGGTTAGCCTTTCCCTTTTCTGTGCTGGTATGTGTAAGAAGTCTTAAAATCCCTGATCTTTTGGAACTATATATTGCAATTTATCCAATCTCTTTACACTGTGCCATTTGCTAAATGTAGAAAACTCCCTTTTATGGTGACGACAAGAGTGCTTATGTTTTCTCATAGCTGTTGTCACTTTCTACCCTACTGAGAGAGAGTCATTTTGGGCACTTGAATGTACCCTCTATTAGATACTAGTGACTTGGGCAGTGAGTGGTGCTGAGACTCAGAGACCCTGGGAGCATCCAGAGCTGCACGTCAGGCATGTCTTTGAGAGCTGTGCTTCTTTTAAGAACCCCACTTGCAGGTCCAGGTCTGCTAGGTGAAAAGGAAGTGATCATCATTCATTTTTTAATGGGGAACACATTTTTGGTCATGTCTAGTCAATCGGCTATTGAGGGCTGTACACTGTTACACAAATACAGGTATATTTGTGTGCATGTGTGTATATACACAAATATGCCTATATTTGTGTAGCAGTGTACAGCTCTCAATAGCCTCCATAATAGCTGGTATGGCCTGATAGGGCTAACAACTTGGCCAACACCACTCCTCATTTCAGGGTCACAGAGCAAAGGGCTGGAAGAGCTCTCAGAAAACCATCTGGGCTGTACTAGCATGAGTGCAGCCAGCAGGCTGAGAGAAGAGATTATTTCCCCCATCTGGCACTTCTGAAATGACATCTTGCTTTTGGGCCCACCAATAAAAGAAAGACTGACAAACTGGACTGCTGCAGAGGTCAACCAAAACAGCTTGGAGCTGGAGTACAAAGGATATGAGGAGAGGCTGAGAGAGCTGGGCTTGTTCAGCCTGGAGAAGAGAAGGCTAAGGGGAGATACTATTGCTGTCTACAACCACCTAACAGGTGGTATGGAGAAGACAGAGCCAGACTCTCCTTGGAGGTGCACAGAGATACAGTGAGAAGCACTGGACACAAGGTGGAACATGAGTAATTCAGATTTGATATTAGGAAAAGTTTTTGACATTGAAGGTAGTCAAACATTGGAAGCAGTTACCAAAGAAAGGTTGCAAAATTGCCACTATTGGAGCTATTGAGAACTCCACTGCACACAGCCCTGAGAACCTGCTGCAGCTGGCCCTGCTTTGAGCAGGGGCTGGACCAAATGGGCTTCTAAGGCCCCTTCCAGCCTACATGACTCTATTCTACCTACTCCATTGCCTTGCCCACTGTAGGATTGACAATACCTGAGTCCTTCCTGACTGAGACCAAAGGTATAGCTGCAGCTCCCATGGTGAGCTAAGGAAAGGAGATGGACAAGGGGATAGATCACAACTTTTATTAGATCACTGACCTAGCTGGAAAATGTGAGCAAGCCCTTGATAACAGGCATTTGTCTAATGTATCCATGAACATGTTCGTGTTAACTGTGATTTGGCTCTGTGTGTTTCAGTTGTTGTTGTATATTGTTGTTCAATAAGTTTGTATAGAATTTACTAAAACTTATTTATAAAAATAACATGTTCATATAAACTAGATACAATTAAAATCAGTCCATGAAAGCAATCAGTTCCCTTTCTTTAGCAGACTCTGCAGGAGAGCAATACTGTTATTTGTACTGCCTGAACAGTGTATAATACTTTGCAGCACTCAATAACATTACTTAGACCCTGAGAGCAAAGTCAGCTCTTCAGAAGAAATCAGGGTGAGGTGTCACCCTTAAAAGGGTTTATATTTACAAGGAGGAAAAAGCATGCCTTCAGAGACCCATGGGTGTTGATAGCTTACAAGGATTTCCCATTTATTAAAATGAATGAACAAAGAGGTGAAACTGATACATTCCAGGACTTAATTCTCCAGTAGAGAAGGAGTCCATTATTCTCTTCTGGTGGTAAGATGGAGATGTATGTAATCAAACAGTGATCAAACCTGCTATCCTCAGCTTCTACAGGATGATGGCCCCATAGGTAGTTTGGAACATGAAACCAAATTCCTGGTTTTGCTGCAGACTTTTCCCAGATCTTGAACACAGCTCTAACGCCATATTCTCAAAGAACTTAGGCACCAGCATGGCAGTTAAAGCTCATGCCAGTGTGTTAGGCACTTGAATTTTCCCTAGGGAGGTCCTTGAGGTACTCAGTGTCCTTGTCCTGCACTGCCACCACACAGGCAGGGCTGAGCAACTTAGGACCTGGGGAAATCAGACTCCACAAAATCCAAATTCCTTTGCTCAAGTCTTATTTCAGCCTTGTCTGTTATATATGTTCAGAACACACCAAACAGTGGTATGAGACACAGGAGTCTAATGAAGCTTCGACTCTCCTCCTTGCTGGAATACTGAGTCCCATGGGTTTGACTGGCTTTGAGCACTGGCAGTGTCAGCATGCCTCCCCAAAACACACCTTGTAGACAAACTTGTAGCAGCTCAGAATAAGATGTGTACATGTCCGTCATGGACCTAAACCATTCTCTGCTCCCCAGTCCTCCATCTGCAAAATGGGGGATATAGTACATCCCTATTTCACTTAGACTTATAGATAAGAACAGCAAAGGAACACAGAGGTTCTCAAGGAAAACAGGCTACCATTTATCAGCTGCTATTTAACAGAATGAATGATATAGTAAAGCTGCATAAAAACAACAAAGTGCCAAAGGGATTAAACAGATCAAAATCATACCCTATGTGAAACATTCCTGTTCTTTTGTGTTGAAAGTTCATATCTGGAAAAGCTTTGTCTCTGTCAGTTCCACATACTTTTCTTGATAGTGGTCCTTACCCCATGGTAGTGACTTTTTGTAATGCTTTATTAACTTCTAAAAAAAAAGAAAAATCACCAGATGACTTGTAACAATGATTCATATTATTGTTATTGCTCATTATTATCATTTGTCATATGATACAATGCCTGGCTGTGCATTTTTCCTCTTTAAAAAGAGAAATCTGGCTCAGCTCTGAAGGCTCCAAACTCTGTTTATTATACTAGCTGAAACATGTTTATTACACTGTCATGTTTTTATATCCCTCCTGCTACCTTGTGAAAAGCATACTTTTCCTCTGACCAAACTGTGAAAATTTTACAAGGTTTTGCTCTCTGTGATCAAACCATTGATCCACTGAGTTCAGCAACCTGGTGTGATGGAAGCCTGTATCTGACCCAGCTGGGTGCCCTTTACCTCTCAGTGACGTACCTAACTCTGAGAGGTATTCCATGGGGAGGATTCCTTCCTGACTCCTAATCCTGATTCATCATATTTCCTGAGTTTTAAGCTCTATTCTTTCCTAAAATGTGAGATAGGAATGGTTATATGCTGCCTGTCTGCATGATTATTACTATAATGGTATTTGATCAAGAGGAGAAGCTGCAAGAGACGTATGTAATAACTGAAAATAACAATGATAAAGAAAAACTAATGGCAATCCTATTCTCATCCTGCAGCTGCAATGAATTTATGGAAAACCTTGGCTCAGAGGCTTTCCAAGCATTTAACTGAGCCATTTAGACTTCTGAGCCACACTGAGTCCACAACTTTTGATGGCAAGAATTCTGCCAAGTGACTTTCTGAACACAAATAATGATCAAAGAAAGTCACATCGTGGAAACTGTGGAAGCCCAGTCACAAGTGATATTTCTTAATTGTGTACCTTATCTGAAAGGCTAACAGATGCAAAACTCTGTATTTCAGACCTGGAGCCTGGAAATGTGAATTTTCCCTCCTGAATTCTATCATTTGGTCTAAAGAATTACATTACCTTCCCCTACAAATCTTGCTTCATGAGGATTGTCTATGCTTTCGTAACCAATGGGATGCTGCTAGAAACACACTAGAGGTTCATTGTGGCATAAAACCCTCCCAAGCAGTTTGCCTGGCTTTGCAGTGATGTAAATATTTATTGACATGGTCACAGACCCAGTAAGATTACCCAGACATGGTCAGCACACTGTGGTCGCACAGACGCAGGCTAAGTCTGAACCACAGAGGAGCAATTCTAACACTATAGTCCCACAACTAGCTTAAGTCAACATAAGCAAATGCTGATGCTAAAAGAGGCAGTGCCAACTTCCCACTGACCCAGTCACTGTTTTCACTCTCCTTGCTTCCCCAGTGACTGCAAATAGTCATACATACATATGTGAGGGGGGAAAAAAAGGCTAGTTTTAACCTAAAGTATTGCCCTGATCCCATTCACTGTGTGGCTGCATGAACATCTGGCAGAAGGGAGAAAAAGAGGTGGAAGTGGCAATAAGCAGGCACAGGTGAGGACTGGAAGGTAAGCCAGGACTACTTTTTCCAGTTTAAACTGATTGAGGAGCTATAGAGGAGCTTACAGCACTTGTATGAAGTTCCCTCAGGGCTAGAGAATAGTGGAGGATGGGGTGCATGAAAGCGGGGGTTTGACTTCTCTGATCCATTACACCTGGATTAGGCAGATAAGATGAAACCAATTTTTCTGATATAGAGAAAATGCCGCCAGAAATGTTTAACCTAGTCTAAACATAACCACTAAAGTACCCTTCTCTTACAAAGTGCTTCACTTTATTTATGATGACATCTAAAATCAAGTACTGATAACTTCAAATGAAATATAACCTAGTCAGGTTGCTCTTTTAAATCAAAACCATTGTGTCATCTTTTTTAAAAAGGAAAAGCACTTGCCTCATAAAAAATTTTATGTTTCAGAATATTATATTGAGAATAATGTTTCTTAATAATGACTCTTATAACAGCTTTACTTAAAACAATTAAATCAATTAGTTCAATAAAATTCTTCAACTGAACTGCAATATTTTGGCACTGTGACTGATTGCGTTTACTGCCTTTCCAATTAATGAAAAATTGGTTCCTTTAGCAATTACTCTCTGATTAGTCCGCTGCAAGAACATTTTCCATTACTCATCCCCTACTGCTATCAAAGGGCCTTTATTGCTGTCTTTTCATTTTCTCTTTAATCCTAAATTAACAGAGTTTATCCCAATCCTTGGTCACTAGAACTCTTGAGAAAAAATTGATTTAGAATTTTATCAGTGCTAAAACTTTGTGGGCATAGGTAAATCTGCTCTGTACCAAGAAAGAACATTACTACCCAGTAAGGGATTATCCTAACCACAACCACCTCTTGCTTTAGGCTTAATTTAAAAAATGGTAGTTTTGACTGTTCGCAAACAAATGCAAAGAAACAGGACAAAAAAGTGATTGTTTACCATGAAACATTATAAAATAGCCTAAAGAATCTTTTCATAGCCCAAGTAATCAAGCTTCTGTCAAGGTGAGATAATTGTCAATCAAGCTCTCAATTCAAACACAGCTGCTGAAAATCAGAGACAAACGAAGCCAGGCACTTCACTGCAGTTTGAGCACCTAACTTAAAAGCAGGGTACAGAGTCTTGGCAATAGCTGAGAACCTGTTATAACTCCATGCTGTTATAAAAACAGTCAGAAAAGAAGTCCAGACTGGAAAGTTTGGTCTTTCTGAAGCTGAAAATAAATGTATTTACCATGCTGGTTAAAATGGCTCTTAGTGAGAAAATTTGTTAGTATATTAGTATTTTTTTTTTGTCAGTATTTAAAAAGAAAAAGTATTTCTTGACTTGTAATAGGCGGTTAGTATTTATTTTTATTAAATACTATTAGTAAAAGCTTTTTCCTGGCTCAGCAGACTGAATGAACATGCCAGAGAAGACTGCAAGTACAGTGCAATGAACAGTCATCAATCCTGCAAAGACATATGCTTCTTTACTTTTCTTTCCTATTGAATGCGATGGGAAATTAGATATACAAGTACTGCTAGAACAGAATCATATTCACATTTGATTCTGCACCATTAGTTTATGTGCCTCTTTTTGCATAATATGTTAAAATATAGTCATCATGTTATAAGTTTTGTCACTTATTCTTTTTGGCTCTGTTAAGTACAATATGACTTAAAATCTGGATATCAACAGCTCTCACAGGAAACAAACTTTTAATTTTTTTGCACTGCACACTATAGACTGCTATTATTTATACACTGTTGTGTAATTTTGCACAAATAGTGATTAGTAATTTCGTAAATCTGAAAAGCACAATTCCTGGGTTATGACCATGACCTTAAAAAAAGTCTAGAGACAACAACCTCATTACGAGACATACCTTGCAATAGATGTTTGTTTAACTGGAAATCCACAAGAGTAGCTGCCCAGTGCAATGGTACATATTTGCTTCTGAATCCTTTCTCAAAGGCACTATTTAAACATGTTGATGAACTGAACTGCATTTCTCCCCACCTCCATTCGAGCAAAACAAGGAGACTCGGGAGATAAAATATGTTTTGTTTTTGCAAGTAGCATAATGTGGTAAGTGAGAAATTTGCTTTCTATAGTACTATTTAAATAGGAATGTGGGAAACATCCCTATTCCTATGCAGACGCAGTGTCTCTGTGTACTGCTCGGTTATATTTCTATTTGAAAGTGAATATACTTCTATTTCCAGAAGTGTTTGTGTATAGAGCTCCTACTTGTCCATATCTGGCTTAATATTATCTAGCTACTCTAGCTTCACCAGTTTGGTAAAAGGAAATCAAGAGTCGCTGTACAGAAGACATCGGTCCAATCCAAGACATGATTTGTTTCAGATTTGATTCTGATTTACCTTAGACTGCAAAACAGTGACAATGATAACAAGAGTTTTTATGATGTGGGCAGCTGGACTAGCTATCAATTAGTTTCACAGAGCATCTTCAACAGCAACCAGTGACAGCACTGATTTTTCAGTCGCCCCTGTCCTGGGCGAGGTTCAGTGCTGGGACGTAGAGGTGAAAGTGTCTGTCTCCTGAGACGATCACACTGGCCAGTTTGCACTTCCTTTCTGGGCTCTGTTCTAGCCTTTCTTCTGCCAGTGTCTGTATGGGAATCCCTTCAGCCTGTCAACACCAAACTTGAATTAGCTGGAGAAATTTCTCCAAGTGCTCTTTCTCTCTTGGTGCTGGTTTGCCACTTTCTGCAGCAATTCAAGCTCCAGAAAAAGAGGAGTCAAGTGACAAAAGGCAGGACATTAATGGAATGTGTTTGAGATGCTGTCACTTCTCCTCTCCTCCTCTGTTGGCCAAGGATGTAAGCTGTAAGAAAGGGCTCGGTCCAATGCCCCTTCTACTTATGTGGGTAGCATTTATGCATGTGATCAACTTCACTCTCACATGGAGGAAGATCTGAGCTAATTTAACAGTATGCTAAGTGCTGCAAAAACAAATTTTCTTAGAGCAGGAACAATTTTTTCCATAGCAAAATAAAAACGAAAAAGTGAAAGATAAGTAACACTTCTAAGAGCAGAGCGTGTTCTGTGACACCTATTGTAAACAAAACTAAAAGTGTCTCCCAGCCACCTGCTATCTCCTTTGCTCTGTATCTTCTCCTGCATTGGTGTCTGTAGGCAATAAACCATAAAGTAGAAACATGGACTGAATCCTGTGATAGTCATTCAGGCTAAACTCTTATTGCTGAGAAAGGAAATTCTGTCTGAGTAACTTTATCATCCCCTAATGTTCACATTGTAAAAGGAAGAAAGGCTAAAAAATTCATTTTCCTTTAGCAGCTAGCAATTTTGCTCCTCTTAGTTCCACTAACCAGAACTTTACTTACCAATCTATTTTAAAAGCAGAAGGGTGAAATCATGCCTAACAGGACTTGTGGTGGCCCTGAGAAGCAACGGTTGGTTCTCTGACTCTCAATCTTTGGTTTCACAGTTCTAGTGGAATTTTATGATTCTTGTTAATTTATCATGGATTTTCTCCTCCTTTGCAATTTCTTTTACATTTATTTCTGAAATATAAGATTTAAACTTTCAAATCTAAATGCTAGATAATGTAAAGGGATAAAGCAGAAAATATGAGGAACAGAGATAGTAGCAATTGAAAGTGTCCTGTAAATTACAGTTCTGACTTGATAGAAACTTTGGAAGATGTTATAGTTTTTGATGCAATGTTATGAAATTTTCTTTTTGATCAATACTTTGAGACAAAATGGGCTAGTTCTATTGTTTATTAATAGAGTTAGCAGTATATAGAGATACTACCAAAGGTAGTTATGAAATCTGTATCGTCAACTGAATCATTGAGACTAGGTGGTAATCTTTACCAGTACTGCTGGCAAAATGGTTTGCATCAGTGTGCTATGATATTTTTTAAATCCTAATATTAAGTTCTCATGATCAGAAAAGTGTGATAATAATTTCCTTCCTATTTTACAATGATTTTGTGAAAATCAGTTTGTGCTTGTAGAGTATTTTGACCAGCTAAAATGCTGTATGAGTGCTCATTTTTTAATTGAACATCTGACCTTAACATAGCATTTCCTAATATTCTGAAGTATTTCTTAACAACATAATTCTTATTTTTTAAATTGTTTCTATTGAACTCTGAACTCTTTAACTATGATGTGGTCTAACATCTGATATCTTATGCAAGGCTATGGCGTCCATGATTTGAAAGTGAAATTCAAAATATTAATGGCACAATGATGAGTCTTCCTCTTCTCTGAACTTTATGCACTCAGATGGTACTATTGATTTTTGGTGTGATTAACACTATCATACTGTGGTCCTGAATTTTTGCTTCCTGGTCCTAAGAGTTTCCAGCAACAACCCAAAATCATGTCAAATCATGTACCAAAGTTTACTGTCACATGACTTTCAAGATCTACAATCTGTGTCTCTAAAGATGCAATACAAAAGGTAGTATTTCCAGATTTAACTCATAAATTTTCTATCATAAAGGTAAAGAGGGTGATAACAATAAGTCTTACAGACCACCAGTGTCCACTAAGGAATGCTGGATTTATCACAAAACAAAAGCAATGGGAACTTAAGTTCAAAACAACCCATTGTGCCACAGGAAAGTGGTACATACAACAAGCAATATCAAACAGGTATGACATTTAAAGCATGTTTTGGACTTATAATTTTTCCACTTCTTGTAGCTATTTGATATTATGATTTATTTTATTTTATTTATTACGCCTTTGTCATCTCAAGGTTATGCTTTGAATGCACTCTGGTTGGGACTGTCCTTAAGGAAACCAGGAAAGTGTCAGCTGTTTCAGCATATAGCCACTTACGTCCTAAAGGGTGGTGAAGGTTGCTCTGAGCACATTGCCCTGATTTTATCAGGATAGTTCAAAGGATTTTACTTTCTGGAATATGCTTATTCGAAAATTCATTGGTATCTTATCACGAATGAGACTAACAGAGCTGCTGGTGAGTCACTCTTGGGGTCTATAAACTATGTTCTCTGATGAAGATCCTTAAATGTAGAACTCAGTCCTCTCCTTCCAGTCCTCCTTCCTTCAGTTTTATACATACAAATAGGAGGAAGAGTTAAATATGCTGACCTGCTGTCTTAGAAGGATTTCTTTGCACATCGATGAATATGCCTAAAAATAACTGCTGTGGAAAATGTGGATCCAGGGACATATGGAAAAAATGATTAATTACTAGTGCTTCCTGGTGATGACTCTTTTGAAAAGTGAATAGGCTGGTGTTTTAGTCATATTTTGCTCATGGCTGGGTACCGTAAAGCATGTAGAATTCATTATATTCAATTATTCCTTTATTTGTATTTTTAGACAGTGTTTTCTAAATTTGCTGGTGTTGCAGCTCTTGACCTTGAACACTGCATGGTAGATATTGGCTTGTATTTGGAAAGAAGGCCTTAAAATGAAAGATTGCAAGGGCACAATCTATTTCTTATCTTCTTCTAGTGCTGTGACATTTGATTTTGTGGAGATGGATATCTATCCTATTATATGGTGCTGCAGAAACTGAACAAGTATTTGGGCAGTAGCATCCTAATTCCATAGCGCTTCAAAACAGTCACCACCACAAGCACCATCAAAATTATTTCAAGGATCTCCATTTAACACAAAGGGCCTTGATTTATTCTGTGTAAAAACCCAGCTTCTATAGTATATGTTGAGGCAACATCTGAAACATATCCCATCTCTCTCTTTTTGACTATGGGAGTAAATTCTCAAAAAATATATTTCCCTTCTCATTACCAGCTAATGATGTACATTTATGATCTGTTTGAGTTTCTCCATCCAACCGTGTTTTTCCTGACTTACGGGAAAGATGTGTTTGTTCAGTCTCACTGTTCAGCCAATTCAGTAACAAGTATCTACTGTTACTGGCTGACATGAAGCACAGAAGAAACAGTTCCAGTTAAACCTATAGTCTTCATAAGGTCAATATACAAGCTCATATGCAAGTCCTTGCATAATAATCAGATCTTACAGGAAGGCTGGACAAGGATGTTTGTTTGTTTGCTTTTTTGGTAAATTTTGATTTTTCCACTCCCAACCTTAAACCCCACAATTTTTAGAAAAAATATGTGCATTTAGAAATATGGTTGTAGAAGTTTTGTTTGAAAAATAGTACTATTTGATATAAAGAGTTTTGAGGAATATAGACATTTCCTACAAAAGTTGCTTTAATTAAAAAGAATGTCATGAAAGGAAAACATTTAATCAGGCCAACCTACAAATTTATACAAATGAATAATGCAAGAGTTATCCTGACATACACAGGGGATCTCATAAAGAAAAACCTTCTCAGAAAGTTATTTACTCATTTTCAAAGTTAATGATTAGAAAAATAAATAAGTGTCAAAAAGATAAACGTATTTGATTACTTCTAGCAACGCACTGCTTTCTTATATGTTATCCTGGAGAACACTCAAGTAATTGCTCCAAAAGAATGTGCTGGAGTCTACAAGTTAAACTTCTGATGCCATTTAGTTAAATTGAGTCATTAAATACAAGAGCTAGGGGCCTGATTCTCCTTTATACAAAAGTCTCTTTATGTCACTCTGGCAGTACAGAAGGGCTGTAAAACAAGTAACGCAATTAATGCCTGACTGAATGCCCACTGGCACAAACTGGAACGGTGCAAAGAAAATTAACCCCCCCAAATTTTTCAGAAGATTTTTCTAAATGAAAAATGCTGTAACTGACATCAAAATCATTGGCTTCTCAAGCATAGAAACAAACTCACTGATTTTTTTATTTGACTTTTAAGACAGAGGTTTTCAGAAAGTGATTGAAGCCATGAAAAAAAAGCCCTGGAGAAATGCAAAAACTTGCCTGGGTTTGGTTTAGGAACAGATTTTTTTCATAATTTGTCCAATTTGCAACAAAAAAACAAGTATTTACGATAGAAATGCTGACATAACTTTACTAATAGCACTTCTAACAGGTTGTTACAATGTCTGTTTACTCAGGTACAACATTAAATATGAGATGTGAACTCACCATAGCAACCCCTGCATCATATTGCAGATATGCTGCTTCTAAGCTACGGTGAATGCTTCTGAAGAAATACACATGAATAATAGGTAAACATCTGTCAATTTCAAATTGTGTTTCAAAAGTACTTTGCCATACAATATAACAAAAAGCAGAATAACTTTATGCTATTTAAATTATTGTTGGACTTTACTTTTCATTGTTTCATGTTTATTGTTGCAAAATGTAAGTTTAGCTAACTCCCCAAATCTCTGTGACAAAAATTGTGGCAAACGTATTATCAAGCTCCTCCAAAATGTTGATACAAATCCTTGCATGCCCTGCTAATCCAGAAGACCCACTTGTCCTTTTCAGTCCTCCTCCTGCTGATGTCCTGAGACCTTGCAAAAAATACTATTGTTCACCATAAGGTATTCAATAGAATTACATGAGTATAGTTAGAGCTGCAAGCAGATTTTCTGCTGAACTCTCTTATAGCCCCCTTTTAAGGGTATGACTATTTTGTTTTCATTGTCCCTCTGATTTTAGTTTTCACCTTTAATTCCCCCCCCATATATATATATATATATATATATATATATATATATATTCCTTTAATTTGTCTTTATTCAGGTTGGCATCCCATCTTTTGCATAAATAAAAAAGTCATTGTGTTGTCAAAGTCACTGCTTCTTTTTTCTTTAAGTGTTTTCATCCTTTCAGTAAGTTGCCTATGATAGATACAAGCATTATCTGTGTGGAATTTAATTTTAGCACTTTTCCTTTTGAGGCGTGATCTTTAATGTATCCAGTATTATTTTATATCTTAAAAAGAAATAGTTCTTTGGTTGCCACTCATGTATCATTGACTTCAGCTTCACCAAAATCCTTTGCAGGTTGCTTGTTCATAGAAATCAATGTTAAATCACTTACAAATGCCTAAAGCAAGTTCCTGATAATATCCAGTGGGTAGCTCTTCCTCCTGCAGTCAGACATTTGCTGCCAAACCTTCCTGACACTTTATTCAACAGCTCATGGAAGAATTTCCTCATGGAAGGAGTAATTTATCACATCTGCTTTGTTTTTTTCTTGATGTTAAGCAACTGTATTCTTTCTTTCCAGATCTCACTTGTATAGGGGGAACATGCATTTTCTCATATTACCTAATAAGATTGACAAAGAATATGCCAGTTCTCTGTTTTGCCACATTAAGTTGTCTCCTTAGGTTCTTTCGTCACTGCTGGCCAACTTTCCTGATCCTGGGAGACACTTACCCAAATCTTTGCGCAGCTGGTTATATGCCGTAGCAAGAGCATCATGTGAGCAGCTCAACAACTGTGTGCAGCTCAGGGCCTACAAGCCCCCCTCCCCTCTGAGTCTAGCCCATGGAGACTACATGAAGGAGGAGGAGACTGAGAGAAGACTGCTAGGTCTAGCGTTACTAAATTACTGCTATTACAAAGTTATGCAATATAATTACCTTTTCCTGTTTCTTCTCCCAAGTCTGCTTTAGCCTACTTGCACTGAGTAATTATTCAATTTGTCAGTGAAATGGATATTTTAAGATCTCCGCTATAGTCTGAAAAAAGGAAGAGATGCTGGGTGTTGTTCAAAATAGTTGTTCACCTGGATACAAACTGCAATATGCATTGCACTTGTGATTGTCTAGAGCCAGCATACTTAGATGAACTGCAATACAATGGGATGCTCATTTTCTGTATAAAGAACGGGGGTTTTATACCTGCAGTTTTCTTCTACATAATAGCATAAAACTTATCATCATCATTATGTGACCGCCACAGAATCAGCTGCCTGATAAAAGTCTGAAGTATTATCCAGTGTAATCACCAATAGCAACTGCTTTCTACACTTCGCAGCAGAAAGTTCAACACTTCACAGAGAATATCAGCAACACTTGGTAATTTTCTTTAACTTCAGCAGTGCCTCTCCCCTCACCCCCGATATTAACAGCAGGCCAACAGAGAGATGCTTCCCTGCAAGAAGACTTTGCCACCCTCTAACACCTGTCTGTCATGTAACTGAATAGACACTAGATCCTGAGCCAGCCCAAAAGACCTCTGTCCACAACAATGTTAAAACATGACATAATATTGCTATTTTTCTAAATTAACAAGCCTGGCCAACCTTATTTCTAATCTCAGGGGCAACTGCAAGGGTTCATCAGCCACTGTTTCCATCTTAATCATGTTTCAAGACTTCCAAGTCACATGAAGAATAGAGCCACCTGAACAAAACAATAAATGAATAAAAACCTTGAGATTTTATTCTCGGGACTAACAAGTAGAGAAAAGAAGATGTTACTCCAAAATGCTCATGTATCTTGAATAAATGAAATTTCTCTTAAATGCCTAAGTCTGGCAAAAAAGGAGAATTAATAGATCCAACAGGTATGGTTCATATATATTCTAGATTGATCTCCTTCTACTTAACAATCTGAATTATGCGTTAGAAATATTTTACATCAGATATGAATAGTGAAAAATCCTGAGGTATATCAAAACAAATTAATCTGCTATATGTCAACCGAAAATTATGAAAATGCCTGTGTTTTTGCTAGAAAAAGTATGTGAAAAATCAAGCTGCTATTGTATATTAGCTAAAAAACACCTTGGAAATACCTTCACTGACATAGATATAAATAAAGAAATCTCAAAAGCATTAATACAGCTAATAAAATACAAAAGTTCTGAGTTCTATAAAAAAAGTTCTGTGTTCTATAATAATTAATAAAAGGAGTCCTATTAAGCAGCTATAACCTACTATTTGTTACATCCTCAAAACACATGGATGGGCTTTAAGAAAAAAAGGCTCTTCCTAATTAGAGAAGATAGGGAAAGACTTTTTTGGAACAGATTCAGACAAATTA